>NC_134547.1:3614239-3915217 GCF_050624435.1 Tenrec ecaudatus | reverse complement strand
GGAAGGAAGCACCAAAGAACTAGAGGAACGTTCTGTGTTTCGTCGGTGCTATACTGTACCCTGACTGGTTCATCACTTCCCTATAACCCTTCTGTGAGGGGATGTCTAATTGTCTACAGATGGGCATTAGGTCTCTGCTCCATGCCCCCCTCCCTATTCACATTGGGTATGATTTTTTTCTGGGTTTTAGATGCCTGATACCTGATCCCATCAACACTTCATGATCACACGGTTTGGTGTGTGGAAGAAGCACTTTGTTGTGTCTGAACTAGATGGCCACTTGCTTATATTTAAACCTTTAAGACGCCAGATGCTATATCTTTTGATAGCCAGGCACCATCATCTTTCTTCACATTTGCTTATGCACCCGCTTTGTCTTCAGCAATCATGTCAGAAAAGTAAGCATCACAGAATGCCAGATTGTTAGAACAAAGTGTTCTTGTGTTGAGAGAGTACTCGAGTTGTGACCCAATGTCCATCTGAAACCTTAATTCTTAACATATACATGAGTACATAATTCTATTCCTCTCTCATTATATACATACACATATGTACATGCCTGTATTTAGACCTCTATAAATATCCTTTGCTTCCTGGTTCTTGCCTCTGCTTCCTTTTACTTTCCTCTTGTCCCACCATCATGTTCGGCCTTCATTTGGGTTTAGTAACTCCTCACTGCTATATTGCCCTTGATTAAGCCCCACTAGACATCCTATGCCCTTCTCTTCCAGGCCGATTCTTGCGGGACCCTGTCTCCACCCTGCGCTTCCTCCTGCTCTGATCTACTTAGGAGTCTCCTTCTATGACTGAGGAGCTTCCCCAGTCCTCCCTTGACCTTTCATTGAGCACAAACGTCCTTGCACCTGTGTCTCTTGCCTCCCTTCTCCCAACACGTGCCCTGGATGAATGCATTCCCAGTTGTCCCAGCAAGTCAACAAGAAGGACAAGAAGGCAAAGATGCGAAGGACAGATGTTCTTTGGATCAGACTTAGTTTCCTTATCTGGAGCAGGTCACTCCACCCCTGTCTCCCACCATGCAATCAAATATAACAACCAAATACGCAAATCAAAAATGCAAAACAAAAAGCCAAACCCCCTGCCACGGAGTAACTTTTGACTCAGAGAAACCTTGTAGGACAGAGTAGAACTGTCCCTGTGCGTTTCTGAGAAGGTAACTTTCATTGGAGTAGAAAACCTCCTCTTTCTCCAGAGGAGCAGCCGCTGGTTTTCAAGTGTTGACCTTGAGGTTAGAAGTCCAACTCTCAATCCACTACGCCACCAGGGCTTAATGCACTATCAATGTGCAACAATGGCCTGACCCACCAACTGAGAGACACCAGGACCCTGGCTCCCCAAACCCCACCCATGCCTGGAGCAGAGACCCTGACCCACGACTCTGCAAAAGGAGCTCTAGTGTGCTCCCAGCCCTGAAGCAAACACATGGAGACAGGAGACTGAAAGACAGGAGGGAGTTGGAACACATCGCTCCAGCCTTGACCTTGCTCTGACAGAGGGAAGGGCTGCCTTGCCCCAGCCCCACTAGCTCCTGGTTCAGGTGCTTTGTTGTTGTTGTCCCAGAATCTGAGCATCTTGGAAAGAATTGGGAGTGAGACGGATGTTGGGGCCCTCTTGTTGACAACCATTCTCCCCCAAAGACGTCAGTCCCTTGCCCTTGTTTTCTAGTCCCTGCTGGAAACCCAGGGTAGAGCCTCACACAGCAACCCCTATCAGGTCCCACTGGACCGAAGTCTGCACTCAGTTGAAGAGCAGGGGCTCTGTGGGTGGGAGCTAGATGCTCCACACTCTTGTGCCTGGGGAGATACATGGACTGATGGCTTATATGGTGCTGTCGATGGCCAGCGCCATGCAACCTGGCCCTCTGCCCCTGAACAGCCACTCCTAGGCCACGGATGGGCCTCGTTCTATCACAGGCAACAACCTGCCATGCCTGAGAATAGGGGGTGGGAGTCTGAGACAGCAGAGTCCATTCCTTCTATCAGTCTGCTGAGGGATGATCACCCACCTTGAACCCCATCTGGAGATGCCTCTGGGCCCTTCCCCACCCATAGTCCTGTGTCCAGGATGATGACGATGCTCTGATCCACTGTGAGACGTGAAACCCTGAGCCTCGGCACCAACGGGGGAAAGACACAGGTAGGGAAGTCAGGAGAAGAGTCTCCAGTTTGTTCCAACAACCTTGAGCTCACAGAGTCAGCCTTAGCTCTTACTGGAGGCACTGGGACAACGTGGATTGGCTTAGAGGCTCCTCACTAGACTGTGACTGCAGGAGCAGATGGGAGTCTGAGCCTCTCACATCACACTCACAAACCAAACTTGCCCTCACCAAGTCTGTACTGACTCATGGCGACCCTTGTAGGTTTCTGAAACAGGAACTGCTTATGGGAGTAGAAAGCCCCATCTTTGTCCTGGGGAGTTTCCTGCATTTTCAAACTGCTGACCATGTTGATTGTAGTCCAATGGGTAATCACTACACCCCCAGTAGTCCCGTCTCACCCCATAGGTTTCCTCATACAAGGGGCTATCCAGGAACTATGTGACGTTGTCAAAGGGGAAGGATGGAACATGATACAGGGCAGCATGCTAGCGTGGGTCACAATGGTTCTGGCTCGGTGGAAGGCCACCCTTTGCAGAAAGATACACCTTTGTTTGAAGCGAGTCTGTCCTGCAACCAGTCTCTGGACAGAAAGACCACAAGGACCTAAGAACGCACTCCCTGCTTCACCAAGCAGGACCCAGCCCTCCCTGTCTTTTTCCAGGTCCTCTGTGGAGTCCTCATGAAACCCAGGTCTCCAGGGATGGCAGTGGCATCTGAAGCAGAAGGAACCTGTGTGCTGAGTGAGCCTGGGAGGCAGGGAGTGTTAGAAAAAGGGGTCAGGGAGAAGGGCAGGGTGTCTATGGAGATACCACAGAGCAGGGGACAGAACCCAGGACCTTAGGATGAACACAGAGAGAGTCTGAGATGGCTGGGACCCTGGGGTGGCACCTCACCTGTCACCACCAGTTCCAGAAGCTTACTGCGCTCAGACCACTTGGACCCGGCGTAATAGAGGCAACAATAATGCCCTCCGCTGTCTTTGTTCACCATGGTGATGGGGAACTTAGCCTCTGTGCTATTTCCTGAAGAGGCCTTCACATATTCGTGTTCAGATATTCCATCCTTCTCCAGCCTGAATACATAATCCCCAGGAGGACCATGACACACAAAAGTCACACATGTCCCCCAGGGGATCACGGAGCCTGGCTCTGCTGAGATGGAGGGTCTGGCCAGCTGCCCTAGGAAGGAATCGGAAAAGACACCTCAGGGTGCGCTCTTGAGGAAATCCCCATTGCACAGGTCCACCCATGTTTGCCTGTGCAATGCGATGTCTTTAGTCAACCTACAGCACTCTGTCACCCTCACCGCCACCCACCTTTAGATCCCCCCCACCAGCCCCCAAAGACCCCTCCCCCGCAGTCCACGGCTTCAGAACTAGCTCCTCCAGGTGACGGTAAGGATGCCGAGACTTGGTCGCAGCCTGTGCCTTGTCCAATGCCGTACAGGAAGCACAGGTGTCACTAAGCCCGGCCACATCGCAGACTTGTCTCTGCAGAGCCCAGTTCTCACCCTGTTGGGGACCATGCTCCAGGGGAGTGTCGAGGGCTGGAGATGGAGGGAGGGGATGGCCAGCACACTCAGGAGGATGTGTACCAAGGGGGAGGAGCGTGAGGTTAACAGGAGTGTGTCTGGGCCAGGACCTGTCACCACTGGGATTGTGTGAGGTGGGGAACCAAGGCTGTGATGCTTTTGTGGGACCCCCAGAAGGGTCGGGGGTAATGCACCCAGCACAGGTGGAGCTCCCCGGGGATGCCCAGCAAAGAGAGAGACTCCCTGCTTCTCATGTAAGTCCTCTGTTTAGCAAGCACCTCAGGGGTTTCCTGGGTACTTTCTACATCCGTCTGGGCCTCTTTTGCATTTCCTCATTACTACGTCTCTTGACAGGAGTCCCGGTGGCATAGTGGATTACACCCTGGACTGCTTACTGCATGGTCAGTAGTTCAAACCCATCAGCCTCTCCTCTGGGGAGCGATGAGGTTCTGTAGTGCTGTAAAGAATTATAGCCTCAGAAACCCAAAGCAACACCTAGGGTGATTGAGTCACACTGAACTTGTTGATAGTGCGGTTTCTTGGTTGGACGCCTCTTGCTAAACCCCATCCTGTCTTATCTTGGGTGAGGAGAGAAAGGGGGAGAGGAGTTTGAAATGAGGAAACAGCAAGCTTGTGTCAAAGTTAGCAGGACAGGCCCTGACCCTACAGTGTTTCCATTTGCTCACTCATTCACCCACTCATTTACTCATCCATTTATTCACCCACTCATTCATTCACTAACTCATTTATTCAATGACTCCCCCTTCATCCACTTACTCATTCAGTCATTCACTCACTCATTTACTCACCCATTTATTCATCCACTCATTCATTCACTAACTCATCTATTCAATGACTCCCCCCTTCATCCACTTACTCATTCAGTCATTCACTCACTTACTTACTCATCCATTAATTCACCTACTCATTCACTCAGTAACTCATCTATTCAGTGACTCACCCCATTATCCACTCACTCATTCAGTTATTCACTCAATTATTCATCCATTAATTCACCTACTCATTCATTCACTAACTCATCTATTCAATGACTCACCCCGTCATCCACTCACTCATTCGGTCATTCACTCATGGCGGAATATGAAGGCAGACTCTGAGAAGGCATCGTACCACATGTCTCTACCCTTCTCAATATAGACTGATGGGATATATCATGAAGGCAGGTTGATTTTACCTCCCACAATGTTCTCAAGTTTTCTTTCCATTCTCTCTCCAACACCAATACCACCTACCACCACTGTTCAGCAATCGTCCAAAGATGGATTTTCCTCCAGACTAACCCATGGCGACCTGCTTCTATGTTTAAGAAAGATAGGCTCTTCACTCGCTTTCTATTGAGTTTTCTCTTTGAACTTTGGGGGTATTTCAGAGATACCCCATATTCTCTCCCAGAATAAGCATCCTACTCAACCCCCTTGGGATGGAGAGGGGATTGGGAAGTTAAAAACTCATTGTGACTCACCTTGTGGGACTTGGATCACTGCTCCCAGACAGAACACTGAAAGAGAAATTCTAATGAGAAGAAGGCCCACTGCCCCAGGTCCTTACAGAACAGGGCTGTACCGAGGGATGGCCCGATGAGGGAAGAGGGATTGACTTGCCATCGTCGTCATTGTCATTAGCAGCTGTGAATGGCTTCTGGCTCACAGCCAGCCCAGGTGTGAGGATGAAGACCGCTCCATTGGGTATTCCAGGCTGTGACCTTTATGAAGCAGGCCAGCTACCTGTCTTCAAGGCACCATTGGGTGGCTTCAACTCATCAAGCTTTGAGGTGGTAAATCAACTCACTGCCATCGAGTCAATGATGACTCACAGTGACCCTATAGGACAAGGTAAAACTGCACCTGTAGTTTCCTGAAGGTGTAACTCTTTACCAAAGTAGAAAGCCTCCTCTTTCTCCCTTGGAGTGGCTGGTGGTTTTGAACTTCCCACTTTGTGGTAAACAGTTCAGCTAGTAACCGCTACACCACCAGGGCTCCTGGTACTGAATCCCAAATGTTACACCACCCATGGGAAAGAGCCGCCCATAAATTCCAAACCATTCCTTTCCAATGTTCATAGTGATAGAGAGGATGAAAAAATTATCCTGCTGGTCATCAAACTATTAGAAATATAGCACAATTTAAAACTTTGTTAAAATGCAAACTGTAACAGCCCCCTTGTAGTGAAATTTCCTTTGACGCTGAATCTCAGGATGTCCTGACTCAGGGAGGACTAACAAGGGTGAGTGAGGGTGCAGGGGACGACGGTCAAATGGCCCCGGCGAGATGTAGGTGGAGATGGTTTCCTACTGACCATTGCAAAACCGGCCTCCTCAAAATATCAGTTATATCCTGTGACCATTGTAAAACCTGCTAATCTCTTCCTGAACCAAACACCTGTTTCTTCTCACATCATCTGAGGTAAAGTAACTTGCTCACTCAGGATGGAACTCTGAAACAGCTCAAAGGAGACGTCTGGCCGGTTTGCTTCTGCAGGCGCTTGCGGATGTCAACCTAGCAGTTCTTGAATCAGCCTGGTCTCTGTGTTTGGCTAATACAGTGACAAGCTTCTCGGATCCTTGACAGCCAAGAGAAGTCTCACCCTCGAATACTTCTTCTAGCTCTGCAATGGTTTCAAGACAAGTCCCCAAGCTCCCTCTCCCCAAATACACTAACCCAGTCTTCTTAAATCTGGTCTCTCCCCCAACCCCCCCCCCCACACACACACACATCTGGTCCTGAGACCAAGCCTTTTGTGGTTAAACCTAGACTCTCAAGGAGTGCTCAGTGAGCAGACCCCTGGAGGGATGCCCTTCCTCCACCAGCTCCCAGAAATCCCCAGAGAGAGCCAGGACTGAACAGGGAACTGGACTCAAATCTGGATTGCACTAATCCTCTGTCTTCTAATTGCCCCCGCCCCATTTCTGGACTCACCAAGACCTAGAAGGGGGGTGGCCATAGGAGACATGGTGCAGCCCCAAGAGTCAGGTCTGTGCTGGAGCTTGTCGGTGTTCAGGGTGCCCTGCAGCAAACACGGTGGATTCGAGGGATCGGCTGAGACCCTGTCTTGGGTGTCTACATCAATGCCTCTGTCAAAAGGAAAGAGCTCCCTTCCCTTCACCCCAGTTATTTTTACTCTTCCTCCAAAAGAGGTAGTTGGTGAAAGGCCATGTGGGTCAGCTTAGCGACTGACAAATGCTTTATGGAGGAATGCTTCAAATGAAGCTGGGCTTTTTTCCCCCTCAATCATTTTATTGAGGCTCGTACAACTCTTATCACAATCCATGCATCCATCCATTGAGTCCAGCACATTTGTACATTTGTTGTCCTCATCATCCTCAAAACATTTGCTTTCTACTTTGAACCTTTGCTATCAGCTGCTCATTTTTACCCCTCCCTCCCCACCACCACTCCCACCCCCCACTCATGAACCCTTGATAATTTATAAATTATTATTATTGTGTCATGTCTTACACTGTCCAACATCTCCCTTCACCCACTTTTCTGTTGTCCATCCCTCAGGGAGGGGGTTATATGTAGATCCTTGTAATTGGTTCCCCCTTTCTACCCCACCTTCCCTCCACTCTCTCTGTATCGCCACTCTCACTACTGGTCCTGAAGGGATCATCTGTCCTGGATTCCCTGTTTTTCCAGTTCCTATCTGTACCTGTGTACATCCTCTGGTCTAGCCAGATTTGTAAGGTAGAATTGGGATCGTGATAGTTGGTGGAGGTGAGGGGGTAGAAGCATTTAAGAACTAGAGGAGAGTTGTTATGTTTCATCGGTGCTACACTGCATCCTGACGGGCTCATCTCCTCCCTGCGATCTATCTGTAAGGGGATGTCCAGTTGCCTTCAGATGGGCTTTGAGTCTCCACTCCACTCTCCCCCTCATTCATAATGATATGCTATTTTGTTGTTGTTGTTCTTTGATGCCTGATACTAATCCCATCAACACCTTGTGATCACACAGGCTGGTGTGCTTCTTCCATGTGAGTTTTGTTGCTTCTGAGCTAGATGGCTGCTTGTTTATCTTCAAGCCTTTAGGATCTCAGATGCTATATCTTTTGATAGCCGGGCACCACCAGCTTTCTTCACCACATTTGCTTACGCACCCACTTTTTCTTTATCAAACATGTCGGGGAAGCTGGGCTTATTACATATCAAATCCTCTCTCTTTTCAACTCATTCTGAATCTACAGGGCCAGGCGGCACACAGGTTCTGCAACACTCTGATTGGAAGGTCAGTCCCAACTCCAGAAACGATTGACACCCTGTTCTCGGGCAAGATGCGATGTCATGTGAAGTCAACGTTCCTTCACATCAATATTGGAACCGTCAGAACCTCCTCTGAGTACTTCATCTTGCTATATTCCGTGGCTGTTGAGTCTCTCAGTGCACTCATGTAATTTCCAAGCGTACAGCTGCTTTCACAGGGTTTTCAAGGCTCTGACCTCTTGGAAATAGACCACCAGGTCTGCTTTCCATGGTAGCCTGGGTGGGTCCAAACTGCCGACCTTGTTAGCTAGCAGTCAAGCACATACCTGTTCCTGCCACTCAGGGACCCCATCGGGTATTTAGCACCTGGAGCTTGTCTGATTGGTGGGAGAAAATTCAAAGATCCACCAACAGACAAAAGGTTAAGCAACATCTGCTAGATCCACACACAAGGAGATACTGCTCCAGCACAATGATCAATGACGTTCTCCTGAATGTCATAGTAGGGAGAAACCTTGAAGACTTGTTGTTGTTGTTAAGTGGTATCGAGCTGATTCTGATTCATCACACTGAGTGAAATGTTAGTCACAGAAGAGAAGTACTGCATGACCTCACTTATAGGAAAGAGGCAAATAGATAGAAACCAAAGAATATAAGTGGCTTTGGAGAGTAGGAGGGATGGGGAAGTGGGCAGTTCCGGATTAGAAGGCAGTGATTTTATGCTCGCGGTGGTGGAATAACTTATGAAAGGAGAGTGATCATAGTTGTACCATGTGAAGAGTGTAATCGATGTCACTGAATTGGACACATGGAAATGGCTGGATTGGCTGATGTTTTGTGTATTTTCACCTTGATTTATTATTATTATTATATTATCAAGGGAAGGTGTGATCTGCAGAGGCAAACCAAACTCAGAGCCTGGCTCTCACCTTGAGGGCAATGAATCCTGGGAGATTTTCATGACTTGGAAAGTTGTAAGGGCCAATGGATAAAGCCAAGGGCTCGCCCTGGTTACAGCCTCTGGCAGGTGCTCTCTTTGTTAACCCAGTGTCCCAAAGCTTCCACTTCTTAAGAGAACATAGGAAAACGAATCGCTATGGTTCGAGGGTGACAAGGAATAGATGTGTTTTGAACTCGGCATCAGTGAAACCAAGAAACTTAACCAGTTGTCCTGGAATTGATTCCAACTCATGGCAGCCCCACGTGGGTCAGAGTCAAACAGCTCCGTTGGGTTGTCAAAGCTGTGACCTTTCTTCAGGGGAGGATCAGACCTTTCTTCTGAGCTGCCTCTGTGGACTTGAATCTCCAATCTCGCAGTGATTAGTCAAGTGCTTAGCCTATTGCACAATTCAGAGTCTACTTAGCATTGAACAGGAAGCAGGGGGAAAAGTTCTTCCTGAAAATAAGTGACTAACACTTGTCAGTCCTCCTTGTATCCACACCCTATGATCCTGGACGCAGCAGTTGCTTCTAAGCAGAAGTCAAGAGATCAAAAGACATTTTGCATTAGGCAAATCTGCTGCATAAGACCTCTTTCGAGTCTTGAAAAAACAAGGATGTTCCTTTGAGGCCGAAAGTGCACCTGACACACGCCATGGTGTTTTGAGTCACCTCAGAGGCATGTGAAAGTTGGACACTGAATAAAGAAGGTCGAAGAACTTATGCATTTGAATTATAGTGCCGGCGAAGACTACAATATTGAAAGTACCAAGGACTGCTAAAAGAACAAATGCATCTGTCTTGGATGAAAACCAGCCAGGGATCTCCTTAGAGGCAAAGATGGTGAAACTTTGTCTGATGTATTTTGGACATGGTGTCAGGAGAGACCAATCCCTGGAGAAGGGCATCATGTTCGGTAAAGCCATCTCCTCAAGGAGATGGATGGACAAAGTGGCTGCAACCATGGGCTCAGGCATGGGAACAATTGTGAGGATGGCACAGGACCGGGCAGTGTTTCCTTCTGTTGTGCATGGGGTCACTATGGGTCAGCACCGACTCAATGGCACCGAAGAACAACAGCCAGTCCAACATATCTCACTCTATCTGGTCTTTTCAGTTATGTGTGTCCTTTTGGGGAGTATCATTCTATCTCTGAGTATCTCTTCCTCCCCTCTCTTTGCTTTGCCATCTTTAGTGGACTTGTGTCCCTACTCCCCGCAAAGCTTGTCCTCGGCCCTTTGATGGCAACATCCATCCTCAAGTTGTGTTGAACGTCAAGGAGGTGACCCACAAGGCTGTCTGTCTCAAGTTGCCTAGTAAATTCACAGAATGAGGAGAAAGGTCAAGCCAAATGACTTCTCAGTGTTGTAGGACACCCAAGACTCAGACAACCATCTCTGCCCATAGCTCTAGCTTCTTCCACTTATGGTTCCATATCTGACAGGGTGACTTCTCACCCTGGCCTCATGTACCCATTCCCTCTTTCCTAGGGGCCACCAACTCCCCATCCATTCTCCTTTGCTGTTCTGCTTCTCTGCTCTTCGTTCCCTTGGATACCGGCTTCCAGCTATTAAGCCATCCTCCTCTTTTCGGAAGGTCTTCATTAATGAACATTTCAAGTGGGATGTTCTTCCGTTTCAGTGGTGCTGCTGCTTCTGCTGTTAAGTCGTTTCCAACTCACTGGGATGCTACGTACAGGCGGAAGGAAACACTGCCCAGTCCTGTCATCTTCACAACTGTTCTTACGCTTAAGCCCATTGTTGCAGCCACTGCGTCAATCCATTTCATCGAGGATACCCCCCCCCTTTTGCTGCCCCTCTACTTTACAAGCAGGATGTCCTTCTACAGGGACTGGTCCCTCCTGACAACATGCCCAAAGTCCGTGAGACAAAATCTTGCCATTGTTGTCTCTAAGGAGCATTTTGGCTATACTTCTTCCAAGTTAGAGTTACAAATTCAGTTATAATCCATCGGGGCAGTTCTTCCCTGTTCTGCCCTGCTCTATCGGGTCACTAAGAGTCAGGATGGACTTGGGGGTTGTCAGCCATTTCAACAATCTCCATATGTACAGTTCAATATCATATTTGTTATGTTCTCCAATGATCATCCTTATTGCTTCCCTAACTTTTCCATCACCGTTAACAGAGGGGTCAGTGTCCTATAACGACTGTTTCTCCCTCTGCCTCCCCACCCCTGGGTATTAGTCAATGTTAACCAGCTTTACTGGAGATTAATTTATAATTAACTGCATCTATTTAATACAGCCGATTCCATGATCCACCCCCCTCACTTTGTGTATTTTATTGATAGACTTTATGCAGAAGTTGCTAGTTTTTCCCACTAAATGTCCTCTTGTTCCGGGATCCAGAGCAAGATCCACATTATTAAGCCCCTCCTTTTAAATGTATAGAAATGTTTTCTGTTTGCCTGGTTGGACTCTGGTGGATACTGTTAGCAAATCTGAATACTGTGTCCCCAGAGAGAACAAGGGGATGGGGCTGTCTTCTCACCACTTCATTCAGCCAACTGTGGATGCCTGTTACCTCTGCATCCACCAGCCTGTGCCCACCCCACCCCACGCCCAACACACAGTTCTGCCTTGTCATCCTGCTCCCTGCTGGTCAGTTTTCAGAATCGGGAGAAGCCTAACTTGAACCAGACTGTACTTTCGTATTTCTTCAGTTGCGTGCGCCATTTCTTGATATGAGTCTTTCTACATACAACACATACACGTGTCACTTGTTTTGCTTCTCTAGAGAAACCAATGCAACACACCCAGCTTGGCTTGGGAAAAGACCAATGTTTGCGGGGGAAGGATGATAATTACATAACCTGGTGCCAACTTGAGACTATTAGTGGAGTTTAGCTTGTCAATCAGGTGGCAGCTTGATGACCTCATTTGGAGGCATGATGGAGATAAATAGCTGACTGCAGGCCAGATACACACAGACACTTCTTGCGAGAACATTCCTGTTGGCAAGCCACATGGAAACATACTGGAGCCCTGGAGCTGGAGGAGCCACGTGAAGACCCACGCCAGCGCTGAGATCCTTCCACCACCACTGGATCAACAAGGCTTTCCACCACTGGCCTGTAATCTTCCTGCGTTCAGCATTATTGCATGGCTCTGTGAGTCTAAAGAGGAATTTGTGAAATAGTATTGAACATATGGGCTAATATTGGACTTGAATTGGACTGGGCTAGGATATTTCTCAATACACAATTTCTCTTGTAAATAAAGTTCTCTTTTACACACATCCAAGAGTCTCCCTGGACTTTTTTCTCTAGTCAACCCAGACCAACAGGAATGGGGGTGGGGATCTTCAGAAGAGTCTCTGAAACCAGAATCCCTGGCGGTCCCCCACTTTCTGCCACCTCCAGGAGAATCCTCTGCAAAGCCATCCCCAAATCATCACGTGATTCTTCACTCCTGCGCTCTTGTGCCTCATGATGGGGAGAGCTCTGTGTTTTGCCCAGAAGGCAACCAGGAGTGGGGGACTCATCCATTTGTTCTCAGATCCTCTGGCCCAGATGGAGCCCTAGAGAGACAATGCATCTTTTGAATACACCCCATCTCCCAGTAAGTGCCTTACCTTGGATGCAGGTCTTGGAAGATGAGACTGAGGTTGAGCTGTAGATAAAACTCAGATTTCATCCCTATGCTTTGAAGATGCCAGGTCTTCAGGACAAGATTTTCACCCCCAGAGCCCTGGTCTCCCTAGTCTTCTAGGATTGACCAAGACATAATTAATGATATAGGGACTACTGCTACACAGGAAGAAGGAATTGAGCTAAATATATGTGGTGTGTAGGCTCCGGTGGCTGGGTACAAACACCACAGTTTAGTTGACAAGTCGGAAACCACACAGAGCAGCCGTTTCCCCCATCCTGAATAAATCTCTCATATTCGCACAGACTGAAGTTAAAGAAGAAACAGCACTTGCTGAACAACTTTTTACACAAGACCCTAGACAATATTAACCAACCACCATGCATGAATTCCACCATGTGTTTGTCAGCTTGGTCTGTGTGCTGTTACAGTGCTGGAAGCCATGGCAAGGATATTTCAGATAGCACCAGGGACACCCACATTTTATGGCAGAAGGGACTCAAGGAGGTGCCTTGCCCTGAAAGTTGCCCTCTGTCTGGTGATCTCAATCAAGTGAGATGGTTGAACAAATGAAGGAGACTCTCGAAAGGCAATAGTGATACTGCCAGTAAAGAGTTTTAACATAGCTCCGTGGCGAGATTCCCGGGAAGAGGGAGAAAGAGCTTCCTCTGTGGAGAGAACGGGCCTTTTTTGATAGACAGAAAACGTGATTGGCTGAAACCAGATAACGCTTAGCCCAACAAGCTAGTTCAGTGGCAGCAAAACCTTGGTTCTTTTGTAAAAGGAAGTGGCTAATACTGGCTAGCCAAATTCTGATTGCACTCCCTGAGGGTGTACTTTTAGCCAGTGGTCTTACTCTGGATCAGATCCCATGGGGAAAAAAATCTAGAGCAAAGTTTGTGTGTAATACCACTTGGCCACCCCAAGGACCCCTAGTGGTGTAGTGGCTATGTATTACGCTGCCAGCTGCAAGGTCATCAGTTTGAAACCACCAGCCTCTTCCAGGGAGAAAGATGTGACTTTCTAAGCTCTTAAAAGTTAGGGTCTCACAATGGATGGATGTATTGATGGTGATAAGAGTTGTATGAGCCCCCAATAAAATGATTAAAAAGGAAAAAAAGTTAGGGTCTCAGAAACCTACAGGGGCAGTTCTACCTTGCCCTATAGGGCCACTGTGAGTCGGAAACAATAACTGAGTTAGGGTTGGAGTTTGCATGGCCCTAGTACACACAGGGAAATGGTGAACATTGGTCCGAGAATGGATTTTGGAATTACAGTACTGCTTTTCAGGTTGATTTGTTTGGCACCTGGGAAGGAAACTAAGAAGAGAAAAGGTATGTGGAAGCATGTATGGCTTTGTGATAAGATATAGATTTGTAAGAGAACTTAAGCTTCCCCCACCCCAAAAAAGGAGAAAGGCCAACATCCCACATATTTGAGCAAGGTTCTTACACCTCTGGAGACCAGCTGTCCATTCCTGAGAGCTCCCTGGGACCTAAGGGTTTAACTTCTTCCCATATCTGCAGCTGCCAGATTTAGATTAGGAAGAGGACAGGGGCTATCCCTGCTCTGGCAAGTCCAGGTTCTGAATGCTGAAGTACATGGTGCATGCTGTCTTAGGCTGGGTTGACTAGAGAACCAAATTCCGTGGCATTCATATATGCACAAGAGCACTGTCTATCAAATAGTAATAATACATCAAGAAAGTGCTCCAGCCCAGTCCAACTCAAGTTGATAAGTCCGACACTAGTCCCTAAGTCCATCTTCAGACTCAAGAAGCCACATGCAACGATGCAGAAGGCAGGAAGATCACAGGCTGGTGGATGCAGAGTCCTGTGGATCCAACGGCGGTGGACACATCACAGGGCTCTGGCAGCAACCAGGGTCACCCATGAGGAAGGTGAAGGCAAAGAGAGGGGGAGGATCCCAGGGCCCTCCTTATGAGAAGGCCACACCCACTGGGAGGCACCACTCAAGCTGTGGCCTGATTGACAGGTTAAATACCATCCCTACATGTTATATATCTTCAAGTGGACATGACATTGTGTAACTACCACAGATGCATTGGCTACGCAGCCCTTTCACCACTTCTGATTTATTTAATGGGAAAATAATTTGCCATCTGTGTTAGTCTGCGTACGTTTGAGAAACAGATCCATAGAAATTCATATGTATAAGAGAGAGTTTTATATAAAGGGTAAGTGCACATCAAGAAAACCCAGTGCTGCCCAAACCCACAAGTCCAACATTAATCCATATGTCTGACACCAATCCACAAAGTCCTCCTCCATCTCACAAAACACACACTTTGACACCGACTGCACAAGGAAAACCGAATAGGTGAACATGTAAGCATCTTAGCACTGGCAGGGGTCTCCACACGGCTGCTCCAGCACCCAGGGCTGCATCGGGGTAGGTCCATGTGTCTTCTCCTCGAGGATGTCTTGCAGGAAGTGAGCCTTGCCAGTTGAAGCAGGGAACTGGCTAAGGCAGCTGCACCCTGGCCCGACCATCAGAAAGCAAGAGACCCAAGAACTAGAAAGGCGAGGCTCACCAAGTCATTTATCTCTTCACCCTTCAATGAACCCCACATGTGTTTATCAGCCAGGTTGGCACAATAAACTAACTCACCATCCAATGGAGAAGACAGAAGCAATCCATATTTAAGACTCCTAACACCACCTGGAAAATAAAAAGGATATCTGTAAAGAGGAAGCTGCCCAGCTCTGTGGTCGTTACATCACTTCATGTTCACTTGAAGATAGGTAAAAGAGTAGCGGTGGACTTTAGCTGGTCAATTGCATCACAGCCTGCTGGTGCCTCCTCGTGGGTGTGGCCTTCTCATCAGGAGTGTTCTGGGAACCTCACCTTCTCTCGTTGCCTTCACCTTCCTGCTGGTGAGGCACTCATTGGATGCTCATAGGTTTGCACCACCGGTCCGTGAGTTACCTGTATTCCGCATCATTGCATGTGGCTGCATGAGTCTGAAGAGGGACTTATGAACTGGCATTGGACTTAAGGACTAAACCTGGACCGGGCTGGGATGTTTGCTTGATATGTAATTCCTTCTTGATATAAAGCTTCCTCTTACACATGTATGAATGTCACTGGATTCGTTTCTTGAATCAACACCCAGCCTCACACAAGCTCCACTGGTTAGAAGCTGACCACTGTCTAGCTGCTGAGCAAGAGCATCCTGAGGAAGAACCTGCTTGGGACCCAAAAGCTAAGAAAGGAGTGGGTCCTTCGAGCATTACAGAGCCTATCTGCTAGTGGGTCTTCGGGACAGCTTTCCCAATCAGAGGAGCTTAGACAAAGTAAATGATGTAAAGCAGAAGTCAGAGGAGAGTCCCTCAGGATTTCTAGAAAGTATATACATACATACACATATACATATATGCAAATAAATAAAAAGAAAGTAAATATGTTCAGACCATAAACTGATCTTTATCCTAAGAGTGCGAACAGCACACAAATAGCTACTGCTCTGTCCGTTCTACTGATTCCTTGAATGATTTTTATTTTATTTATTTTTCCTTGAATGATTTTAAAGGTACCTCTTTCAGAGAAAAAAACAACAGCAACAACAAAAACAAACTCACTGCCATTAAGTCGATTGCCATTCCTAGCAACCTGTGGGTTTCCAGGCTCTGAATCTTAATGGAGCAGAAAGTCGCATCGCTCTCCTTTGGAATGGCTGGTGGGTTCGAACTGCTGATCTTGCAGTTACCCACCCGGTGTGTAACCCACTGTGCCACCAGGAGAGCAATGGACTCGAGCATGGCAGCAGTAAAGAGAACAACACCACACTGGGCAGTGTTTTCCGTCTGTTGGACACAGGCTGGCTTTGGGCCAGAAACAATCTGATGATGCTACCTAACAACGGCTTCCAAAGAAAAGACGTGTCAGTAAAGAGAATAACGGCGAAGAGGCGATCAGACACGCTGTAGGCTTCTGCGACCATGAAACTCCTAGTGACCATGCACTTGGCCCCAACACATGGCCATCACACATAATTGATTCCTTCAGAAGGAGGGCAGCAAAACCATCACAAAGCAGCAAAAAAAGTCCCACAAAACCAAACTCGAATTTAGACTGCCAGGCTCCCTTAAGTACCCAGAGGAGCCCTGGGGGCGTAGTGGTTATGCATTGGGCTGCTAACCTCACGGTCTGCAGTTCTAAACCACTGGCTGCTCCGAGGGAGAAAGACGGGTCTTTCTGATTCCATGAAGCAGTTCTACTTTGTCTGACAGGGTCCCTATGAGTCGGCACTGAGTCTTGTTTTGTTTGTTCATTTTTTAATCACCCACATCTCCTTGCAGGAACTAGAGGATTCAGAGGAAGACTGAGATGCTGCCCAGGAGTGGGACAGGTGTCTTGATCATGCAGAAAGTGGAAACATACTTACAACAGTACAATAGTAGTCCTGAAGTGTATGAGAGGGCACCTCTCAAAAAAGGGGAGGGGATTGGTTTTCAAAGTTATGTATTTAATTTTTTTACAAAACAGCTTTATCACCTCGACGTACTTGCCATTACACGCAATACATTTTGTCAAATCTGCGATTCCATTCTTGAAAATATTTTTCAAGCTCATCTGTTAGGATGGATGGCAGCACCTCCTTTGCTTTTTCTTCCATCTTCTAGGAAGTCGGATCGCTGTCCTTTCATGTCCCTCTTCCCTTGAGGAAACAAAAAGAGAATGCATGGAGGGAGGTCAGGTGAGTCGGTTGCGTGGGGCAAGAGAGGCATGCTGGTTTGGGGCCAAAAGCTGGCACACTGAGATGGTTGTGTGAGCAGGCGCATTGTCATGGTGGCAAAAGAGACCCCCCTGTCTGTCACAAATCAGGCCCTTTTTGTCACACACTGTTATCCAATCTTTTCAGCCCCTCCAAATAGACAGCTTGATCAACAGTCTGACCTGGTAGAATGAACTCCAAATGCACTGCACGTTGACATTTTTGTCTGTTCAGGAAATTGATGGATGTCCAGAACAAGGTTTGTCATCAGTTGACATTTCACCTTTTTGGAAATGAAAAAACCACTCATACACTTGAGTTTTTCCCATAGTGCTTGTCCGTGGAAGCTGTGTTCAACATCACAACGGTGTCTGTGGCATTGTCCCCAAGTGGGAAACAAAATTTCAGAGCCCTGTGCTGGTGTCTTAAATTGGCCGTCACAAAAAAACAAAGTCGAGGAAAACTTCTTTTTACAAAGAAATTCAATGTGAACAGAGAGAGTCACTTTCCCAGGTGACTTGGTGCACTAACTCAGAGTGAGTTGCTTGATGCTTGCCTAGGTGGAAAACTGTGTACCACGAAAGCTCCGCTCCACCCAGCGCAATTCCAGTTTGGGGTTTTTTTGGGGGGGATACCCCTCATATGCTATAGCCTCTGTTTAAAAGGGCTCATCAGTCTTCTCGTCTTGGTCAAGAAGTCATGAATGAATGATAACACCACGCATTTTGGGATTCGGACATGTATGTGCCAGGGGTCTGGTGACTAATGGCTTAGGATCCATCGCTGGCACTAGCCCACCTCCTGACTGTCTGTGGCCTCTCAAAGAAATTACATTTACGTCTCTTATCTCACTGGAAGGACCAGTGGGAAGGTCTTGAAGAATGTCGTGTATTCCTCTAGAAAATGTGTATCAGATAAATCAAACAATTTATCTGCCACAAAAGAACTATTTAAAGTGTTAAAAGGCTACTTTGAAGACTAAGGTGTGCCTGACTCAATTCGTGATATAGTCACTTGCCTCGTGTGCATTCAAAGACTGGACAGTGACTAAGGAAGACGAAAGAACGCTTGAATTGTGGTGTCGGTGAAAGATATTTAAAATGCCACAGACTACCCAAGGAACAAATAAACCTGCCATAGAAGAAGTACAGCCAGCATGTTCCTTAGATGCGAGAATGGTGAGGTGCTTTGGGTGCATTATCAAAGAGTCCCTGGAAAAGGACATCATGTGGGTAGAGGGACACTAAAAGAAACCAGGAAGACCCTCGACAAGCGGGACTGACACAGAGGTTGTAACAAAAGGCTCGGCCACAAGAGTTGTGAGATTGGCACAGAGCAGGACTGTGGTTCATTCTGTGCACATGGAGTTGCTATGAGTGAGGACTGGTTCGTGGCAGCCAACATCAACATTCATCCAAAGACTTCACTGGAAGAATGAAGAAATCCTACAGCCCAGGAGAAGCATTTTAAGCATTGATGAAAGAAAGGCGACTAATCTCTGAAATGTATAGAAACCTTCACCCTCCCCACAAACGCAAACGATCCAATTCAGAAACGGGAAAAGGACATTGCACCAAAGAAGATTTGAAGCAGGCATGGGGCCCATGAAGAAATGCTTGGGATCATGAGCAAGGACCAGAAACAAAGAAATTCAGCAATTACCAGAAACAAACTAGAGCAACAACAAGAAAAACTCAACTCACTACCATCAAGTAGATTCCAACTCTTCGGGAGAAACACAAATCAAAACAACAATGGGGGTCATCTAGCTCCCGCATTCATAGTAGATTTCAAAAATTACACGCACATATCCCAAAAAGAGCTGAAGAGGGCTTTGAGAGACTCCCTTGGTGCAAACTTTAGGCAGGCAATTACTAACTGAAAAGACTATAGGATTGAGCCCTCTAGGAGATACCCCAAGAGACTGGGTCTAGCAATTTGCTCCCAGAAAGTCACAATCATTGCAAGCCCTGTGGATCCCAGTTCCGCTCTGCACTCCTGCGGTTGACATGATTCAGAATGGACTCCACAGTCAATCAGCAACTCCCGAGTGGACGCTTGTTAAGCAATCATGTCTGAAAAGACGTGGCTACCAACTAAGATCACAGATGCAAGGACTGGGAGTTAAGGCTGGATCATAGGTTTTGGGGAGACAGAATTCAACCCATTCCAGGGGACACGTCTCTCTGTTGTCCCCAGTCAAGAGAAGGAGGAAGCAGGCCCTGAGGATGGACTTTCTGTGAAATACTTGGTCAGCAAGTGCCTAACCACCACTTCCTGAACAGCTGCCATGAGGAGAAGGAAGCATCCTCATTCTTGCCATGTTGCTGACCTGTTTTCATGGAAGGGTCTTGACATGGTGGGAGGGAGGGGGTCTCTGGGCTGGGGGCTGGGAAGCCAGGACTCTCCCCAGACCCAGGCCTTGGTGGCATTCATCTGCTCTGGAACTTTCCTGAGTCTAGGTGGAGCTGAGTCAATGGGGCTAAGGACAACGGTTTGTCTGTCACTGTTTGCTTTCGCATGTGTTTATTTACTGCTCATCATCCGCAGGGATGAGACTTATGCTCTGCATTCTACGTTGCATAACATCTAAGATTCAGAGATTTGACGTCACATTTCAGCTCCAGTACCTTCCACATTGTGACCTGGGACAAGCAAATTGTTCTAAGCCTCAGTTTCCACATCAGGAACAGGAAAATAAAACGAATTTCCTGATCATCACAGGACTTAAACAGACGAGGATTCTCAAGCATTGAACCAGGTGCTTGGCTCATGGTAAGCAATCAGTAGGACTTTTGATCATGAAAACAGACACTATTGCTACTAATAACCTTGCCATAAGGGACAACCCGCTCTTTTTTCAAATCCAGCATGTCATCATTCCATGTCCTAGGATGATATAAACTTCTCTTCCTTAGTTGAGTCATGGCAAAGCCTCTCATGTTTTGCTTCTATTTTCTGCTCCTGTAATTATTTTTATCTGAATTCTGAGGTCTCTTGAAGAGCTTCTAACCAATATACTTTTCAAAACTCTCTCTCAACATGAACAATATGGACAAATCATTACCAAACTCATTCCCATCAAGTTGAATCCAACTCATCACAACTCGGTAGGGAGGAGGAGCTGTCCCTGTGGGTTACGCACCACAAGGTCAGCAGTTCCAATCCAACAGCCGCTCCAAGGGAGCAAAACAAGGTCCGCTACATCCGTGCCATCATCCTCTCCATTTTAGGTTTCCTGGTTTATCAGAAGAGGATTATGACCCACTGTGGTTGGCAGGCTTCTGGATCTGACGAGCAGTATCTAGGTAGAAAAGGAACCCCAGAACTGTAGCCCAGAAAGCTCTCACTGGGATCCAGGCAGCTGTCTAAGCAGCCGATCAGATTCATGGAAGCTTGTCACGGTCAAACAGCACTCAGAACCTCAAAATCACGTGCTGGCAATTTTGGAAGGAAACCTTACCCAGAGGCATGGAAGCCTACGCCACCCAAGTTTTGAATCCCACGCTCAGCAGAAGGGGGAAAGAAAGGGACCAGCTGGCACCTTTCCTTCCTCAAAGTCCTGCCCACTGGCATGAGGAGAGGAGGGGCACCCACGTTTTCATACAGCCGCCTCTTTTCTTCCAATCATCTGTCACGACTGTCTTCACACCGAAGAAGAAGGGATGCACTTGAATTACGGTGTTGGTGAAGAATATTGACAGTATCATGGAAAGTACCAAAAGACAAACAAATATGTCTTGGAAGAGATATGGCCGGAATGCTCCTGAGGTACAAGGATGGCTAGCATCAAGCACTTTGGACATGGTGTTAGGAGAGACCTTTTCTTGGAGAAGGACATCATGGTTGGTAACGTAGAAGGGCAGTGAAAAGGACAAAAGCCCTGGACAAGATGGACAGACACAGTGGCTGCCACAAGGTGCTCAAACATACGTCCAACTGGGAGGATGGCTCAGGACCAGGCAGCATTGCATTCGATTGTACATGGCGCAGCTGATGCGTTGCAACCGACTCAATGGCACCTAACTACAACATCCTCGGGTTAGCTAAGTCTTGTTGGTTTGCAAAGGGTACGCAGGAAGGAGTTCTTATGATGTGATCTTTCTTGTTTACCAGTGAGTTGATTCTGACTCACTGCAACCCCATGGGACAGAGGAGCACTCCCGTAGGGTTGGCTGGGCTATATTCTTTACAGGAACACATGGCCAGGTCTTATCGCCTGAGTTTTGAAGAGTCAAACCACCGACCTTTCAGTTAGCAGGTGGTCAGTTGACCGTTGTGGCTCCAGGACTCCTTATGTAGAACTGCAAATTGACTGGAGTCCTCCGAGGGTAGAAGCCACAGCCCGTCTACATGGGACATTAAGTGTGCGGGACAGTTACAATAAAAGCTCCTTTGCTATTCATGGGCCCTGGGTGACACGAATGGGTTGTGCTAGATGATAGCTAAACCAAAGTCACTGCCTTTGAGTCGCTTTTGACCCCTAGCACCCTGTAAAAGAGAGGAGCAACCCACCAAGACAGAGCAGAACTGCCTCCTTTGGGGTTCTGAGCTGTAAATGTTTTTACAAGAAGACAAAGCCCCACCTTCCCCCTGTAGAGTTACTGATGGATTCAAACTGACAACCCTGTGTTGGGCAGTCCATTGCATAACCCACCACACCACCAGGGCTCCTCTTGTGCCTGAGTACTAACAGAAACCTTGGTGGTTCCACGTCACCGAGTGGCCTGGCAGAACACGGTGCTCTGTTACCATGAAGATTTCAGCCAGGAGTACCCTCTGGATTTATTCTGCTCTGTCCATGGGGCTTCAAAGAATCAACAGAAATAAAATCGACGTTTTCTCTTTTTCCAGCACAAACTCACGTACATTTTTTCTCTGGGCTACTTTCTAGACAAGGTGGTGATGTCTGATTGCTCACCAAAAAAACAGGTTTCCCCTCTCACAGTGCAGTAGGTCTCTGGGAAGTGGCTGCCAAATAAGGACGTGACTTCCTAGCCTCTGTAACACTCCTGTGATCAAAATGACTATTTCTCATCAACAAAGGTAAGCTGTAATGACATATGTCACTCTGGGACCATTGGATTTTTTTAATCCTGTTATTGGGGGCTCATACAGCTCTTATCACAATCCATGCATTCATACATTGTGTCAAGCACATTTGTACATTTGTTGCCATCATCATTTTCAAAACATTTTCTTTCTACTTGAGCCCTTAGTATCAGCTCGTTTTTTTCCTCTCTCCCTCATGAACCCTTGATAATTTATAAATTATTAATTTTTTTCATATCTTGCACTGACCAATGTGTCCCTTCACCCACTTTTCTGTGGCACATTCCCCACAATGTTGATCATTGTGATAGATCCCCTCTTTCTCCCCCCACCTTCCTCTTACCATCCTGGTATCACTACTCTCATTATTGGTCCTGAGAGGATTATCTGTCCTAGATTCTCTGTGTTCCCAGCTTTAACTGTACCAGTGTACATGCCCTGGTCTAGCCAGGGTTTTAAGGTAGAATTTGTGTCATGATAGCGGGTGGAGGAAGCATGAAACAACTAGAGGAAAGCTGTATGGTTCATCAGCGCTATACCGTGGACCATTGACTTGTACAAAGAACTTTGCACTCTTTTTCTCTTCCTGTTGGTAAGAAGAAGACATCATAGCCAACAGCACAGAGAACCACAAAGGTGAAAAAACTAGGCTTCCTGAATTGATCTAGAGGGGAAACCCAAAGTTTCCAGAACATCCGATAAGTTACTTACAAGAACAAAGCAGAATTGGGTATTTACAAGCATCGCGCCAAGCTTCTGCTATGTGAGGATTGACTTGTTCCCCTGGTGAAGGTCCGGTGGCTCAGGGGTTGGCCTTCCAACTAGAAGTTCCAAGCCATCAGCCACTCTGGGGGAGGAAGAGGACGATTTCCACTCCTAGGAAGAATTACAGCCTCAGAGGACAACGTCTACCCTGTCTTATAGTGTCCCTGTGAGTCGCCATTGACTCAGTAGCAGTGAGTTTTGGGCTTCTGGTTTTGCTACTCTCTTACGTCATAATGCTAATGAAAGAGTTTTGGGAATAATGATGAAACCGCGGAACATTTCATGCCAGTCTTAATGAAATAATAGTTCAATCATTTACAGAATCGGGATGAACCTGTGAAACATCCCATGGCCTAGACGGATTTGAAGGACGTTAAGGTGAAGGAAGTTAGTCCATCACAAAGGGGCAAATATTGCACGATGCCACCTTTATAAGAGGAAACAAATCAAGATAAAGAGTTTCATACCCAAGGAAACAGATTTTGATGGTAACCGGAGAAGGGAGGGAAGGAGAAGTGTGTTCCGTCTGACTGACTAGAGAAACTAATTCAATGACACTCATATATGTTTGGGCTGGGTACGGACTAGGCAGCCCCCATCTCCTCTCCAGCTCCTCAGGAGGATAGAACTTCAAGGCCCTCATTAACAGCCTCTGCAGAAGATGAATGACCTATTGAAGTATGCATCTTCGGCCCCAACATCCCAAGGAGCGAATCTCTCCAGACCAAATTTGTGCAGCCCCTGTCCCAGCACTCCAGGGAGCATGTTGGCAAACAACAAAGGCACTTCCCGCGGATCGCATCCTGACTCAAGGTCCTGCAGCTGCAAGAAAAAAATCTCCCTTCTTGTGGTCAATGTCTACCTCCCTAGCTCGAGCCCTATGTATCTCCCACCGCCTCGCCGACAAGCGTGACTTCCCTGACCTAACTTGTTGCATTGCTGAACTCACCCGGGAGTTTTCTCTCACCTTAATAAAGCCTCTCTATACTTCTCATTCCTGACTGAGCCTTATCTCCTTCTGCGCCTCTGTTTCCAACCTCTTAATATATGTGTAAGAAAGAGCTTTATATTAAGAAGCTTTATACATCAGGAGAACATCCCAGCCCAGTCCAACTCAAATCCATAAGTCTGACATTAGTCCATAAGACCCTCTTCAGACTCACGAAGTCACAAGCAATGATGCGGAATGTAGGAAGATCACAGGCTGGTGGGTGTAAAGCCTTGAGGAGACAATGGAGGTGGAAGCATCACTGGACTCTGGTAGCCATCAGGGTCTGTCAGCAGGAAGGTGAAGGCAGAGCGAGAGGGGAAGTTCCCCGGGCTCTCCTCATGAGAAGGCCACACTCACAAGGAGTCACCTCAGTTAATCGGATTGACAAGCTGAACTACACCCTACACTTTAATAGATCTTCACGTTGACATAAAATTATGCAACTACCACGAGAATCAATAGACTAGAGGATAGGCAGGCGTTAACTTGGGTGAAGGGGAAGATTATATAGTCCTGAAGAGCCCCACTAGCAGGCAGAGACCATGGCAATCTGGATAGAACTGGATACTTAGCCAGTTGACCTCCCCAGAGACACATCCAGAATTTGTTCTGGGAGCAAGAATCTCTGAGATGTTCCAGGACAAAAACTTCTTTCCTGGCTTCTTGAATGTTGATTGGGGTCTTCTCCCTCTCATGTATTATTTGCATTTTTGTCTTTATATGAATGTGATATTATCCTTACCATGTTGGTGCAACTTTCTTTTCATTGTTTTCTGGGGTTTCCCAGCTCTGAAGTGCAGGAGGCGTGGATGTGCAGTGATAATAATGGAAACAAGGTGTTACAGGGAATTAAAGGGTGGCAATGGGTGATAGGGAGGAAAAGGGAGTTTGGCATAAATAATGAACGGGGGAAGTGGGGTAACACTGGAGCTGGTGGTGGTTACATAGGTCATTTAGGGGGCGAATCAACCATGCGGGGAGGGAGTGCTGGAGGATGTGGTGATTGTACAATTCTCCCTGGATATGTTTGAATGATTCCACTATTCCATCCTGCGGTACGTAAATTATGTGCCATTAAAACTGTTGAGAAAATAAAATAAAATGGAAGTTAACTATAAAGTAATAAAAATGAAAACAGATTTTTCCACGAAAAAATAGAAGTCACACAATCTTTACCACAATCAATTTTAGAACATTTTCATTTCTTCCATACAAAGTTCCCCATCTGGATTTAGACTCTGGTGTATGTAAGTTGGTGACACAGGCTGAGACATCTGCAATGGCATGACACCTCTTTCACCTCCAAGAGGTTGGGTTGAGAAGAAGAAAGTTATGGACGGGAGTTATTTCACATTTTTTGAGAAAATTGATAAGAACCTCACACGTTCTTGGTGCAAACATTCTGAATAGGGCTCCCTGCACATTTGTCTTAGCATGCTTTCATAGATCCTGCTGTTTGTACTTCCTGGGTTAGGAGGAAACTGGCTCAATGCCTATCTCAGTCCTTGGCAAAACTTCACAGGATGAAAAGAACCTCCAGGTTGGAGGCCACATCCTTCCTACATCACAACCTGTGGTGTGGGAGACGGTACCCACCTTCAAACCCCTAGTTGCTATGGAGCCAATTCCAGTACAGCATTCTGTCCATTCTTCTTCAGAGACAGATTATTTTTATAATACGTTCAATATTCTTGACCAACACCATAATTCAGAAGAATCATTTCTTTTTAAGTCTTCCTCATTCATTAGCCAACGTGTGTGTGTGTGTGTGTGTGTGTGTGTGTGTGTGTGTGTGTGATTGAAAGCACTATGACTTGGGTCAGACACATCACAGTCTTCAAAGTGACATTCTTGCTCTTCAGGTCTTGTGCAAGCAGATTTGTCCCATGCTAAAGGTCATTTGAATTCTTGACTGCTGCTTCCATGAGCCTTTATTGTGAGTCCAAGAGAGATGGAAACCTTGACCTCTTCCATCTTTCCTCCATTTCTCATGATGTTGTCTTTTGGTCTCATTTTTGAGGATTTTGGTTTTCTTTACACTAAGTTGTCATCCAGACTGAAGGCTGTAGCCCTTGATTGTCACCAGCAAATGCTTCAAGTCCACCTCACTTTCAGTAAGTCAGATTGTGCTGTCTGCGTATTGGAGGGTGTTAATAAGCCCGCCTCCAATCCTGATGCCCTGTTCCTCTTAATATAATGTGGGAAACTAACACTGAGCAAAATAGATGAGGACTATATTCCCTAACTTATAACAGAAGGAATCTGGAAAGCTAGTATTCCATGGTAGGAAAGCCTCCACTTTGCTAAGTGAGAGGTAAAGTCCAAGTACATGATCCTGCTTTAAATATCATGCCCACAGATTCTCCACTTAACAGCTATCCTGCCTTACAGTGAGCACATGGTTGACTATATCTCCCTATTGAAGCAGACATCTTTTTTTATTTCTTCCCGCCATGACACCCAACCCCTTCAGAACTTCCCCCAATGCAGGTGTTAGGTTTCCTCACCTGTGAGCTCTGGGACTTTAATGTAGATTCTGCCCACCTTGGGACACAAGTAACTACTGTGTATGCATGTCTTATAGCTGCCTATAAATGCCCCAAGACAGCAAAGTCTCACTCTCACTTCTCCCAGTTCCATGTGGACCATCAAGTGGAATTGAGGTGGACATGCTACCATAAAATGTGTCTGACTCCTGTGTTTTATTCTCCCTCCTTGCTTTCCTGTCCTCTATGACTTTACTATCATCTTTATATATTATCACTGTACAATTGCGGCTGCTGACCCTTCAGATTATTTGCTCAGTTTACACAGTGAACAGATACGGTGAAAGATACACGTCTTACCCATACCTTTGTTGATTTGAACTCATGCACCATTCCCTTTTTCTCTGCTCAAATGATTGTCTCTGTCCATGTACAGGGTCCATCTGAGCACATGGAAGTGCTCCAGAATTCCCCTTCATTGAAAGCTTTCTACTCCCACCTCAGTGATATTGCAGGACTGTGTACAGAACAGTATTTACCTCTGTTGCTTTGTGTTCTGGCTACTGGGTCTTCTTTCTATGTTTTGCATTCCAATCACCAGTAATTATTAATACATCAGGATTCCAAGTTTGATCTCTTTCATACTGAGTAAGTTGGCTGCATACTTTAATTTCTTCATAACTAGATTTCATCATTGGTGGGTAAATTTGAGTAATAATTTATTCACTGGACTTCCTTATGGGCATGTAGATATCATCCTACCAGCAAAAGCATCTTCCTTCAAGATGTATCTTGAAACATTCTTTTTGACGGTGAATGCAATGCCATTCCTCTTGGGTTGGTTACTTTCAGCATTGTAGCCATGACTGTCTGACTTACAATGGCCAATACCAGTCCGGTCCCACACACAAATGCCTAGGTTATTGCTCTCTATGTGCGTTCCAGTGTATTCTAGAGCCACGTGTGCTATATTCTGATTATCAATAGGTATTAGCGGCTGCTCCTTCTCACTTTGAGCCCTGCCTCATCTGCAGGTGAGCATGCTGAAGGTTTCTCTCCATCCACACCATCAAGGGCCACTGTGCTTTGAGGAGTTAGACTTTCAGTACGTCCCAACCTAAGGGTTTCATCTTCTGGCCCTCAATCCACTAACGCTGTGCTACTACTCAAAAGGTCTTTGGTGGCTAGTCCCTCAGAAGTGGGCAGCCTACTGCTTTTAGCTAGTCTGTCCTTCGTGTGGAAGAGCCACAGAAACCTGTTCACCATGGGTGGTCCTTGGAATTCGAAATATCAGTTGCACAGTGTCCACCAGCACAGGAACATGCAAGCCAGCACAGAAGAACAACGTGAGAGGCATGGTGGTTTGGAGCAAAAGAAATCTGAAAGCTGATGCTGTTTCCATGCAACCATGAGAAACAATAATCCATGCATCGTGCACATCACATAGATGCAGTTAGGCTGTTTGTAAATCTGTCTTCAGTTACGCTGATTGAAGGTCACACGTGCCCAGGATGGCACAGTGAAGGGAGAGGAAGAAACAGCCCTTGGAAGGCTCAGAGCTCCCGTGAAGGGACATGGAGAACTTGGTAAAGGAATGGGGCGGTGGTCGGAGAACTTGAAGAACATAATGTCGCTGAGCGGTACACGCACAAGGACAGTGACTCAGTGAAGACGGTCACTCACGAAGACCTTCAATAGAGTGAAAAGTATAGTTTACTGCATGGAAGCCATGGTGCATAGGGAAGAAAAGCTGAGAAGCAGAACAGGAGCGGTGGACACTTGGTTGAGATCAATAAGCATGGAGAGTTGGAGGTCCATGGGAAGCAGGCAGTGTTACTTGACTTGAGTGTTAAGGGTCACCCTATAAAATCTGGTACCATGATTGGCAGAAGCTGGAGCTATGGAGCAGAGACAGATGTGTGGGTCTTGAGTGTGTTGAGATTGGGAAATATACTGGGTCTCCAGCCTCCCACTTGTCAATTTATTATGGAGCTTGAGAAAGGCAGCCCCACCGTGGTTTCCTTATTGGTAGCTAAAGCTTGGTAGCCCTAGTGGTCTAATGAGTTAGGCACTGGGCTGCTAGCCCCAAGGTCAGCTGTTCAACCAGCAGCTGCTCTGAGGGAGAAAGGTGAGGCCTTCTACTCCTGCAAAGAGTTATAATCTAGGAAACCCACAAGGGTGGTTCTGTTCTGCCCTGTTGAGTGGCTATGAGTCTGACTCACAGTCATGACTAAGAGTCAAAACTGACTCAGTGGCAACGAGTGAGGGAGGTAAAGCCTGGAAGATGAACCAAGGACCAGCTGTGTGTGGAATGAGCCCATCCATCCAGGAAAGATGGCAAAGCAAAGAAAGAGGAGGAAGAGACAGAGATACCCACGACAAAAAAGACCAGATTGAGACACAGGACTGGCTGGCATTAGTCATTTATTTCCAGGAAGAACTTTATTTTCTGCTCCCTGCTTAATGCTAAGCTGGCCCTGGATGATGCAATAGGTTAAACGCTTGACCTCTCACTGCAGGATTAGACATCCAAGTCCACCCAGAGGAGGCGCAGAAGAATGGTCTAGTGCTCCCATGCAGAAGGTTACAACCTTGACAACTCACTCAATGGGGCTGTTCTTCTCAGGCCCACCATTATTAACATAAACTCTGTGTCTCCTAAGCAAAAATTCCCCTCCCATAAAAAGAGTTATAGTCATGCTTGCTTCAGCGACACATATACTAAAATTGGAATGATACAGAGAAGATTAGCATGGCCCCTGCGCAAGGACGACACGCAAATTCGTGAAGCGTTCCATATTTTAAAAAGTTTTATTCTTGGGAATCCACAGGAGCTGTTGTGCTCTGTCCTATAGCGCCCTATGCGTTGGAATCAACTTGATGGCAGGAAATTTTTTTTTTTAGCTTATTCTCCTGGTAACCACTAATCATCTTTAGTTTCTCTGTATTTCCCAACATCATATGTGACATCAGATCCAACTTATCCTTTGGTACAGTGAGTTCACGGCCACCATTTTTATTGTGAGTTGACCATCTTTAAGTACATGAAGGCCCCATCTTTATTCTGAGTTGGCCGTGTTTAGCTACATGACAACTGCCATTTTTATTCTGAGGCAGCCATGTCTTTGTACCATCAGTCTTGCTTATACCTCCCTAGATCTGGCCATTGACTCTCCAATGCATGCCTTAGCTATTTCCCTAGCAGTCAGTGAATCAGGGCTTTGGAATGTGAACTTCTGCTTGAGGATGACTTCCTATTTATTATAGAGACCTTGCTAAGAAATAGTCATTTGTAAAGTACATGTCAAGGGGATTAATTATAGAATTCTTTTTTTATCCCCCAACAACCATTTAATTTTCCCCCGTAAAAAACATTTTATTAGGAGCTAGTTCAGACATCATACCATTCCATAGTTCAATCATATCGAGTAGTGTTCTACCGTTGCTCCCCAAATCAGTTTCAAAACACTTTCTTCCTTAGATAAGAGCTGGAAACACAGGGAAGACAGAGAAACCCCGCGGGAACAATATGGAGAGTAGCCACACCAGGAGGTTAAGGAGAAGGTGTTGGGGAAAAAGGGGAAATTGATCACAAAGATCTACCTATAGCCCCCTCTCAGGGGGAAGGACAACAGAAACTTGTAAGACAAGAAAAAAATCATAGTAATTTATAAATTATCAAGAATTCATGAGGGCGGGAGGGAAAGAGGGAGGGAGGGAGAGAAAAAGGGAGGATGGAGGAGGGTGGGGAAAATGAGGAGCTGATACCAAGGGCTCAAGTAGAAAGTAAATGTTTGACAATGATGATGGCGACAAATGTGCTTGACACAATTGATTTATATATGGATTGTGATGAGTTGTATGAGCCCCCAATAAAATGATTGAAAAATAAATAAATAAATCCTCAAAAAAAGTTAATAAACATTTTTTTAAAACTGGAGTGGGCTGAACACCTCCCCCCTCCCAAATAATTTGTGCCTATTGGATGTTCCTCTAGCCTATCTTCCTGATAAATAATTTATCTCTGTTCCTGTTGGAATGGTTATTAATTGGGTGTAATAGCTCCAGGGCACAAACCTAGCTTTAGGACAACACCACAGACTTGTTTCACTCAGTGTAATGCCTTCAAGTTCCTCTACGTTGTGGTGGGCATTCCAAAGAAACCCATGAATTGCCATGAGTTGATTCCAACACATAAGAACCCAAAAGACAGTGTAGAACTGCCCCTGTGGGTTTCCACAACTGTAACTATTTATAGGAGGAGAAAGCCTCAACTTTCTTTCAAGAAACATCTGGTGGTTTCACACTGCTGACCTTATGGTTAGAAGCTCGGCATGTAACCCACTACACCACCAGGGCTCCTTCTGGTATGAATTAGGGCTTTGTTTCTGTTTATGGCTCATTAGTATTCCACGGTGTGAGGATCTGACACGTTTGTTTATCCATGCGTCTCCTGATGGCCACTTTGATTCTTCTCATTCGTAGAATATTTCTGATGTGATGAATATCTGGCTGGATCCCTACATGTCTTAGTGGCTACGTGCTTAACTATGAGTCAAAATGTTGGCTGTTTGCACAGTGTAGTAGGTAAGTGTTGGGCTACTAGCCAAGAGGTTGGCAGTTCAAATCTGCCAGCCACTCTGAGCAAGGACCCTGAGGCTGTCTGCTCCCATAGAGATTTACAGCCTTGGAAAACTTAAGGCGCAGTCCTCCTCTGGCCTAGAGAGTCGCTATGCTTCAGAATCGATGGCACTGGAGGAGTGTGGGTTGGTTTAAAGGTGCAGTGGAAGACAGGTCTGGTGATCTACTTTGAAACCCTCATGGCCGTGAACCCCAAGAAGCGCATTTCCACTCTCTACACCTCGGACCCCGGAAGTCGGAATCAACCCAATGGCAACCAACTAAAATGCTGTTTAATACCTGGAGGAGGTTTTACGGTTCCTATGTTTACAGGAGAAAATGTTTGTTAAAAGTGGCATCTTGGAAAATTAAGGTAATCTTTTCCAAGAAAGCATAGTCATTTGTTTGTGGAGCTGGGACTGGTTGTTTCACTCTGGGTAAACTAGGGAAACAAATCCACAGATACTCACGTGTTTAAGAGTTTTATATAAAGGGTAAGTGTACATTAAGGAAGCATCTAAACCCAGTGATATCAAAGCCCACAAGTCTGATATTAGCTCATATGTCTGACACCAGTCCACAAAGTCCTCCTCCATCTCACAAAACACACTCCATGATGCTGACTGCAGGAGGAAAGCCGAATCAGTGAACATGCAAGCATCTCAGTGCTGGCAGGGGTCTCCACACCCACCACCCAGGGCTGCATTGGGGTAGGTCCATGGGACTTCTCCCCGGGGATGTCTACTGGAATGAACCTTGCCAGCTGAAGCAGGGAACTGGCTAAGGGAGTACACCCTAGTCCGATGATCAGAAAGCAGGAGACCCGAGAACTAGAAAGGTGAGACTCACTGAGCCATTTATCTCTCCGCCCTTCAATTAATCCCACATGTGTTTATAGACCAGGTTGGCACAATAAACCTTAACTATCTCACTGATGTTGAAATCAGTTCAGTTTCATAATCTGTGTTCTGCCTGGCCCCCTCAATTTAGAAGAAACTTAACTAACATGCATTTGATCTAGAGCTACGTTTATCCTCATGCAAATCATGTGACGATGAGTTTGCATCAGCCACATCACCCCCAAACTCCTACCCCTGTGTCCTTCAGAGAAGCATTGAGATAACTGGATAGGGGAAGCCTTCCCCTGTGTGAGAAGCAGTTGATGTAGAAACACCTAGTCAGGGCCCAAACCAGTACATCCTGTTCACTGTGCCTTGTCTGTTCACCATCAACTCCAGGACAAGGCTGAATCCTGGGACTGTGAGATGTCTTCTATGCCCACCATCCTCCTGAGCCTCGGTAAGTACAGGGATGAGTTGGGGGGATTAGAGACCAGGGAACTAGTCCACTATGAGTCTGGAGTCCATTCCTCATGCAGTCCTCTGTGGAATATTCTAGCACCTGGAGGGAGAAAGCTGTGCCTACAGGTGTCTGAACACGCAGCTTTTACCGAGTATAAGAGTGACCACAGAAGGCTTGGTCTCAGGACCAGGTACAGACAGATGGGGACCTGTTCAGACTCTAAGAAGGGATGGACTATGTGTTCAGAAGAGGGAGCTGGGGGTGTGTCTTGAGCCTATTCCCAAACAAGAGGAGGGACGAAAGAGTCGGGTTACTGGTGAAAGGGGGCGGTTAGGAAATTATGGACAGCCAAATCCCCTCTCCAGTTTTTGGTGGTGCCAACAGACTGGGGTTCACTTCTGCCTAAATGGTTGACCGTTTCCCAACCACCCAGAGGTCCTTTGGGAGATGGGTGTGTCGATCTGCTTTGTAAGTCACAGTTTTGAAAAACCCAGGGAAGGGTGCGATTCTGCATACATGGGGTGGCCAGGAGTCCCAATTCACAGGTAGCAAAAACAGGTGATAATGCTCTCCTGTCCTTAGCAGACGCTCCCTTGGTAGCAGCGCGGCAGGGAAATGGGGTAGTGGCATTGTGCTCACTGGGGCTTCTCTTCCAGGTCTCTGCCTGGGAGCAGCAATGCAAGCAAAACCGGGTGAGTCCTGTGTAGCCTCCTTGGCACAGAGTGTATGTCGATGTGAACAGTGACAGGAGATCAGAGTCTGTTGAGTCTCCTAGACATTCAGTTGCAAGAGCGCAGTGATCATCTGTGTGAGCTCCTCACCTGAGTGGCACCTGGAAAGAATGTATGAGCCAATAGACAGAGAGGGAACAGACTCATAAGAGGTGAAAAGAATGGGCGAGTGGGTAAGCAATTGATGGGGGAGCAAATCAGTAAAGGAGCCCTGGGGTGACCGAATCAGTGCGTGAGCGAATGGGTGATCAGTGCTTTGAGGAATAAATGAACACACGAGTGAGTGAATCTGTGGAAACAACCAGATCAGTTATGGGACCAGAGCCAGTCCTGCCTTGTGCTCACTGGATTTTGCTAACTTAGACTCAAACTTCCTGTTTCATGGTTTCTGCCCCCTCTCTCCCTGGGCCTCTCCAGCCAAATTGAGACAGTCTGGGGTTTTTCAAGAACCTTAGTAATGAGGAAATGTAACCAAGTCCCAAATGGATGTGGAAAATACACAGGGACCAAGAAGCAATTGCCCAACACAGGGCTTGCACTACCAGAAGGGAGAAAGTGCTCCCTGGCTGGGGGTCCACTGGAACCAACCTGTGCTCGGTGCCTGACCTGCACTGCGGATCCCACAAGAGCTTAGCAGACCCCCTCTCCCTGACCACACACAATCCAAGTGGGGACTAGTCCCAGCCTCAGACTCATTCCTGTCCATCCCATAGTTCTCCTCTCTTGCTACATGTCCTCACAGATCCCCTGCCCAAGTCCCATCCTCTATCTTTGTCCTCTGGAGAGTGGTCATGGGCAGAGACACGCCTGGGAAGTGGCATGGTTTAGTGACACCCACACTTGCTGTGTGGCCCTGACCAAGGCACAAGCATGGGGACCCCCAAGTGGAGAAGACCCTTTTGAAGATGTGGGCTGGGCGGGAGGGTCTCGTGGGGCTGATGGAAATGGTCTAAGCGTCTGTTCAATTGTAGGGGATGCGAACCATAGGTCAGTGAAAGCGTCGTCAGGACAGCAATGTGCTCGGCTCACGTTGTGCTGGTGAACATGTGCTACGCTGCCACTCACATCCCGATAAAGGCACGGCAGGCACTGCGGCTAAAGCGGGTGGATCCTGCTGAGCAGTGGCTTCCTCGTGCGTGATCCTGAGGTGTCTGCTCTTCTTCCCTCCAGGCGACCCCAATACACCCTCCATCTCAGTGGAGCCAGGCTCTGTGGTTCCCTCCGGGAGCTCTGTGACCTTCATCTGCCGGGGCACACGCTGGACTGCAATCCGACTGGAGAAATTTGAACCAAACCTGTTATACCAGGAGAAGTTCAATAACCCTTTGAGGGCTGAAACAGAGGCCAGATTCCACTTCCCCTCCGTGAGCAAAGACACTGCAGGGAGGTACAAGTGCATCTCTCGTCATGAGACCAGGCAGTTTCCACCAAGTAAGAGTCTGGAACTGAAAGTGACAGGTAAGCCACAACCGACAACCCCTCTCATCTGAGCTCAGGTTTGTGCCCGTGTGCCTGGGTGCTGCCCCCCGCTACACCATCTCTCCACAGTGCCCCTGTCCTCTGCTCCCACATACTCTGGCCTCCTCTGTCCCTTAGCACATTGACAGCTTTGTGTAGAGACTGATGTTCCTAGAGACCTGGGCACAAATGAACATGATGGAAGACAGGGACACTTGACCTGAGCACCAGGAGGGGGCAGGGGAGTGCTTGATGGGTCAGTGGGTTCCCTTTGGTTCATTCTGGTTCCTCTGTCCAGAGACTGGTTTCAGGACAGACTTCCTTCAAAGGAGCATGCAGTCTGGTAAATGTTCCCTTAAGCTGAGTCAGGATGCTTGTGATCTCGGGCAATATACTGCCCAGTGGTACAGCCCATCCCTTCCATTGGTCAGACCCACACTGTCTGGGGATGGTCTCTTAGACTAGGAATGGACAGTCCTTTGGGGGAAAGTGTGGTGAGGCAGGCACTGCCCTGTGCACTCCAGTGAGACCCAGTGAGCAAGCTCCAGCCCAACCCATGCTTCCCAGGCCCTCCAAGAAGAGCTCCCTACTGTTTTCTGAGGTCAGGTCAGCACATCCCATTTAACACAGTCCTTAAAGAAAACCTTCCTTCAAGAGAGGAGGATAGTGTAACAGCTGGAAGCCAGTATCCAAGTGACAGAAGAGCAGAGAATCTGACAGCAAAGGAGAATGCATGGTAGAGATTAGCAAGGGGGGAGGGGGGAGTTCACAGCTCCTTACAAACAGGCAATGGTACTTGAGCCCAGGGTGAGAGGTTGCCCTATGAAATATGGAAGCCTGCCTGTAAGAAGCTGGAGCCATGGGGCATGGATGGTTGTCTGAGACCTGGGAGTTTTGAAACACTGAGAAATCCTTTGGCTTGACCTTTGTCCTCATTCCATCAATTTACTAGGCAGCTTGGGAAGACAGCCTGTGGGGTCCTGGCCCTCTCATATGCGTGCCATGCTGTTCTCTGATATCAGGGTTGTGGAGGCAAAGCACTTGCTCTTCTCCCAACGTCCCCATCTGTGTCTTGCCCTGGCTGCACCTTCCAGGGCTCAAGCTACTTCCAGTCTCACATGTAGCGATAAGACCAGGGCTGGAAGACGACCACGCTGGACAACAGACTGGGCGAGGGGAACGTTCCAAACAGTCCAGGATGGAAGTCTCAAAGGGGCTCACCCCTTGGCAGATTGACACCATCGGTGTCTCTCTCAGGTCTCTTCCTCCATCTCTCTCAGGTCTCTTCCTCCGCACTCCATATGCTCAGGAAGGTCAGGAAGGGCAGACGCAGCAGAGAAAAGGGGGGCCAGTGGAGGAGGGGCCATCAACTCCATCTAAGCTCTCAGTTTACCTCCTGCCTGATTCATGGGATCCCTTTAAGCTTTCAGAGCCCCACCCACAGAGCCTTAGTCAGCTGTTGAGTGGAGGTGGCCTGAGTTGGAGCTGGGCTAGGTGTCTGTATGCCATGAATTGGACTCTGGGGCTCAGCCCCAACCTGAGTTTAGAACAACAACAAAAACAAAAACAGAAAAAAAAACACAACAGAGTAAAGATATCATATCTGTTGGGCAAAGGATGTCCCTAACTCTCACAAAGACCAAGATAACAGCACGATCATTGATTAAAACTAACTCTATGTCACGTCCTGTTGAGAGCACCTAATTTTCACAGCAAGTCAGGAGGAGGTATCTCTCTGTCCTCTCTCCCATCATCTAGTTTTTGAAAACACTTTTACAGGGCACACATGTCACATATCAGACAATTCAATAGTTCAGCCCTATTAGTAAGAGCAGTAAAATCACCTCCTCAATCAGTTGTAGAAAAAAAAAATCAGTTGTAAAACACATTTCTTTTCTTATAATCATTGTCATCAGCTCCCTGCCTTCTCCACCCCCACAAACAGCCATCCTTGCAGTCGCTGTTTCAACAGCTCTGCCCATCCTGGGTTTCATACGCATAGAAAGCAAACTACAGAAAAGCCCAACGAAACCAAACCTATGCACTCTGCAGGAGAGTAAGGGTATTTGCATCCCTGCTCTGTGGTCAGAGGACATTTCCCAGAGGTTTAATCCATGGGTGGACCCTGCAAATGGATTGTACGATGGCACTGTCATCCATAAGGAGCCTGGATGGTGTACCACTTGGGCTGCGATCAAAAAGCTTGTCAGCTTAAAACCATCAGCCGCTGCGCGGCAGAAAGCTGGGACTTTTTCTACTCCTGTAAAGAGTTACACTCTCAGAAACGCACAGGGGCTGTTCTACCCTGTTCAATATGGTGACTGTGCATCAGTATTGACTCGATGGCAGTGACTGAGTGACTACAATCCTCAGCCTTCTGAATACCAGGCATTGACCATTTCAGCTCTGATAGCATTCCCTCTTTTGGTCTAGGATTTTATAGTTGACAATCCTTAGATCACAGAGTCTGGTGTGCTTCCCTGTGTGGTCACAACCCATCTCTGAATTTTACTGTGCAAAAACTAAGTGGAAGGTCCTTGCCCACAGTCACAGGCCTCATAGGGGGCAGCGGCTTCATCCAGCGCTGGCAGCCAGATGCTAGACTTTAGGATTTAAAATCCCTCTCCACTGCACTCTCATGATCAGTGTCTTACTCTTCACCCCCTCTGCAGTTGATGCAGTCACTTAAAGCTCATCTCCCACTCTGACAATCAGAACATGAAGGGTGATGTGGTTAATGATAAAGATTCTTGATCATTATGCCTGTCAGATGCCAAAAGTTAGGGGCCAGAGCCTATGAAAGATGATGAAGATGAGGAGTCCTGGAGTCCCATGTAGACCCATCTCTCTCCTTTGTCCATTCTTCTCTCTGCCTTCTTGGGCCTCCTTGCAAGTGTGTGGTCCCGATTGTCCAGCTGCCTCTTCCCCTTCTGTGAAAGCTGAGGAGGAGAAATCTGGGACTGGGTGCATGTAGAGTCTGTCTGTCTACTTCTAGCCTTCCTGGTTCTGCCTCCACTCAGTGGGACAAAGGGCTTAAGTGGTCCACACACCCTGGGTCTCAGGTTGTCCACTTGTACTTCCTCGTCTGACCTGTAAACAGAATCTTCTAAGAGGAAGAGACCATCTCTGGACACAGTCCCATTCCCACGGTCCCATGCCCAGGTGGTCCTCTGACCTTAGCCCTGTTCACTGTCTTTGAAGTTCAAGTCTCTGACCCCTTGCAGGGGGAACCTAAGGCAAGTCTACAGTGGTGGTGCTAGAAGGTGAGATCAACACGACGCTCCACAGAAACCTCCTGTAAGTGTGTGCTGAGCCTACTGGTCAGGAGAGGGTCATGTGCTTGGAGAGAGGGTTTGAATCCTGCCTCTGACTTTCATCATTCATCTGTCTGGAGTCAAAACTTACGAATCATCTTGTTCTTTCTCTGTCTTCCCCTCCGTCTCTGCCACTTTTTTTCTTTATTTTCCATCCCCTTCCTCTTCTGTCCCACCTCCCTGTCTCTCTCCCATCCCTTCTGACCTAGGATGAAGCACCAGGGAATGAGTTTGCAAGAGGGTGACATGGTCTACCTTCCCTGAAGGGTATTATTCAAGCTTCAGCCCCTGGGGCAGCAAGTGGCAAGAGGAGTATTCTCAGATAGGGAACAGCATGTACACCCCCGCTCCAACCCTGCAATTGGAAGGAGCCAGAAGAACTATTAGATGGTCAATAGGGGCTACACGTTTGGCTACTGAACCATAAAGTCCACCAGCTGCTCCTCGGCGATAATATGAGGCTTTTGAATCCATAACCAAGTACAGTCTTGGAAACACAAACGGGCGTTCTGCTCTATTCCTCTGGATCTCGGTGAGGGAGAACAGGCTCCATGGCAATGAGGTTGGGTCCCCATGCAGAAGCCACGTGCACTGAGCCAGGGAATGCCCAGCATCAGGAGCACACTGGGAGCTCATTTATCCTCCCAGAGAAGATGGGTGCACCACATCAGACGGCTTCTTGGGGAAACACCTGAACTAGATCAGTGGTTCTCAACCTTCCTTGTGCCGCCACCTTTTCATAAACTTCCTCATGTGGTGGTGACCCCCAACCATAAAATTATATTCGTTGCTACATCATCACTGCCATTTTGATTCTGTGATGAATCAGGCGACCCCTGTGAAAGGGTCATTCGACACCCAAAGGGGTCACGACTCACAGGTTGAGAACCAGTGGACTAGAGGTTGTTGTTGTTTTTGTTGGTGGTGGTAGTGGTGCCATCAAGCTGGTTCCAAACCATGGCAACCCATACACAACGGAAGGAAACACTGTCCGGTCTCTCGCCATCATCACAACTGTTCCTTTGCCCGAGCCCATTGGAGTAGCCAGTGTGTCAGTCCATCGCCTTGTAGGACTTCCTCTTTTCCTCTGTCCCTCCTCTTTACCAAGCAGGATGTCTTTGCCCGGGCGCTGGTCTCACATGATAATAAAGGAGGTAAGAGGAAGTCTTGCCATCCTTGCCTCTAAGGAGCACTCTGGTCGCAGTTCTCCCAAGACACATGGCTTTGTCCTTTTAGTGGTTCATGGTACTTTCAATATTCTTGTTCAGCATCACAACTCAAATGCTTAGATTCTTCTAAGGTCTTCCTTAATCAACGGATAATTTTCCCATGCATACGAACTAGATAGGGATGGGAATTCCTGCCCTCCAGTGGGAATCCAGGAGGTGGACAGCAAGGCATGGTTCTGAACCACTCTCTGTTCCTATGAGTCAGTCCCTACAAAGATCCCAACACAGAGGAGAGAGCAGTGCTGCCCAAGGGAACATCCCTGTGCAGGGAGCAGTCTGTGACCATGATGACCAATGTGGCCACCACTGGCGGCTGCCGAGCATCTGAGCAAGAGTTGCGGAAGACCTGGCTCCTCAGTCCCATCAAGTATCTGTTAGATGTAAATGGGAGCAGCCCCGCATGGCTAGCAGATTGCACCGCGCTCATCTAGAACACTTCCATCATCACATAACGCCCTCTGGTCTAGAAGGTCTTTGGGGGGCCCTGGTGAGGGATGTGGGGAGGTGCTCAAAGCCTTCTTTGTCTGACTTGGTGTTTGTCTAACCTCATGTTCCTGATTCCTCAGCCCCAAGAGCCATTGGTGAGCAGGACAAGAATGTCAAAATAGGTGAGTGAGGGGGACAGAGGTGTGGGAGCATTCAGCCCTGAACCTTGGAGGCCACTCTCACCACCCAGAGTAGCTGTTCCTGAATCTTGGGCTGGACATCTTGAGGCAGAGGGAAGACAAGGAGCTTTGGAGTCAGATCAATTCCAGCTCTGTCCGTGACTCGTTAGAGCCTGGTGGGAAAACAAGACATCAGCATAAAATGAGGATACTAACTCTTTTTAAAATAGAATGGTGTTCTATTGGCACACACCTCACATAGCATCCAATTAAATTGTATGAAGATTTGTGGAATCAACACCCAATCAATTTCAGATAATTTTCCCCCCATACTCATTGTTATCTCCCCATTTGCTCATCCTCCTCTGCCAAGTCCCTCTGCAGTCACTATCTGTAGATCGACCTGTCCTGGGTTTCACACACAGGAATTCATACAGCGTGCAAACAGGAACAAGCATGCGATCCTACAATCAGAATTGTTTGCTTGTTTGGGGGAGATATGTTTTTTAGCATGTGATAAACAAGATGGGCAGATGTACAGAAACAATAACTGGTGTTGTGGCTTATTGGGGACATGATGGGTGTGTTGGAGAGAAATGGGGAGAAAATAGTGAACACAGGAAGGGGAGGGGATGTTCTGGATCTGATTGTGGTGAAGAATATACCACTCTTTGTCCTATGAATGAAATATGGATATGTATGATATGTAAATTATATGCCAATAACAAAAAGGGGGGGAAGTAAAAAAGAAAAACCAACTACAATGACTAGACAAAGCAGAAAACCTGGTCCAACCCTGTTCTACAGGGTCACTGTGAGTCAGTACTGACTCAGTGACAGCGACTGAGGGAGTGACTATAATCCACAGCATTCTGAATACCAGGGGTTCACCATTTCAGCTCTGATACCATTCCCTCTTTTGATCTTGGATTTTATAGTTGGCAGTTCTTAGATCACTAAGGCTGGTGTGCTTCCCTGTGTGGTCTCAACCGACTTTTGAATTTTACTGTGCAAAAACTGAGTGGCAGGCCCTTGCCCACAATCACAGGGCTCATAGGGGGCAGAGGCTTCATCCAGCTCTGGCAGCCAGATGAGAGACTTTATGATTCAAAGCCCCTCTCCATTGCCCTCTAGTGATCAGTGTCTCACTCTTCACCCCCTCTGCAATTGAGGCAGTGACTTAAAACTCATCTTCCAAAGTCTGAGGAACAGAATGTGGAGGGGGTGTTGTGAATGATAAATATTCTGAATCATTATGACTGTCAGGCCCTAAAGCTAAGGGGCAGAGTTATAAAGGTGGCAAAGATGAGGAGTCCCGGGGTCCCTTGCAAACCCGTCTCTTTTTCCATCACGCCTCTGCCTTCCTGGACCACCCTGGAAAATGTGTGGTCCATGTTGCCCAGCTGTCCCTTCCCCTTTGCTCTGTGACTGGACTAGTCCTGGAAGAGACTCAGTCATGAGCCATCTCTGAACCCTTCCCCCTCACCGGTGCAGGGGAGATGGGTTGTGCTTGGAGTCTGACAAGGAGCCAGAGAGAACCAAAGCCAGGTAACTCTGGACATGATCCTGGGAACACCAGTTGTTCCACGGCAGAAACACGGGCCTTTCCACTCCCTCATCGTGGACATGCACAGAGTCAGTTCCAGTCTCTCTTGTAGGATCAGTATGAGCAGAATACACCTCATTCAGCAGTGTTCCAAACTCACGTATTCCGGGAGCACACCGGACGTATATATAATTTTTGATGACAGAGTAAAGTCAGCCTAAGAGGAAGGGGACCTGTCTGTGGAAGGTGATGAGGATGACATGTCTGGGACTAGGTGCATGTCCAGTCTATCTGCCTACAACTAGCCCTCCTGGTTCTGCCTCAACTCGGTAGGACAAAGGGGTTAAGTGGTCCCCACTCCCTGGGTCTCAAGTTATCCTACTAGTACTTCCTCCTCTGATCTATGAATAAAATCTTTTAAGAGGAGGATACCCTCTCTAGACACAGCCCCACACCTCCTCTCCCGTGTCCAAGGTGGTCCTCTGACCTTGGCTCTGTTCACTCTCTTTGAGGCTCCAGTCTCTTAAACCCAAGGCAAGTCCACAGTGGGGGTGCTGGGTACTGGGACCACCACTATGCTTCACAGATATCTCCTGTGGGTGTGCCCTGAGCCTACTGGCATGGAGAGCATGATGTGCATGGAGTGACGATACCCTGAGTTTGAATTCTGCCTCTGATTTTTATCATTCATCTATCTGGAGCCAAAATTCACTAATCTCTTGTTCCTTCTCTGTCTTCCCCTTCCTCTCTGCCCCTCTTTCTTTCTTTACTTTCCCCCTGACTTCTCCCTTCTCTCCCTCCTCCCTCTCCCTCTCCCCTGCACCGGAGAAGGAGTTTGCAAGAGGGTGACATGGTCTACCTTCCCTGAAGGGTATTGTTCAAGCTTCAGCCCCTAGGGCAGCAAGTGGGAAAAGGAGTATTCTCAGATGGGGAACAGCATGTACACCCCCGCTCCAACCCTGCCATTGGAAGGATCCAGAAGGACTATTAGATTGTCAATAGGGGTTACACGTTTGGCTACAGAACCATAAAATCCACCAGCTGCTCCTCGGGGATAAGATGAGGCTTTTGAATCCATAACCAAGTACAGTCTTGGAAACACAAAGGGGTGTTCTGCTCTATTCCTCTGGATCTCGGTGAGCGAGAACAGGCTCCATGGCAATGAGGTTGGGTCCCCACGCAGAAGCCACCTGCACTGAGCCAGGGAATGCCCAGCTTCAGGAGCACACTGGGATCTCATTTGTCCTTCCAGAGCAGGTTGGTGCACCCCTTCAGACGGCTTCTTGGGGAACACCTGAGCTAGACCAGTGGTTCTCAACCTCGCTCGTGCCGCCACTTTCATAAATTTCCTCATGTGGGGGTGACCCCAACAATAAAATTATATTCGTTTCCACTTCATCACTGTCATTATGCTTCTGTGATGAATCAGGCGACCCCTATGAAAGGGTCGTTCAACACCCAAAAGGGTCACGACTCACAGGCTGAGAACCAGTGGACTAGAGGTTGTTGTTGTTTTTGTTGGTGGTGGTAGTGGTGCCATCAGGCTGGTTCCAAACCATGGCAACCCACACACAACGGAAGGAAACACTGTCCGGTCTCTCGCCATCATCACAACTGTTCCTTTGCCCGAGCCCATTGGAGTAGCCAGTGTGTCAGTCCATCGCCTTGCAGGACTTCCTCTTTTCCTCTGTCCCTCCTCTTTACCAAGCAGGATGTCTTTGCCCGGGCGCTGGTCTCCCATGATAATAAAGGAGGTAAGAGGAAGTCTTGCCATCCTTGCCTCTAAGGGGCACTCTGGTCGCAGTTCTCCCAAGACACATGGCTTTGTCCTTTTAGCGGTTCATGGTACTTTCAATATTCTTGTTCACACCACATTTCAAATGCATTGATTCTTCTACGGTCTTCCTAATCAACGGATAACTTTCCCATGCATCCGAAGCCACTGAACTAGACAGAGATGGCAATTCCTGCCCTCCAGTGTGAATCTAGGAGGTGGCCAGCAAGGCATGGTTCTGAACCACTCTCTGTTCCTATGTGTCAGTCCCTACAAAGATCCCAACACAGAGGAGAGAGCGTGCTGCCCAAGGGAACATCGCTGTGCACGGAGCAGTCTTTGACCATGATGACCAATGTGGCCACCGCTGGGGGCTACCGAGCACCTGAGCAAGAGCTGTGGAAGACCTGGCTCCTCAGTCCCATCAAGTATCTGTTAGATGTGAATGGGAGCAGCCCCTCATGGCTAGCAAATTGCACCGCGCTTATCTAGAACACTTCCATCATCACATAACGCCCTCTGGTCTAGAAGGTCTTTGGGGGGCCCTGGTGAGGGATGTGGGGAGGTGCTCAAAGCCTTCTTTGTCTGACTTGGTGTTTGTCTAACCTCGTGTTCCTGATTCCTCAGCCCCAGGAGCCATTCGTGAGCAGGACAAGAATGTCAAAATAGGTGAGTGATGGGGACAGAGGTGTGGGGAGCGTTCAGCCCTGATCCATGGAGGCCACCCTCACCACGCAGAATAGACGTTCCTGAATTGGGCTGGACATCTTGAGGCAGAGGGAAGACAAGGAGTTTTGGAGTCAGATCAATTCCAGCTCTGTCCGTGACTCATTAGGGCCTGGTGGGAAAACAAGACATCAACATAAAATGAGGATAATAACTCTTTTTAAAATAGAATGGTGTTCTATTGACACACACCTCACATAGCATTCAATTAAATTGTATGAAGGTTTGTGGAATCATCACCAAATCAATTTCAGATAATTTTCCCCCATACTCATCATTATCTCCCCGTTTCCCCCATCCTCCTCTGCGAAGTCCCTCTGCAGTCACTGTCTATAGATCGACCTGTCCTGGGTTTCACACACAGGAATTCAAAACAACGTATAAACAGAAACAAGCAGGCGATCCTACATCGGAATTGTTTGCTTGTTTGGGGGAGGTATGTTTTCTAGCATGTGATAAACAAGATGGGCAGATGTACAGAAACAATAACTGGTATCGTGGCTTATTGGGGACATGATGGGTGTGTTTGATAGAAATGGGGAGAAAATAGTGAACACAGGAAGGGGAGGGGATGCTCTGGATCTGATTGTGGTGAAGAATATACCACTCTTTGTCCTATGAATGAAATATGGATATGTATGATATGTAAATTATATGACAATAACAAAAAGGGGGGAGTAAAAAGAAAAACCAACTACAATGACTACACAAAGCAGAAAACCTGGACCAACCCTGTTATACAGGGTCTCTGTAAGTCAGTACTGACTCAGTGGCAGCGACTGAATGAGTGACTATAATCCACAGCATTCTGAATACCAGGTATTTACCATTTCAGCTCTGATACCATTCCCTCTTTTGGTCTTGTATTTTATAGTTGGCAGTCCTTAGATCACTCAGGCTGGTGTGCTTCCCTGTGTGGTCTCAACCTACTTTTGAATTTTACTGTGCAAAAACTGAGTGGCAGGCCCTTGCCCACAGTCACAGGGCTCATAGGGGGCAGAGGCTTAATCCAGCTCTGGCAGCCAGATGAGAGACGTTATGATTTAAAGCCCCTCTCCATTTCCCTCTAGTGATCAGTGTCTCACTTTTCACCCCCTCTGCAATTGAGGCAGTGACTTAAATCTCATCTCGCAAAGTCTGAGGAACAGAATGTGGAGGGGGTGTTGTGAATGATAAACATCCTGAATCATCATGACTGTCAGGCCCTAAAGCTAAGGGGCAGAGTTATAAAGGTGGCAAAGATGAGGAGTCCCGGGGTCCCTTGCAAACCCGTCTCTTTTTCCATCCACCTCTCTGCCTTCCTGGACACCCTGGAAAATGTGTGGTCCATGTTGCCCAGCTGTCTCTTCCCCTTTGGTCTGTCACTGGACTAGTCCTGGAAGAGACTCAGTCATGAACCATCTCTGAAACCTTCCCCCACCACCGGTGCAGGGGAGATGGGTTGTGCTTGGATTCTGACAGGAGCCAGAGAGAGCCAAAGCCAGCTAACTCTGGACATGATCCTGGGAACACCAGTTGTTCCACGGCAGAAACACGGGCCTTTCCACTCCCTCATCGTGGACATGCACAGAGTCAGTTCCAGTCTCTCTTGTAGGATCAGTATGAGCAGAATACACCTCATTCAGCAGTGTTCCAAACTCACGTATTCCGGGAGCACACCGGACGTACATATAATTTTTGAGGACAGTGGAAGGTCGCCCTAAGAGGAAGGGGACCTGTCTGTGGAAGGTGATGAGGATGACATGTCTGGGACTGGGTGCATGTCCAGTCTATCTGCCTACAACTAGCCCTCCTGGTTCTGCCTCAACTCGGTAGGACAAAGGGGTTAAGTGGTCCCCACTCCCTGGGTCTCAAGTTATCCTACTAGTACTTCCTCCTCTGATCTATGAATAAAATCTTTTAAGAGGAGGATACCCTCTCTAGACACAGCCCCACACCTCCTCTCCCGTGTCCAAGGTGGTCCTCTGACCTTGGCTCTGTTCACTCTCTTTGAGGCTCCAGTCTCTTGAACCCAAGGCAAGTCCACAGTGGGGGTGCTGGGTACTGGGACCAACACTATGCTTCACAGATATCTCCTGTGGGTGTGCCCTGAGCCTACTGGCATGGAGAGCATGATGTGCATGGAGTGACGATACCCTGAGTTTGAATTCTGCCTCTGATTTTTATCATTCATCTATCTGGAGCCAAAATTCACTTATCATCTTGTTCCTTCTCTGTCTTCCCCTTCCTCTCTGCCCCTCTTTCTTTCTTTACTTTCCCCCTGACTTCTCCCTTCCCTCCCTCCTCCCTCTCCCTCTCCCCTGCACCAGGGAAGGAGTTTGCAAGAGGGTGACATGGTCTACCTTCCCTGAAGGGTATTATTCAAGCTTCCGCCCCTGGAGCAGCAAGTGGGAAGAGGAGTATTCTCAGATGAGGGAACAGCATGTACACCCCCGCTCCAACCCTGCCATTGGAAGGATCCAGAAGGACTATTAGATGGTCGAGAGGGGTTACACGTTTGGCTACTGAACCATAAAGTCCACCAGCTGTTCCTCGGGGATAATATGAGGCTTTCTAATCCCATAACCAAGTACAGTCTTGGAAACCCAAAGGGGCAGTTCTGCTCTATCCCTCTGGATCTCGGTGAGGGAGAACAAGCTCCATGGCAATGAGGTTGGGTCCCCACGCAGAAGCCACCTGCACTGAGCCAGGGAATGCCCAGCATCAGGAGCACACTGGGATCTCATTTGTCCTCCCAGAGCAGGTGGGTGCACCCGTCAGACGGCTTCTAGGGGAACACCTGTAGTAGACCATTGGCTCTCAACCTCCCTTGTGCCACCACCTTTTCATAAAGTTCCTCATGTGGTGGTGACCCCAACCATAAAATAATCTTGGTTGCTACTTCATCATTGTCATTATGCTTCTGTGATGAATCAGGCGACCCCTGTGAAAGGGTCATTCGACACGCAAAAGCGTCACGTCTCCCTGGTTGAGAACCAGTGGACTAGAGGTTGTTGTTGTTTTTGTTGGCGGTGGTAGTGGTGCCATCAAGCTGGTTCCAAACCATGGCAACCCACACACAAAGGAAGGAAACACTGTCTGGTCTCTCGCCATCATCACAAGTGTTCCTTTGCCCGAGCCCATTGGAGTAGCCAGTGTATCAGGCCATCGCCTTGCAGGACTTCCTCTTTTCCTCTGTGCCTCCTCTTTACCAAGCATGATGTCTTTGCCAGGGCACTGGTCTCCCTTGATAATAAAGGAGGTAAGAGGAAGACTTGCCATCCTTACCTCTAGGGACACTCTGGTCGCAGTTCTCCCAAGACACATGGCTTTGTCCTTTTAGCGGTTCATGGTACTTTCAATATTCTTGTTCACACCACATTTCAAATGCATTGATTCTTCTACGGTCTTCCCTAATCAACGGATAACTTTCCCATGCATACGAAGCCACTGAACTAGATAGAGATGGGAATTCCTGCCTCCAGTGGGAATCCAGGAGGTGGCCAGCAAGGCATGGTTCTGAACCACTCTCTGTTCCTATGTGTCAGTCCCTACAAAGATCCCAACACAGAGGAGAGAGCAGTGCTGTCCAAGGGAACATCCCTGTGCAGGGAGCAGTCTGTGACCATGATGACCAATGTGGCCACCACTGGGGGCTACCGAGCATCTGAGCAAGAGTTGCGGAAGACCTGGCTCCTCAGTCCCATCAAGTATCTGTTAGATGTAAATGGGAGCAGCCCCTCATGGCTAGCAGATTGCACCGCGCTTATCTAGAACACTTCCATCATCACATAACGCCCTCTGGTCTACAAGGTCTTTGGGGGGCCCTGGTGAGGGATGTGGGGAGGTGCTCAAAGCCTTCTTTGTCTGACTTGGTGTTTGTCTAACCTCATGTTCCTGATTCCTCAGCCCCAGGAGCCATTGGTGAGCAGGACAAGAATGTCAAAATAGGTGAGTGATGGGGACAGAGGTGTGGGAGCATTCAGCCCTGACCCTTGGAGGCCACCCTAACCACCCAGACTAGACGTTCCTGAATCGTCCCCTGGACATCTTGAGGCAGAGGGAAGACAAGGAGCTTTGGAGTCAGATCAATTCCAGCTCTGTCCATGACTCGTTAGGGCCTGGTGGGAAAAGAAGACATCAGCTTAAAATGAGGATAATAACTCTTTTTAAAATAGAATGGTGTTCTATTGGCACATATCTCACATAGCATCCAACTCAACCATATAAAGATTTGTGGAATCATCACCAAATCAATTTCAGATAATTTTCCCCCACACTCATCGTTATCTCCCCATTTCCCCATCCTCCTCTGCCAAGTCCCTCTGCAGTCACTGTCTGTAGATCGACCTGTCCTGGGTTTCACACCCAGGAATCCATACAGCGTGCAAACAGGAACAAGCATGCGATCCTACAATCAGAATTGTTTGCTTGTTTGGGGGAGGTACGTTTCTAGCATATGATGCACAAGATGGGCAGATGTACAGAAACAATAACTGGTGTCGTGGCTTATTGGGGACATGATGGGTGTGTTGGAGAGAAATGGGGAGAAAATAGTGAACACAGGAAGGGGAGGGGATGTTCTGGATCTGATTGTGGTGAAGAATATACCACTCTTTGTCCTATGAATGAAATAAGGATATGTATGATATGTAAATTATATGCCAATAACAAAAAGGGGGGGAAGTAAAAAGAAAAACCAACTACAATGACTAGACAAAGCAGAAAACCTGGTCCAACCCTGTTCTACAGGGTCACTGTAAGTCAGTATTGACTCAGTGACAGCGACTGAGGGAGTCACTATAATCCACAGCCTTCTGAATACCAGGTGTTCACCATTTCAGCTCTGATACCATTCCCTCTTTTGGTCTTGGATTTTATAGTTGGCAGTCCTTAGTTCACTCAGGCTGGTGTGCTTCCCTGTGTGGTCTCAACCTACTTTTGAATTTTACTGTGCAAAAACTGAGTGGCAGGCTCTTGCCCACAGTCACAGGGCTCATAGGGGGCAGAGGCTTCATCCAGCTCTGGCAGCCAGATGAGAGACTTTATGATTTAAAGCCCCTCTCCATTGCCCTCTAGTGATCAGTGCCTCACTCTTCACCCTCTCTGCAAATGAGGCAGTGACTTAAAACTCATCTTCCAAAGTCTGACGAACAGAATGTGGAGGGGGTGTTGTGAATGATAAACATCTTGAATCATCATGACTGTCAGGCCCTAAAGCTAAGGGCAGAGTTATAAAGGTGGCAAAGATGAGGAGTCCCGGTGTCCCTTGCAAACCCGCCTCTTTTTCCATGCACCTCTCTGCCTTCCTAGACCACACTGGAAAATGTGTGGTCCATGTTGCCCAGCTGTCCCTTCCCCTTTGGTCTGTGACTGAACTAGTCCTGGAAGAGACTCAGTCATGCGCCATCTCTGAACCCTTCCCCCACCGCCGGTGCAGGGGAGATGGGTTGTGCTTGGATTCTGACAGGAGCCAGAGAGAGTCAAAGCCAGCTAACTCTGGACATGATCCTGGGAACACCAGTTGCTCCACGGCAGAAATTCGGGCCTTTCTACTCCTTCAAAGCGTTACCATTGTGGACATGCACAGAGTCAGTTCCAGTCTGTCTTGTAGGATCGTTATGAGCAGAATGCACTTCATTCAGCAGTGTTCCAAACTCACGTATTCCGGGAGCACACGGGACATACATATAATTTTTTATGATAGTGTAAAGTCGCCCTAAGAGGAAGGGGACCTGTCTGTGGAAGGTGATGAGGATGACATGTCTGGGACTGGGTTTATGTCCAGTCTGTCTGCCTACAACTAGCCCTCCTGGTTCTGCCTCAACTCGGTGGGACAAAGGGGTTAAGTGGTACCCACTCCCTGGGTCTCAAGTTAGCCACTAGTACTTCCTCCTCTGATGTGTGAATAAAATCTTTTAAGAGGAGGAGACCCTCTCTGGACACAGCTCCACACCTCCTCTCCCGTGTTCAAGGTGGTCCTCTGACCTTGGCCCTGTTCACTCTCTTTGAGGCTCAAGTCTCTTAAACCCAAGACAAGTCCACAGTGGTAGTGCGGGAGCTGGGACCAACACTATGCTTCACAGATCTCTTGTGAGTGTGCCCTGAGCCTACTGGCATGGAGAGCATGATGTGCATGGAGTGACGATAGCCTGAGTTTGAATTCTGCCTCTGATTTTTATCATTCATCTATCTGGAGCCAAAATTCCCTTATCTCTTGTTCCTTCTCTGTCTCTGTCTTCCCCTTCCTCTCTGCCCCTCTTTCTTTCTTTACTTTCCCTTCTGACTTCTCGCCTTCTCTCCCTCCTCCCTCTCCCTCTCCCCTGCACCAGGGAAGGAGTTTGCAAGAGGGTGACATGGTGTACCTTCCCTGAAGGGTATTATTCAAGCTTCAGCCCCTGGGGCAGCAAGTGGGAAGAGTATTCTCAGATGTGGGAAGGGCATGTACACCCCGCTCCAACCCTGCTATTGGAAGGATCCAGAAGGACTATTAGATGGTCGAGAGGGGTTACACGTTTGGCTACTGAACCATAAAGTCCACCAGCTGCTCCCCAGGGATAAGATGAGTCTTTCCAATCCCATAACCAAGTACAGTCTTGGAAACCCAAAGGGACAGTTCTGCTCTATTCCTCTGGATCTCGGTGAGGGAGAACAGGCTCCATGGCAATGAGGTTGGGTCCCCACGCAGAAGCCACCTGCACTGAGCCAGGGAATGCCCAGCATCAGGAGCACACTGGGATCTCATTTGTCCTCCCAGAGCAGGTGGGTGCACCCCGTCAGACGGCTTCTTGGGGAACACCTGAACTAGACCAGTGGTTCTCAACCTCCCTCATACCGCCACCTTTTCATAAAGTTCCTCATGTGGTGGTGACCCCCAACCATAAAATTATATTTGTTTCCACTTCATCACTGTCATTATGCTTCTGTGATGAATCAGGCGACCCCTGTGAAAGAGTCATTCGACACCCAAAAGGGTCACAACTCACAGGTTGAGAATCAGTGGACTAGAGGTTGTTGTTGTGTTTGTTGGCGGTGGTAGTGGTGCCATCAAGCTGGTTCCAAACCATGGCAACCCACACACAACGGAAGGAAACACTGTCCGGTCTCTCGCCATCATCACAACTGTTCCTTTTCCCGAGCCCATTGGAGTAGCCAGTGTGTCAGTCCATCGCCTTGCAGGACTTCCTCTTTTCCTCTGTCCCTCCTCTTTACCAAGCAGGATGTCTTTGCCCGGGCGCTGGTCTCCCGTGATAATAAAGGAGGTAAGAGGAAGTCTTGCCATCCTTGCCTCTAAGGACTTCCTCTTTCCCTCTGTCCCTCCCCTTTACCAACCATGTTGTCTCTCTGCGGGGCCTGGTCTCTCCTGACAATAAATATATAAGGTGAAGTCTTGCCATCCTTGCCTCTCAGGAGCACTCTGGCCAGACTTCTCCCAAGACACGTCTTTGTCCTTTAGCGGTCCATTGTACTTTCAATATTCTTGTCCAGCACCACTATTCTAATGCATGGATCCTTGTAAGGTCTTCCTTAATCAACGTCCACATTCCCATGCAAACTATGCCAGTGAACTAGATAAAGATGGAAATTCCTGTCCTTCAGTGGGAACCCAGTGCGGCCCAGCAAGGAGTGGTTCTTCCCACTCCCTGTTTCTATTTGTCAGTCTCTACAAAGATCCCAACACAGACAAGAGAGCAGTCCTGCCCAGTGGAATGTCCCTGTGCAGGGAGTGGTCTGTGCCCCTGCTGCCCATTGTGGCCACTGCTGGGGGCTTACCGAACATCTGAGCAAGAGCTTCTGAGGACCCAGTAATTCAGTTCCATGGAGTTTTAGTTGGATTTAAATGGGAACAGCCCCACATGGAAAGCAGATTGCACAGTGCTTATCTAGAACACTTCCATCACCACATGAAGCCCTCTGGTCTAGAAGGTCTTTGGGAGACCCTGGTGAGGGATGTGGGGGAGGTACTCAATGCCTTCTTTGTCTGACTCAGTGTTTTTCTAACCCCATGTTCCTGATTCCTCAGCCCCTGGAACCCCTGGTCAAAACGACAAGGATTTCACTAGAGGTGAGTGATGGGGACAGAGGTGTGGGGAGCGTTCAGACCTGACCCTTGGAGGCCACCCTCACCACCCAGAATAGACATTCCTGAACCTTGGGCTGGACTTCTTGGGGCAGAGGGAAGACAAGGAGCTTTGGAGTCAGACCTATTCCAGCTCTGTCCATGACTCGTTAGGGCCTGAAGGGAAAACAAGACATCAGCATAAAATGAGGATAATAACTCTTTTTAAAATAAAATTTTGGTTCTATGGACACACACCTCACACAGAATCCATTTGCATCCTGTGAAGATTTGTGGGATCATCACCAAATTTAATTTCAGATCATTTTCTTCTCATACACGTCATTAGCTCCCCATTTCCCCCCATCCTCCTCTGCCAAGTCTCTCTGCAGTCACTGTCTGTAGATCGACCTGTCCTGGGTTTCACACACAGGAATTCATGCAACGTACAATCAGGATCAAGCATGCAAACCAACAATCCAACAAACGGAATCGTTTGCTTCTTTGGGGGAGATATGTTTTCTAGTATATGATGGACCAGATGGGCAGATGTACAGAAACAATAACCGTTGTCATGACTTTGGGGAGATGGGGTGGGGGTGTTGGGGAGAAATGGGAACAAATAGTGATCACAGGAAGGGGAGGTTGTTCTGTACCTGATTGTGGTGATGAATATAACACTCTTTATCCTATAAAAGAATTATGGAAGGGTATGTTATGTGAATTTTATGTCAATAAAAGAAACAGGGAAAGAGAAAAGTAAAAAGAAATACCAAGAACAATGACTAGACAACACAGAAAACCCAGTCCAGCCCTGTTCCACAGGGTCACTGTGAGTCAGTATTGACTCGATGGCAGTGACCGAGTGACTACAATCCACAGCCTTCTGAATACCAGGTCTTGACCATTTCAGCTCTGATACCATTCCCTCTTTTGGTCTTGGATTTTATAGTTGACAATCCTTAGATCACTCAGGTTGGTGTGCTTTCACTGTGTGGGTCACAACTTATCTTTGAATTTTAAGGTGCAACAACTGAGTGGCAGGCCCTTGCCCACAGTCACACGGCTCATAGTGGGCAGAGGCTTCATCCAGCCTTGGCAGCCACATCTTAGACTTCAGAATTTAATGCCCCTCTCCATTGCCCTCTAATGATCAGTGTCTTACTCTTCACCACCTCTGCAGTTGATGCAGTGACTTAAAAGGCACCCTCCAAACTCTGACAATCAGAACATGGAGGGGGGTGTTGCTAAACATAAACATTCCTGAGATTTTTGACTTTCTTTGGGGAGAGTCTAGGGAGGGATTGTTTTTCCAAGAATTTGCCCATGTCTTCCAAGTTGTTGAATTCATTGGAGTACAATCTTTCGTAGTACTGTGTAACTATCCTTTTGATTTCATTAGGGTCTGTTGTAATGTCCCCTCTTTCATGCCTCATCCTTGCTATTGAAATTTGTTCCTTCCTTTCTTTGGTTAGGTTTGCCTGTGGTCTGTCTATTCTGTCTTCCTTTCAAAGAACCAACTAAAAGCAGCATTAATTTTTTCCAACCTCACTTGAAGCATTTGTCAGTTGTCAAGCTTGCCCACATGCCCTTCCACCAACTACCTCTTTAGGGAGAAAAATAACTGGGGTGAAGGGAAGGGAGTTCTTCCCTTTTGACAGGGGCACTGATGTAGACACCCAAGAAGGGCCTCAGCCAATCTCTTGAGTTCACCGTGTTTGCTGCAGGGCACCCTGAACACCGGCAGGCTCTAGCACAAGCCTGAGTCTTGGGGCTGCACCATGTCTCCTATGCCCACCCCCCTTCTGGATCTTGGTGAGTCCAGAAATGGGGCAGGGGCAATTAGAAGACAGAGGGGTGGTCCAGATTGTAGTCCAGTTCCCTGCTCAGTCCTGGCTCTCTCTTGGGATTTCTGGAAACTGGTGGAGGAAAGCCATCCATCCAGGGATCTGCTCACTCAGCGCTCCTTGAGAGTCTAAGTTTAACTACAAAAGATTTGGTCTCAGAACCTGATGTGGGAGGGTGGGGAAGAGTCTATTTTTAAGAAGGCCATGCTTTTGAAGGTAAACAAGCAGCCATCTAGCTAAAAGCCCACATGGAACAAGCACACCAGCCTGTGTGATCAAGATGTGTCGATGGGATCAGGTATCAGGCATCAGAGAACAAAATATTCTATCATTATGAATGAAGAAGAGTGCAGATTGGGGTCCCAATGCCCATCTGTAGGCAATTGGACATCCCCTTAAAGAACATTCATGAGGAAGAGACAAGACAGTCAGGGTGCAGTATAGCAACGATGAAACATACAACTTTTCTCTAGTTCTTTAATGCTTCCTTCAACCCCCACCCCATGATCCCAATTCTACCTGACAAATATGGCTAGACCAGAGGCTGTACACTGGCAACAATAGGAATTGGAAACTCAGGGAACCCAGGACAGATGATCCCTTCAGTACCAGTGGTGAGGGTGTAGATACCGGGAGGGTGGGGTAGAAAGGGGGAATTGATTACAAGGATCTACATATAACCACCTCTTTGGGGGATGGACTACAGAATAGTGGGTGAAGGGAGACATCGGACAGTGTATGATATGACAAAATAATAATTTGTAAGTTATCAAGGGCTCATGAGGGAGGAGGTTGTGGAAAGTGAGGGGGGAGATGAGGAGCTGATACCAAGGGCTCAAGTAGAAAGCAAATGTTTTGAGAATGATGAGGGCAACAAATGTACAAATGTGTTTGACATCATGGATGTATGCATGGATTGTGATAAGAGTTGTAGGAGTCCCCAATAAAATGATGTAAAAACAACAACAACAAAAAAGAAGGCTAGGCTAGTGTATTTTGGTGGAGGGAGCTTGGGGACTTGTCTTGAAACCATTGCAGAGCAAGAAGAAGTATTCAAAGGTGAGACTTCGCTTGGCTGCCAAGGATCTGAGAAGCTTGTCACTGCATTAGCCAAACACAGAGACCAGGCTGATTCAAGAACTGCTAGGTTGACATCCGCAAGCGCCTGCAGAAGCAAACCGGCCAGACATCTCTGAGCTGTTTCAGAGTTCCATCCTGAGCGAGCAAGTTACTTTACCACAGACAATGTGAGAAGAAACAGGTGTTTGGTTTTGTTGTGTGACAATGATTACAGGAAGAGATTAGCAGGTTTTACAATGGTCACAGGATATAACTGATATTTTGAGGAGGCCGGTTTTGCAATGGTCAGTAGGAAATCATCTCCACTTAGATCTCGCCGGGGCCATTCGACCGCCGTCCCCTGCGCCCTCACTCACCCTTTAGTCCTCCCTGAGTCAGGACATCCTGCGATTCAGCGTCAAAGGAAATTTCACTACAAGGCCAGGTGCTATCACAGTTTGGATGTTTAACAAACTAAGTCTTAAATTACATTATATTTCTAAAAGCCGGTTACTTCTTTCACCATGAACATTGACAAGGAATGGTTGGGAATTACAAGGAGCTGTTTCCGTGGGTGGTGAAAATGTTTGGAATTCTCGACGAGGAGCCCCACAGTGGTGTAGTGGTTATGAGTTGGGCTGCTAACTGCAAGGTGGGCAGTTCAAAACCACCAGGCACTGTAAAGAAAAAAGAGGAGGTTTTCTTTTCCTGTGAGAGTTACAGCCTCAGAAACCCACAGGGGCAGTCTTACCTGGTCCTATAGAGCTGCTGTGAGTCGGCATGGACTCCGTAGCAGTGAGTTGGGTTACCAGCTGACAGTTTGATGATCTGAAGCCACTAAACCAGTAGTTCTCAACCTGTGGGTCGCGACCCCTTTGGGGAGTTGAACAACCCTTTCACAGGGGTCCCCTGATTCATAACAGTAGCAAGAAACTACAATGAAGTAGCAACAAAAATTATTTTATGGTTGGGGGGGTAGGGTCACCCCAACATGAAGTATATGAAAGGTCACGGCATGATGAAGGTGGAGAACCACTGCACTAAACAGTGCCTTGAAGGTAGGTCAGCTGACCTGCTTCATAAATCTCACAGCCTGCAAAACCCAATGGAGCGGTCCTTCAGTGCACACCGGGGCTGGCTGTGAGCCAGAATCCATTCACGGCTGGCAAATCAATCCCTCTTCCCTCATCGGGCCATCCCTCGGTACAGCCCTGTTCTGTAAGGTGCGGGGGCAGCGGGCATCCTTCTCATTAGAACTTCTCTTTCGGTTCTTTGTCTGGAGCAGTGATCCAAACCCCAAAGCGTGAGTCATACAGTGTTGAACTTCCCAATCCCCTCCCCATCCCAAGCGGCTTGAGAAGGATGCCAACTCTGGGAGGGACGACAGGGAGACTGAAATATCCCCAAATTTCAAAAGGACAACTCAATAGAAAGTGAGTGAAGGGCATAACTTTATTTATTTTTTGTAAGCATTGTACTGGGGACTCTTACAGCTCTTATCACATCCATTCATACCTCCATTGTGTCACGTACATTTGTACGCATATTTGTCATCATCATTGTCAAACATTTTCTTTCTTCTTGAGCCCTTGGTATATTATTATTTTTTTATGTCTTACACCGATTGCTGACTCCTTCACCCACTTTTCTGTTGTCCCCGTCAGTTCCTCCTTTCTTCCCCACCTCCCTCCTTCTTCTTCCCCTCCTGCTATCGCTACTCTCATTATCGGTCCTAAGGGGTTTATCCGTCCCAGATTCCCTGTGTTGCGAGCTCTTATCTGTACCCATGTTCATGCTCTGGTCTAGGCAATTTTTAAGGTAGAATTGGGGTCATGATAGTGGGAGGGAAGGTATATCTTTCTTAAATGTAGAAGCAGGAATGGGTCAATCGTGGAGGAAAAGCCATAAGGGCAATCGCTGAGCGGTGGTGGTAGGTGGTGGTGGGGTTGGAGAGAGAATGGAAGGAAAACGTGAGACCATTCTCGGAGGTCAAGTCGACAGGCCTTGAAGACACTGTGACGTAAAGGTGGCATGTACAGCATGCTGCAGATGCTTTCTCAGAGTCTGCCTCTCCACCGATCCCGATCTCCCTCTGACCACTGCTTCCTCTGTAAGAGATTGACAGTTACTTGCCTTTTGAAAGACCAATTCTGATCGAGTTGGTTTCCACCAAATGAGTCCACTCAAGCATGTTCCGTGTGTTCAGGATGGATTCACTTTAAATGTTCCCACATCGTTCACTGATTTACTTTCTCTCCTTTTCATGTTATTCAATTTACGTTTAAATTTATTTTTTAAATTCAGGAGCCCTGGTGGTGTCATGGTTACACGTTGGGCTGCTAATTTCAAGGTCAGTAGTTCAAAACCACCAGCCCCTCTGAGGGAGAAAGATGGAGTTCTCTGTGCCCTTAAACAATGACAGTCTTGGAAACTCAGCGAGGCAGTTCTACCTCGTCCCCATAGGGTCGCTATGAGTTGTTCATGACTCGATGATAGAGTTGTTTGGGGGTTGTTTTTTTTGGGGGGGTACAATTTTATTAATTTTTTCTTGATACCAACCCATAGTTTAGATAAACTCAGATTCTCTTCGACTTTGTTTACTTATTGTCTTGACATCCAAGCCATAGTTTATATCTAGATAAAATCCGACTCACTTTCTCTCTTTTTTTTCCATTTATTAAATACTTTTATTGGAGGCTCTTACATCTCTTATCACAATCCATACACGACTCTCTTTTTCTCTGATGTGTATTTTTTTTTTTAGCCCAGACTTGCCCCTGTGTCATCTCGCTCGCTTTTCCCAAGAGACTGTTTAGAAACGTGTAGTGTTCCCACACCACATTGTTGACTTCCCCTCACCCTCTGTTGACTTAGCTAAGGTTGCTTCTCCCTCAGGTCTCAGCTCAGAAATCCTCAAAGAGGGGTCAGTACTCTCTCTCAGATCCACCTCGGTTCCTGGACTCCCCCCTAAAGACCCTTGTAACAGTTCATAGGGTAAATATGAACAATTATTTGATCATCGTGTGTTTTGCCTCTAAGCTCCAGGAGAACAGGGATCATGTGTGAACTTCACGTATTTGTGGACTTAGACGTGGAAACATGTATAAACAGAGAGGGAAGGGATTAACATGTGGTTAAATGAGTGGGCAAGTGATTGAATGAATGGTTAGATGGATGAGTGAGGAAATAAAATAAAAGAATGAGTGAAAAAGTAAATGAATAACTGAATTTTTAAGTGGATGGAGGAGTCAATGAATGGATGGGGCAGTAAATTGAGAAGTTAATGAGTTAGTGGATGAATCAAATAGTAAGTGAATGAATGAATGGGTGAATTAATGAATGAGTGAGTGAGTGAATGGAAACACTGCCAGTCCAGGTGTAGGGTCAGGATTTAGCTGGCAAACTTTTGCTAACTTTGAAACAAGCTTCCTGTTTCCTTATTTCAAACCCCTCTCCCCCTTGCTCTCCTCAGCCAAGATAAGACAGGATGGGGTTTAGCAAGACGCCTCCAACCAAAAAAACCCGCACTATCATCAAGTTCATTCTGACACAAAGTCACCCAATAAAACAGAGTGTGTTGGCCATCCCCTCCCTCCGTCTCCAGCCCCCGACACTCCCTTGGAGCTTGGTCCCCAACAGGGTGAGAACTGGGCTCTGCAGAGACACGTCTGCGATGTGGCCGGGCTTAGTGACACCTGTGCTTCCTGTACGGCATTGGACAAGGCACAGGCTGCAACCAAGTCTCGGCATCCTTACCGTCACCTGGAGGAGCTAGTTCTGAAGCCGTGGACTGCGGGGGAGGGGTCTTTGGGGGCTGGTGGGGGGGCTCTAAGGATGGGTGGTGGTGAGGGTGACAGAGTGCTGTAGGTTGACTAAAGACATCGCATTGCACAGGCAAACATGGGTGGACCTGTGCAATGGGGGTTTCCTCACGAGCGCACCCTGAGGTGTCTTTTCCTATTCCTTCCTAGGGCACCTGGCCAGACCCTCCATCTCAGCAGAGCCAGGCTCCGTGATCCCCTGGGGGACATGTGTGACTTTTGTGTGTCATGGTCCTCCTGGGGATTATGTATTCATGCTGGAGAAGGATGGAATATCCGAACACCAATATGTGAAGGCCTCTTCAGGAAATAGCACAGAGGCTAAGTTCCACATCACCGTGGTGAACAAAGACAGCAGAGGGAATTATTCTTGCCTCTATTATGCCGGGTCCAAGTGGTCCGAGCGCAGTGAGCTTCTGGAACTGGTGGTGACAGGTGAGGTGCCACCCCAGGGGCCCAGCCATCTCAGACTCTCCCTGTGTTCATCCTCAGGTCCTGGGTTCTGTCCCCTGCTCTGTGGTATCTCCATAGACACCCTGCCCTTCTCCCTGACCCCTTTTCTAACACTCCCTGCCTCCCAGGCTCACTCAGCACACAGGTTCCTTCTGCTTCAGACGCCACTGCCGTCCCTGGAGACCTGGGTTTCATGAGGACTCCACAGAGGACCTGGAAAAAGACAGGGAGGGCTGGGTCCTGCTTGGTGAAGCAGGGAGTGCGTTCTTAGGTCCTTGTGGTCCTTCTGTCCAGAGACTGGTTGCAGGACAGACTCGCTTCAAATGAAGGTGTATCTTTCCACAAAGGGTGGCCTTCCACCGAGCCAGAACCATTGTGACCCAAGCTAGCATGCTGCCCTGTATCATGGTCCATCCTTCCCCTTGACAATGCCACATAGTTCCTGGATGGCCCCTCGTATGGGGAAACCTGTGGGGTGAGACGGGACTCCTGGTGGTGTGGTGATTACCCACTGGTCTGTGATCCCTGTGGTCGGCAGTTCAAAATCACCAGCAACTCCTCAGAACAAAGACTGGGCTTTCTACTCTCATAAGCAGTTACAGTCTCAGAAACGTACAGGGGTCACTGTGCGTCAGCATGGACTTGATGGCGGCCAGTTAGGTTCGTAAGTGTGGGGTGAGAGAGGCTGACTCCCGTCTGGTCCTGCAGTCACAGTCCACTGAGGAGCCTCTATCCCAGTGGTTGTCAACCTGTGGGTCGTGACCCCTTTCATAGGGGTCGCCCAATTCATAACAGTAGCAAAATTACAGTGATGAAGTAGCAACAGATATAATTTTATGGTTGGGAGGTCACCACAACACGAGGAACCGTATGAAAGGGTCGCAGCAGTAGGAAGATTGAGAAACACTGATCTAAGCCAATCCACATTGTCCCAGTGCCTCCAGTAGGAGCTCATGCTGACTCTGTGAGCTCAAGGTTGTTGGAACAAACTGGAGACTCTTCTCCTGACTTCCCTACCTGTGTCTTTCCCCCATTGGTGCCGAGGCTCAGAGTTTCACGTCTCACAGTGGATCAGAGCATCGTCATCATCCTGGACACAGGACTATGGGTGGGGAAGGGCCGAGAGGCATCTCCAGATGGGGTTCAAGGTGGGTGATCATCCCTCAGCAGACTGATAGAAGGCATGGACTCTGCTGTCTCAGACTCCCACCCCCTATTCTCAGTCATGGCAGGTTGTTGCCTGTGATAGAATGAGGCCCATCCGTGGCCTAGGAGTGGCTGTTCAGGGGCAGAGGGCCAGGTTGCGTAGTGCTGGCCATCGACAGCACCATATAAGCCATCAGTCCATGTATCTCCCCAGGCACAAGAGTGTGGAGTGTCTAGCTCCCACCCACAGAGCCCCTGCTCTTCAACTGAGTGCAGACTTCGGTCCAGTGGGACCTGATAGGGGTTCCTGTGTGAGGCTCTACCCTGGGTTTCCAGCAGGGACTAGAAAACAAGGGCAAGGGACTGACGTCTTTGGGGGAGAATGGTTGTCAACAAGAGGGCCCCAACATCCGTCTCACTCCCAATTCTTTCCAAGATGCTCAGATTCTGGGACAACAACAACAAAGCACCTGAACCAGGAGCTAGTGGGGCTGGGGCGAGGCAGCCCTTCCCTCTGTCAGAGCAAGGTCAAGGCTGGAGCGATGTGTTCCAACTCCCTCCTGTCTTTCAGTCTCCTGTCTCCATGTGTTTGCTTCAGGGCTGGGAGCACACTAGAGCTCCTTTTGCAGAGTCGTGGGTCAGGGTCTCTACTCCAGGCAAGGGTGGGGTTTGGGGAGCCAGGGTCCTGGTGTCTCTCAGTTGGTGGGTCAGGCCATTGTGGCACATTGATAGTGCATTAAGCCCTGGTGGCGTAGTGGATTGAGAGTTGACCTTCTAACCTCAAGGTCAACACTTGAAAACCAGCGGCTGCTCCTCTGGAGAAAGAGGAGGTTTTCTACTCCAATGAAAGTTACCTTCTCAGAAATGCACAGGGACAGTTCTACTCTGTCCTACAAGGTTTCTCTGAGTCAAAAGTGACTCCATGGCAGGGGTTTGGCTTTTTGTTTTGCATTTTTGATTTGCGTATTTGGTTGTTATATTTGATTGCATGGTGGGAGACAGGGGTGGAGTGACCTGCTCCAGATAAGGGAACTAAGTCTGATCCAAAGAACATCTGTCCTTCGCATCTTTGCCTTCTTGTCCTTCTTGTTGACTTGCTGGGACAACTGGGAGTGAACTTCACCCTGGAGTCCAGGAACAGGTGTTGGGAGAAGGGAGGCAAGAGACACAGGTGCAAGGATGTTTGTGCTCAATGAAAGGTCAAGGGAGGACTGGGGAAGCTCCTCAGCCATAAAAGGAGACTCCTAGGTAGATCAGCACTGGAGGACGTATGGGGTGGAGATGGCACAGCAAGAATCAGCCTGGAAGGAGCTCCTATGTCAGGAGTCGGAGTAGGGATGGGTGCTGTACACTGTTGGTGACGCCACTGTATGCTTCCAGACCGCACCTCCCAGAATGACAAGGTGAAGAATTCCATCTGCATGGCCCTGGCTGTTGTGGTTCTGCTGATCCTGGTGGTGATTCTGGCTGAAGCTTGGCACAGCCAGCGCCGATCTCAACATGGTTCCAAGGGATGGACACACGATGGCACAAGTCAGATGTAGGAGGAACAAGAACCAGGATGCAAACAAGCTGGCGCCCGTCAGAGAGATTAATCTGCCTGCCGAGATCCTGGGCATCGATTCTATGCCCAGGACAATGTCCTCAAGGGTTCCAAGGCCCAAAGCTGGACTCTTAAGGATAACACAGCCCTCCAGGGGTGTGGGATATTAAAAGACTTTTCCCCAGCTCTGTCTCCACCAAAGACATGCCAAACAGCAGAAGCTGTTTGCCAGCACATGGTGGGAGGTCAGATGTTTAAGAGATATCCTCCCTGAGGGGCATTCAGCCATCAGACTACTGTCTGGTCCCACCACAGGTGGGGCTCACTCCCTGCTGTTAAGGACAATGGATTACTTCCCCTGAAAACTTAGGTTACATCAAGTCTTCAGCTCAAGAGTAATCAAGGTTAGGCCGCCATCTTGAATCTAGGACCTGCCCATCTTGTCACATGTGTACCCTTAATCCCTCCTCTTCCTATAGTGTGTGCACCCCTAGTTCATCCCGCTCCCATGACTGTAGTACCTATGGCACAACCCCTTCCTGAGACATATGTCATTATTTGTAATTAGGGGCTTGCATGCCCCCAAAAGATATATAAGCCTTGGTTAATAATAAAGTATTCTTGCTCGCACCTGCAATTCCCACCTTCCACATCCCCACGGGGACCACCAAGCGGGGCTGAGGTGAGCATGCGACCATGAACTGTGTCTGCCTCCTTCAGTTCACTCTCTTCTATGTTTTATTCTCTACCGACTTTACTATCTTTACTTATTATCACTGTACAGTTGCGCCTGCCAGGCCTGTGATGCTTTGTTAGGGGCTGGCTCTCCTGACACACGGGTAGTGTGCTGGGTTTGCCCAGTGAGAAGCTGCCCTTGGGGAAGTGGGGGAGAGAGGAAGAAGGACCCAGGCAGAATGGTGTTGAAAGACAGCTGGAGCGTCAGCGATGTATTCCAAGTCCTTCCTGTCTCCGTGGGTTTGTTTCCATGTGTGATTGTGAAAACCACAGTACCTCAACCCCAGCCTTCCTGAATGTCTCCTTTTCCTACACCAGAGATCCATTTCCCTGCAGCCCCGGTTTTAGTCCTTCTTATTCACCCACCCCACTTCCAGTTCTAAAGTCTCCCACAGCATGTACGAAAATGACCTCAAGATGGATGGAAGGCCTAAATAAGAGCCGCACAACCATAAAGACCACCGACGAAAACCTAAGGACAAACTCAATACAAGGTTCTAATACAAGGCGCGCACACACACTACCGACCACAATGAAAATATCCACACTGTGGAACACAACATAAAGGCCCGAGACCTGCTCACAATATGGCATTTGTGCGTATCAGAAGACTTCATCAAAAAAGAGTTCAAAGAGAATCCACTGATTGGGGAAAAAATATTTACTAAAAATACATCAGATAAAAGGCTAATCTCCAAATTCTATAGAAAACTACACCTTAACAAGAAATCTACAAATAACACAAATAAATAATGGGCGCAAGACATGAATAGACTATTTACCAAAGATGGCATCCAGGCGGCCCACAACCACGTGAAGAAATGTTCATGTGGTATGAATTGGGGTGCCAGCCCCCTACCACTAATCATTGGTTCAGTAAGCACAATTGCACGGTTGAGATATATAAATATTATATTAAAGTCATCGAGAGCATGAGAGATAAAAGAGATATTGCAATAATGGAGTCAGACACGTTTCGTGGTAGCATGCTCACCTCAGCCCTGCTTGGTGGTCCATGTGGAGAGAGGGGGAAGGGAGGGAGGGCAAGGGAAAAGGGAAACAGGGAGGAGAGGGAGCTGAAAAGAGGCCAAGGGAGGAGCCAAGAGAGATGGAGGCTCTCTATTGCTAACCCAGGCCTATATACCTCTTGGGACATGCAATCCCCCTAATTACAGGTAAAGACATATCACAGGAAGGGGTTGCACTGTAGGTAATACAGTAATGGGAGGGGGTGGTCTAGAGTCATACACGCAATAGGAAGAGGAAGGATTGGGGGTACACATGTGACAAGATGGGCAAATCCTACAGTCAGGATGGCAGCTGGATCTCCATAGGAACCATTATCAGTAGGGTGTGAACCCCACCTACAAGAACCAAGTTCCTGACTGCAGGTCCATCCATTGTCCTTAACAGCAGGAGTGGGGCCCACTGCAGTCTGGCATCTGAATTTCCCCCACATGTTCACATGCATTAGCCGTAATAGAAATACAAATTAAATCCACACATAAATCACTTTTAGCAAAATTCAATAAAACAGGGAATGATGAATGCTGGAGAGGTTGTCGAGCGATTGGAACATGTTCACATCGCTGGTGGGACTGCCTAGTTGTACGACCACTACAGACAGCAGTCATGGCAGGTCCTTAAACAAATGCAAACACAGGTTCCTTATGACCCAGCGATTTCTCTACTGGCTATGTACCCTAAACAAGCAGAACACACCAACAGACACATGCACACCTAGGTTTAGTCCAAATATTCCCGTAATCGCAAACACATGGAAACATGCCCAAACGCTGACTCTAGAGGGATGGATAAACAAACTCTGGTACATTCATACAATTGATCAATGGATTAAAAACAAACAAACGATGTCAGCTCTATTTATTTTAAATTTTTAACAGTCTTATTGGGAAAACACTTAAACACCACAAGACATGGGCAAACCTTGAGAACATGATGCTTAGCAAAATTAGTCGAGCCTAAAAGGTTAACTATTTACTAGCACCATGATTGAAAGGAAAGAAGAGATGTGGTTTTTACACCAAAAGATGACTTTGAGGACCAGGAGGAGGTGGGAACAAGCAGAGGGGAAGCCTACTCACTGATAAGGGGTGGAAGAGGAAGAAGAGGGGAGTGGGAGAAACATGAGAACCATATTAATGGAGGGTTTCACGGGATGTTGTTTATTAATTTCAGTTGTCAAGATGGGCTGTGAGATTCCTTAATCCTGTACCCGACGCAATACAAATGTGTTGTTTGTAACCGAGATGGGTCTTAGGGAGAGTATGGGTATGTATGAGATCCAGCCTCACATCTGGATGGGTCGTAAGGGATGGTTGTGTAATTGAAGGGAAGAAATTAAGAGACAGAACAAAGTTTTGAGGTGCTCGCCTCCTCCATTGTATCAGAAACCAGGTTAGAGCAGAGAGAGAGATACATAATGTATTCTTACATCAACTTATATAGTTTGGAGTATGCAAGCCTCCCTAATTACAGGTAACCACATACCTGACAAAGTGGGCTGTACCTGAAGGTCCCTAGGTTCATTGGAGGAGTAACCTAACACCAGTTCTGGGGGCGGGTAAGGGGGAGGGACAGTCCCCTGAACAGTGAGAGCAATAGCAACACGTCTGCTCCTGTAGTTAAATCTGCCAGCCATGGGGGAGGGAGGAGTGAGGAAAGAGGGGGAGGGAAAAAAAGGAAAATGAGCTGATTCCAGAACCCAATCGGAAGGCGAATTTTGAGAATGACGAGGGCAACGAATGTATAAGGGTGCTTTACTCAATTGATGTGTGAATGGATTGTGATAAGAGTTGTATGAGCCCCAATAAAATGATTTATTTTTTAAAAATCTGCCGGCCAGATAGCAATCAGCCATGTGCTTGTAAGAGGTCACTTTCAGGCAGCACTAGGATGGGGGGATATTGTGGGGATTAATCTTAGTTATGAGGATGTGATTGGGACTCATCTCTAATCCACAAGTGGGAAGGGTCTCCATTACACCCACACCCCTTCCCGTCATAAATGGCTTTTCACCATAATCAGTTCTAATGCTCCTTCCCCACTCCCAAATCCATCGTTTGTTCCCAGTTCCCCTCATGCTCCCCACCCTGTTCCTCATAACATTGCATTGGTTATCGTCTCTACACATCCACTCCTTCTGGGCATCATCCACTGGGAATCAAAGGCATTCGTTGACTTGGGGAAGCCGCCCTCCACTACCTGCCTGTGTCTTTACATGGCTGTCATCGCAGGGCTACACCCCGTGCACTGTACAAGGGTTGCTCCTGGCCTCTTTCCATTTCTGGCAGGCCCAGGCCGCTCCCCAACCTCCAGCCAACATTCCTAGCCTTGTACATGGATCCTTAGAGGGGATCCCCCTTGTGTGTCTGCATTGCTGGGTCTGCACTTCTCTTTATGAGACACCACTCAGATGGAAAGAGGTTCAGGACCCACCCTATCTCACGATGACCTCACTAGAGCACAGAAAGATCCTTTTTCAAACAAGGTCCCATTCGCAGGGACGGGGGCTTGGGCTTTCAACCTCTCTCTGAGAAGGACATAAGTCACTCCTTAGCGCCCGTCAACAGAGCTCATTATTCCATGAGAGAGACGCCTAGCCTTGTATTCAGAAAATTGTATGACTATGGTGGTGATACACAGTCTGTAGTGACAGGACACTTAAACAGATAATCTACAAACATCAGTAGTTTGCCAAAGGGGAAAAAAAAAGTTCTGGGTTGGTGTCCTGGGCTGCTTACCATAAGGTCAGCAGTTCTAAACCACCAGCCCCTCTGTGAGAGAAAGATGAGGCTTTCCACTCCCAGAAAGAGTTAAAATTAAGGCTCTTCTTGGGCGAAGTAGAAGGTAGCCATCTCTCACCTGCATCGTGGCTGCCCTCAGACACCTGGTGAAGGCTACAAAGAGGACCAAGTAGCTCATCCGGAACCAATCAGACTGTTGTGTCAAGATGAAGCCCAGAGGTGTTGACCACAGGGTGCGGTGAAGATTCAAGGGCCAGATCTTGATGCCAAACTTTGATGAGGGGAGCAACAAGTGAACCAAGCACAGGCTGCCCGGTGGCCCCTGAAAGCTCATGGTCCACAACGTCAAGAAGCTGGACAGGCGGCTGATGGACATCAAAGTCTCACTGTGCATAGATGGCTCACAGCATCGCCTCCAGGAAGCATGCACGGAGCCACCGTAGCAAGAGTAGCCCAGCGAGGTGTCGAAAGGATCGGGTATCAGGCATCAAAGAACAAAAAATCATATCGTGAATGAGGGGGAGTACGGAGTGGAGACCCAAAGCCCATCTGTAAGCAATTGGACATCCCCTTACGGAAAGGTCACAAGGAAGAGATGAGCCAGTCAGGGTGCAGTATGGCACTGGTGAAACATACACCTTTCCCCCAGTTCTTTAATGCTTCCTCTACACCCCACCTCCACTATCATAACCCCAATTCTACCTTACATATCTGGCTAGACCAGAGCGTGTACACGGGCACAGGTAAGAGCTGGAAACACAGGGAACCCAGGAGAGATAAACCCCTCATGACCAATAATGAGAGTAGTGATACCAGGAGATTAAGAGGAAGGTGGGGGAGAAAAGGGGAACCTATCACAATGATCTACATATAACTCCCTCCCTGGGGGATAGACAACCGAAAAGTGGGGGAAGAAAGACAGTGGACCATGTAAGACATGATAAAATAATAATTTATAAATTATCAAGGGTTCGTGAGGGAGGGAGGATGGGGGAGGGAAGGAAAAAAATGAGGAGCTGATACCAAGGGCTCAAACCGAGAGAGCAAATGTTTTGAGAATGTTGATGGCAACAAATGTACAAATGTGCTTGATGGATGGATTGTGATGAGTTGTACGAGCCCCAATAAAGTGATTTTTTTAAAAAAGAAAGAGTAGCCCATCCGCACGCCAGCTGTGCAGGGAAGAGAATGAACAATGGCTCATTTGCTAGTTTCATTTATGCTCAGTAAGACTGTGAGGAGTCCGGAGTGGTTTATGCCTCCGTTCTTGCTTCACAACACTGAAAGAATTCATGCTGCAGAAGCACTTTTGTAAATCCACGTGACTTTTATGAGGCAAAGGGAAGTTTCAGGTATCCACAGGATATCCCAAGGGCCAAGAGCAGGCAATCCCAATAGAGCACCCTGAGAGGGAGCTTGGGCCCCAAAGCCCAGCAGAGGCAGCCCCCAGGCCGTGTGTGAGCCCCTGCCTTTCCAACCTGCAAGAGGGCGCCGCACGAGAGAAAAGTCAAAGAGGAGTCAAAGGAGGCGTGGCCTCCCTGTCGCAGGCTCTTATGTGTACGCTGGTGAGGCGTGGCCAACCTCATTGGCTGAGTTTAAGCGCACCTGGATGATGTCATGTGGCTGGGCCTAGTCTGTGCACCCAGGGGGACCTCCCACCTGGGCTTAGTGAGCTTGTGTCTGCACATGCTCAGTTTGGATCTTTCCATAGGAGCCTAGTGAATGTGCCTGATTTCTTTCCAACCCCTTTGTTGTGGCCCTGTGCAGGCATTGGGGAGAGCCCTCCCAATCCCCCCCCCCCAGTCCCTATTCTGGCTACCTAATGAAAACATAAATACAAAATAAAAATTTAATTTAAAGAAGAAAAGATTTACAGCCCGGAAAGCCAAAGGGGTCGTTCTGCCCTGCCCTGCAGGGTCACTGGGAGTCAGTATCAACTCCATGGAAGTGAGCTTGGGGAATTTGGAGATCAGAATGGGGTGTTTCTTTCTGCCACATGCATAGTTCAACATGGTTACCCCAAGCTGGCAGGCCTCCCATGGGGCAATTCACTCATGATGCCTCCAAATTTTGGCTCTAGCGCAGTGGTTCTCAGTCTTCCTAATGCCGCAACCCTTTCATACAGTTCCTCATGTGGTGGTGACACTCCCCTCCCCAACCATAAAAGTATTTTTGTTGCATCACTGTCATTTTGATACTGTGATGAATTGGGTTGACCCCTGTGAAAGGGTCGTTGGGCCCCCAAAGAGGTCGCTACCCACAGGTTGAGAATCACTGAGGAAGTACCTGGGGGAGTAACCTAACACCAGTGCTGGGGCCAGGCAGAGGGGAGTCAACTAACCCCTGGGCTGGGAGAACAATAGCCACATGTCTGTGCTCTCCCAAAAGTAAGACATCCCCCGAAAATAAGACCTACTTACAGTTTTGCCTCTCGCTGAAATATAAGGCTGAAAATAAGCCTCCCCGAACATAAGGTCTCCCGGATAATAAAGCCCTCCTGAAGCTACCATAACTCTGAACTCTGGACCATAGAGGCAGGCGCCATGCAGGTCACTGTTCGCAACAGCGCATCTGGAGCATACAGGAAGTGTGAGTAAATGTGTCATAGATTGTTGTACATGGAAACAATGGAAGTAACAAGAAATTCTTGATACTGTAGGATTCACAGTTTGTCTGGTTATGCTGGTTTGTGATGACAACTACTACCGTACCGTATACAGGTAATAAATTTCCTTTTTTTTTGTTGTTCAACAATAAATGTGTACTGTATTCTTCTTCATGGAAAAAATAAGACATCCCCTGAAATAAGACCTAGCGCATCTTTGGGAGCAAAAAAATAATATAAGACACTGTCTTATTTTTGGGGAAATAGGGTAATAAATAGCCATGTACTAGTGAGAGATATCATTAAGGTAGCACTATCATGGGGGGGGGAGATATTGTGGGGATGGTTTTTAATTAGGAGAGTGTGACTGGACTCTTCGACTCACAAGTGGGAAGACCTCCCTCCGCCCAGAATCCTGGCCTCCCAGGCTCCTTTTAATCATGAGCATAGAGAACTTGTCTGAATGCACTCTTCCTGGTCCTCAGTTTCCCCCGAGAGTGGACAGACCAGTTAGAAAACTCTTGCTTTTGAGAAGAGAGAGGATGACACAAGCTTTTGAATGAGTGCATGTCTGGGAGGTAAATTCAAAAGGAATGGTGATGAAGTTTGGCTTTGTTGACTAGATTGTGTTCCACTAACCTCCCCACCATAGAAAATGAGAAAACACGAGTAAGATATTCGTAGATGCTGGAGAGCTTCGAAAGGAGAGAGCATTCATAGATCCAAGATGCAGAGGAGGAAGGAAGTCAGGCTAGGGAACCTATCATTCCGGGATTGGTTTGTGGTGAAAATTTGCTTATTCTGAAAGTGAAAACAGCACAGGAGAGGAAGAAATGTGGGAACTGTTGGCAGGCTCTAGCCTTGCAGACAAATTTTTGATATTTCTGGCATCAAGTAGCCAGGATACGGATAGAAGGGCTTGTCCCTCCCATGCCTGTACAGGCCCCATAGAGGGGGTTGGGAAGGAACCAGGTGAGCACTAGCCACCCGTGAAGACTTTAACTGGGCTTGCTCAAATTCAGGCCCCAGGCCAGATGGCTGTTACACCTGAGCCACCAAACAAGTTCCTGCCTTATGACCCCACCCCTACCCCCAGGTGGGTTTAATTCAGCCAATGGGGTAGACCAATCCCTTCCACCACGTCTCCCCAGCCCCAGGTTTAAAATGCCCTGGCAGCGGGAAGGCAGACTCTTTTAACCCTGCTCCTGCACCCACTCAAGCCATGCCTCAGTCTCTCTGTCCTCAGTTCACCATGTGTGGGCTCCCAGTTCCACGAGGTTGCCCGTGCTTGGTTATGAGAGCAATCATAGCTTATGTGCGGCTCGGCTCGCTTCGCTGAAATAGCGTGTGCTCTTTTGAGACCGTAAAACCTGGAACTTCTCCCGTCCTTCACAATAACTCACTTGGATGACACCAGGCTTCTGCGTGAATTCTTTCTCGTCGGAAGCCAAGAACCAAGGTATGACCCACTGGAGAAACCTCTCAAAGGTAGACCATACCTAAAGGACTCCACAATCACCCCTAGAATTTGGGCGGGGATCTTAAAAGGGCCACCGACTGGGATTAAAGGAAAGCTGTGTATAACTAGGTCCTTGGCATTGACTGTTCCCTTGTCTGTTCCATGAATGTGCTTCTGCAGAGGTCCCCATGGTTCACCTGCTCCCCTACTTGAACCTTAACCCGGGTATTCACTTCTATGTGCACCGTCCTACACCATCCTGCCTACAATTTCTAGCTTTCCTCCAGATTTTTGATGAGTGCATTATAGAACGTCCTTGCAAGACATTGAGCTACTTTACAAGATGTAAACACAGGAAACTCCAGTTTGGAAAAGAAAGAATGTATAATATTTAAGCCCAGCTTAAATGTTCAGCCAATACCAACCACCAACAGATGGCCTGAAGAGCCACCCCAGAAAGTCTGGGGGACCCCAATAAGACTCAGCTGGATGCCTCAGAATTTTCAAAATGACCTCAAGGAGCCAGCTCAAGTGCCTACATAAACCTGGGTAGAAACACTGACTTTTTAGAGAGCTAGGAACCAAGGAGACATCCACTCCTGCTCTCTCCACCTCTACCTGGGGTGGGTACGCCGATGAAGGCAAAGCTTCTGGGGTCTATGATGCTGAATAATAACATAGTGTGTTGCCCCTATTCCTGATATTTGTTTGAAATGATATTATAGTTTGAGTTAACATGAGGATTATTATATTGAGGTGTGTTTGCAGTGAATAAACCGAGCATTTGAAAATGCCAAAGAGCATTAAGTAATTTTTGATCGTGCCACTCGCAACAATGTTGTATTATCTTTCACGGCTCCTCTTGCTCTCTAGCACGGGTCACTCTATTTCTATATTTCAATGCATTTTAATGTGTTTGGGTCCATGTGAATGCAGCGGTGTAACTCTCCATTCAGCCGTGTCTATACAAATTGCCCAGTGGCTTTGGTTACATTCTCCACAATGCGTGAACCTCTTCATTATTTCCATCTTCTATTCTGTTTCCACTCAGTTCCCATCCAAGGAGCTCCCAAATCCTATGCCAAGGCTTTCACATAAGCCAAGCCCAAGAGGAAGCCATTGTGGACCCAGCCCCACAGTCGGATGGGTCTTTCAGAGCAGGCGCATATGCAATTAAGGAAAATGAAGCCGGCAGGAAAGACAAGCGCACAGGGGCTCAACCGGCGATGTTGGAATAGGAGAGCGAGTTTATTGAACCGTGGGTTTATATAGTAACGAGGCGTGCAAGCCTTCTTCAGCCACATACACAACAAAATGGGCAAAGTGTGGATCTGAGATATCCTGAGTTCTTTAGAAATGTCATGATACGTTTCAGGCATCTGAGAGAGAAAGGAGTAGCTGGGTCCTTGGGTGAGGACAAAGGGAATCTGACCGCTCTTCAAGAGAGGCATGTCTTAGCTGAAAATCGAGAAGCCACGTGCCAGGTAGGAGACAGCTCTACAATAGCATCTTCATGGAGGGCAGTTGTGGAGAATACACTTTCTATCTGGAGAATGTATTTAATCAGCTTTATCTAGATCAGCGGTTCTCAACCTTCCTAATGCCGCAACCCTTTAATACAGGTCCTCATGTTGGGGTGACACCCCCAACCAAAAAATTATTTTCATTGCTACTTCATAACTGTAATTTTGTTACTGTTATGAATCGGGTGACCTCTGTGAAAGGGTCCTTCGACACCCCCCCAAAGGGGTCGTGACCCACAGGTTGAGAACCGCTCATCTCACACCTGTGGAGGCTTTCCTCTCACATCACTGCTGGTCTTCCAAGCCCTGTGGTCACGTGTAGAGAGATCACGCTACTTACACTTTCATCCAGGCTCTCGGTTTCCCACGAGCCATCAGTTCTCACCCAAGTTAAACTTAAAAGTTAAAAAAAGAGGAAGTTGGGGCAGAGGGGGCAGAGAAGGCACAGTGGGCCAAAAGAATCCAAATAAAAAAGAGGAAGTCATGAAAACTCATCATAGCCAAACTCTCCAAAGACAAAGAATTCTGGGGGGCAGCTCACGGAAAAAATGAATTACCACCTAAGAGCAATACTAATAAGATGAAGTGCTGGCTTCTTGACGGAAAGCACGCAGGTAAGAAAGCAAAAGGGTGATGTTACATAAACACCCCCCCCCCAACAAAAAAGAACTGACAGCTACTTACTGCACACCTCTCTAGAAAAAAAATATTGTCTTTCAAATATGATGAAACTAGAACATACCTAGATAAATAAGAATTGAGGGAATCAATAAAAACAAGATCGCCCTCCCAAGAAATAGTAAAGGAAGTTCTTGGGTATTAGATTAAGACACATCAACATCGCCCAGATAGCAACCCTGATGAAAAACTCCTCGCCATTAAAATGAAAAGAGGGACCCGGTGATGTCAACCTGCAAACAATGACAACTTCAAAAGACAAATGGGGATCCAATGCCGGTGCTGTAGAACTTCTAGATGGAAATGAAGACAAGACGCCGGGTTTCAGACAGGAGCCCTATTCAAATGTTTGAGCACAAAGCTGTAGCTATTGCCAGTCCCTCCTTTGGGCGGACCCTCAGCTTTACCAAGGGCGATGCCCTCTTCCAGGGACGGGTCTCTCCTGACAACATGCACTAAGTACTCGAGACAAGGTCTCGTCATCACTGCTTCTCAGGAGCATTCTGACTGTACTACTGCCTCAAGGTCAGATTTGTTGATTCTAGCAGTCCACCGTAGATTCAGTATTCTTCCCCAATCCCATAATTCAAATGCATCCATTCTTTGGGGGGATTCCTTATTTATTGACCAGCCCTCGCCTGCATGTGAGGTGATACCGTGGTGTCCACGAAGTCCACACGGAGGATGCATGCCAGCTTGTGTGATCCAAAGATGACAATTACAAAATTCATATATGGTGAAGGAAAAGTATCAGAGCTAAAATTGTGAACACCCAACATGTAGACGGCTAAGGAGGACAGTGGTGAACAAAACCCATCTGTAGACAATCTACTCTAATGGAACAACTGGCAGATGGCAGATCCTTCTAGCCACAGATAGGAGTCTCAAACAGCCTTCCTATCAGGCAGAGACCATTGACACCTTGATGATGCTGGATCGAACTCAGTACTTGGCCAGTTTGCCTCCCTATAGACCCGACCTGAATCTGTTCTGGGTGCAAGTATCTCTTACTGGTTTCATGACAGAAATTTCTTCCCTGGCTTTTTGACTGTTGATGGGTGGGCGAGGGGGTCTTTTCTTCTGTACTCAGTATTTGTATTTTGGGCTTCATATGATTATTTTAGCCTTACGACCTTATTTCGATTTTGGTTCTTATTGTTTCTGTTGGGTTCCCTAGTTTGTGACGCACAGAAGGAGTGGATGTGTAGTGATAATAATTGATACAATGGCTGATAGGGGTGCAGTGATGGGGAGTGGGTGACAGGGAGAGAAAGGGGATTTCAGGAATGAAAAATGAAGGTGGGGGAGCACTAGAACTGACTGCACAACTCATTTTAAAGGCAATTTAAGCATGGGAGGGAGAATGCCCTAAAACTTCTATGGTAAATGATTATACAATTCTCCTTGATATGATTGAACTATTGTATTGTATGATATGTAAATTATGATGTTTTATGATATGCACATTATGATATCTAAAAAAATATTTTAATACCATGGCTTGGGTCAAGTGCACCTTAGTCCTCAAAGTAATATTTTGGCTCCTCAATATATTTTAAATCACTTTATTGGGGGCTCGTACAACTCATCACAATCCACACATCCATCCATTGTGTCAAGCACATCTGTACATTTGTTGCCATCATCATTCTCAACACATTTGCTTTCTACTTGAGCCCTTGGTATCAGCTCCTCATTTCCCCCCTCCCTCCCTGCTCCCCCCTCCCTCATGAACCCTTGATAATTTATAAATTATTATTATTTTGTCATATCTTGCACTGTCCGATGTCTCCCTTTACCCACTTTTCTGTTGTCTGTCTCCCAGGGAAGGGGTTATATGTAGATCCTTGTAATTGGTTCACCCTTTGTACTCCACCTTCCCTCCACCCTTCAGGTATTGCCACTCTCACCACTGGCCCTGAAGGGATCATCTGTCCTGGATTCCCTGTGTTTCCGGTTCTCATCTGGACCAATGTACATCCTCTGGTCTAGCCAGACTTGTAAGGTAAAATTGGGGTCATGATAGTGGTGGGGAGGAAGAATTTAGGAACTAGAGGAAAGTTGTATGTTTCATTGTTGGAAAATAATTTTATGGTTGGGGGGGGTCACCACAACATGAAGAACTATTAAAGGGCCGTGGCATGAGGAAGGTTGAGAACCACTGTATTAAAGGGAAACATATTTGCTGCATCAACTTTCACCTAAAATAAGATATATATATATATAATCTTAAAGGTCTGGTCTTTTTTTCTGTTATCTATGGCATTAACTTTGTCAAGAGTCCCTGGGTGGTACTAACAGTTAAGCAGTTGGCTGCCAGGAGGCTGGTAGTTCAAACCCACCCACAGGGCCATTGTAAGAGTCATCAATCTGCTTCTGAAAGACCACAGTTATCCCTGGGGAGTCATTCTGCATGGCACACATGGGTGCTGGATGAGTCAGAATCGATAGGACAGCAACTCATGTCACCAGTACTGAGGTCGTTAGTTTATTGTGCCAACCTGGCCAATAAACACCTGTGGGGTTAATTGAAGGGCGGAGAGATAAATGGCTCAGTGAGCCTTGCCTTTCGAGTTCTCCAGTCTCTAGCTTTGTGATAGTCGGACCAGGGTGCAGCTGTCTCAGCCAGTTCCCTGCTTTAGCTGGCAAGGCTCACTTCCCGCAAGACATCTCTGAGGAGAAGCCACATGGATCGACACTGATTCAGCCCTGGGTGCTAGAGCAGCCGTGTGGAGACCCCTGCCAGCACTCAGATGTTTACATGTTCATTGATTCGGCTTTCCTCCTGCAGTTGGCATCATAGTGTGTGTTTTGTGAGATGGAGGAGGACTTTGTGGATTGGTGTTGGACATATGGGTTAGTGGGTTAATGTTGGACTTGTGGGCTTGGGCAGCACTGGGTTGGGATGTTTTTTTGGTGTGCACTTAACCTTTATATAAAACTCTCTCTTATATATGAATTTCTGTGCATTTGTTTCTCTAAAGTACCCAGGTACCTACTTTGCCCCATGGCTTTCTTTCCTTTGACTAAAAATGTAATTCTATGTAACAAACTCATGAGAAGCTCATAACCGCTACGTGTGCTAAGTGTGAGGCTTGAAGATCTGCCATAGACCAAACACATCTGTGTAACCAGCATTTCCTAGAGAAACAGAAACTACCAGCAACCCTAGAAGCTCTCAGTGAGCAGTTTTCCGATTCATTCTCCTTCCTCTATTCCCAGAGGTAACCATTAAGCCGTCTTTTCATACCATAGAGTAGTCTAATCTATGGTATAAAAAATTTTAAATTTCTAGGCTATTGTGTATTCCATCTAGAGCCATCCATGTGTCTTTGTGTGGTTTTTAAAAAAAGGTCTTTATAAGGAAAAAGTTGTTGGTCTTGCAAAGCTACAACATTGTTGTTGTTGTTGTTAGGTGCCATCAAATCAGTTCTGTCTCATCCATCCTGGCCCATGTATGACAGAAGGCAGCAGTGCACCATCCTCACAATAGTTCTTATGTGTGAGCCCCTTGTTGCGGCCACGGTGTCCATCTATCTCTGCCTCCTTTTTGTTGGCCTTCTACTTAACCAAGCATGCTGTCCTTCTCCAGGAACTGGTGTCTCCTCGGAACATGGCCAGGATACATGCGACCAAGTCTCGCTACCCTTGCTTCTAAGGAGTATTTTGGCTGTACTCTTCCAAGAGAGATCTCTGTGTTCTTTTGGCAGGACAAGCTGCTTTCACGATGCACCGATTCTTTCCTGCTCTTGCTTAGTCAGTGTCCACGTTGCACATGCATCTGAGGAGATGGAGAACACCGTGGGTTGGGTCAGGCGCACCTTCATCCTCAGAGTGGACAGCCATCCTCCTCAACACTCTAAGGCAGCGGTTCTCAACCCGTGAGTCGCGACCCCTTTTGGGGTTGGATGACTCTTTCACAGGGATCACCCAATTTGTAACAGTAGCAAAATGACAGTGATGAAGTAGCAACAAAAATAATTTTATGGTCGGGTGGTCGCCACAGCATGAGGAACTGTATGAAAGGGTGGCGGCATGAGGAAGGTTGAGAACCACTGCGTTAAGGAGCTTGTGTGCGGCAGGTTTGCCCAGTGCAAGACACTGTGTAATAGCTTGACGGCTGTATTGATGGTGGAGCCAAGGGAGATAATGTCCTTGACAGCTTCACTCTTTTCTCCCTTTACCATGAGACTCATGGTCCACTTGTGAGGATCTTTGTTTTCTTTGACATGTGATTCCTCACCTCACCGACATGGAGTCCGTTCAAGTCAGAGGTCTAAGACTGAACTGACACCACAATGGAGGTTCCTCAACCCAAAACCAAACTCACTGCCACTGAGTCCAGACTCTACAAGGACAGGGTAGAACTACCCCCATGGATTTTTAAGACCGTAACTTTTTGTGGGAGTAGAAAGCTCCTTCTTTCTCCTGAGGTGTGGCTGGTGGTTTCAAACTTCTGACCTTTTGGATTGCAGACCAATCTGTAACCACTATGCCACCAGGGCTCCCTAGGAACCTTTCATATACTAAACAAAGAAAGAAAACTCATTATCTTCGGAGCGACCCTATAGGACAGGGTAGAACTGCCCCCTGTGGATTTCTCAGAGACTGTAATACTTTACAGGAGTAGAAAGCTTAAAGAGTGGCTGATGGCTTTGAACTGCGGACCTACTGGATGACAATCCAACATGTAGCCACTATGCCACTGTGGGAAACAAACACTGAGGGGAATAGGACGAAGACTCTATTCCCTAACTTATCACAGAGGGAGTCTGGAAAGCTGGTATTCCATGGTAGGAAAGCCTCCACTTTGGTAAGTGAGAGGTAAAGTCCAAATATGTGATCCTGCTTTAAATATAATTCCCACAGATTCTCCCCTAACAGCCATGCTGCCTTAAAGTGAGCACATGGTGGATTCTATCTCCCTAGAGAAGCAGACGTTCCTTTTCTCTCTTCCCGCCCTGTCACCTTCCCCAGATGCAGGTATTAGGTTTCCTCACCTGTGAGCTCAGAGACCCTAATGTAGACAGCACTTATTTTGTGATACATGTAACTACTGAATATGCATGTCTTATGGCTACCTATAAATGTCCCAAGTAACTCAAGGCTCTGTCTCATCTCTCAGTTCCACGTGGTCCATCAAGAGGAGCTGAGGTGAGCATGTGACCATAAAATGTGTCTCACTCCTTTATGCCACTCTCTCTCCTATCATTCCTATCCTGTATGACTTTACTATCATTTTTATATATTATCACCACACAATTGCGCCTACTGGTCCTTCGGTTGTTGGAGGCTGGCTTCCTCTGACATGCCACCAATTCCTCCAGGGCTCACTAGGAATCCTCTATACACTTGAGATAGTTAAGGTTTATTGTGCCAACCTGGCCCATAAACACATGTGGCAAGGCCCACTTCCTGTGAAACATCCCTGAGGAGAAGCCACATGGACCTACCCTGAATACAGCCCTGGGTGCTGGAGCAGCCATATGGAGACCCCTGCCAGCACTGAGATGCTTACATGTTCACTGATTCAGCTTTCCCCCTGCAGTCGGCGTCATTGCATGTGTTTTATGAGATGGAGGAGGACTTTGTGCATTGGTATCGGACATATGCGCTAATGTTGGACTTATGAGCTTAGACAGCACTGGGATGGGATGCTTTCTTAATGTACACTTAGCCTTTATATAAAACTTTCTCTTATATACATATGAGTTTCTGTGGATTTGTTTCTCTAGTCTACCCAGACTAACACAATACTAAACAACACCAAAAAGCTCCTGGTCTTTGCATTGATTCTGACGCATAACAACCCTCTGGGGCCGGGTAGAACTGCCTCTGTGGGTTTCCCAGATGGGAACTCTTTACAGAAGTAGAAAGCCTCATCTTTTTTCTTCAGAGAGGCCAGTTGGTTTGAATTTCTGACCTTGTGGTTAGCAGCCCACACAGAACCACTACTCCACCAGGGGTCCTACCTCCCATTAGGGACCCTATTCGGGGTTTGGGAGGCAGGGAAGCAGACAGCCTCCTGAAGGAAGCATGGAAGCAGGAAAGACAGAGAGGGAGTGGCGGTGAGGGATTCTGCTGAGGGGACTGCAGTCCGGGACCTGAAACGAGATGTATATAGAGTTGAATAGAAACGGTTTTCTATGGTCTTAGGAGAAGCCAGACCACAAGACTACACCTTGTATAATTCCACCCACGTACACTTCAAAACCATGCTTTTGATCTGGTTTCTGGATGCAACGCTCAGGTGGTAAAATTCATCCGATGGCTGCATGTAGCACACCAACTATTGGTTTCTGTCTGTAACTCTTTCTGTGGCAGATTTGAATGGTGTTTCTGGGCGCCTGCCAGGAGGTGCCAGGCTGAAGAGTTTCTCTTGAGCTCTCTCTTGTGGCCACTGTGGAAAATTGCCTTCTACAGTCAGGGATTTTTTATTTTTCATTCAGTAATTTTTAATAGACTTTTTCTTTTCTTTTTTCCCTGGAATCCATTTTCATTCACTCATGCAGTGACAGGGGAGGTGTCCACGCTGGGTCTGCTGGGCTGAGCTTTAAAACCAGCCTGGTCAGGGCTAGTAGAGAACGAGGGCAATCGTCCTTGAAAAGCCACAGCGGAGGCAGGGCCGCTGGGACACCTGCTCAGCAGACAGCCAATGGGGGTACTTCAGAGAGATGTGCCCAGCAAGGCCTCTGGCTGGGGCTTGTTTACTGAGGCTGGGTCAGACAAGGGGTGAGGGAAGCAGTCCAGCTGCCAGCCCCCAGGGAGGGACAAGGGCCCAGGCAGCCCTGATGAGCTGCCTGTTACATGAGCCAGCCAGGCAGCAGTGCCAGGGCCTCTTTAAGGATATGGGGCAGATTTGTAAAGTAGAATTGGGGTCATGATAGTGGAGGGGAGCATTAAAGAACTAGAGGAAAGTTGTATGTTTTGTCAGTGCTCTACTGTACCCTGACTGGCTCGTCTCTTCCTTGTGGCCCTTCTGTGAGGGTATGTCCAATTGTCTACAGATGGGCTTTGGGTCTCCACTCCGCCCTCCCCTTCATTCACATCGATATGATTTTTTTGTGTGTTTGGGGGCTTTGATGCCTGATACCTGATCCCATCCACACCTCATGATCCCAATCCTACCTTACAAATCCAGCTAGATCAGAGGATGTACACTGGTACAGATAAGAGCTGGCACCACAGGGAATCCAGGACAGATGAACCCCACAGGACCATTAATGAGACTAGCAATACCAGGAGGGGAAGGAGAAGGTGGGGGGAGAAAAAGGGAATTTATCACAATGATTATCATATAACCCCCTCCCAGAGGGACAGACAACAGAAACAGGGGTGAAGGGAAACAACGATCGATGTAAGACATGAAAAAAATAATAGCTTAGAAATTATCAAGGGATTGTGAGGGAGGCTAGGGGAGATGGGGAAATGAGCTGATAACAGGGTTCAAGGAGAAAGAAAACGTTTTGAAAATGATGATGGCAACCTATGTACAAATGTGCTGGACACAGTGATGGATGGATGGATGGGTTGTGATAAGAGCTGTAAGAGCCCCCAATAAAACAATTTTTTAAAAGGGTGCGGGGGCCCATCCCTGCTGTCCAGGCTAGAAATCACAGGCAAGGCCATACTCCCAGCCGGTCCTCACACAGTTGGTGCGGGAACAGGCCGATTCTCAGCTCAGTGACCGTGCTGACAGCTGGGGTCGCAAGGGATCCCATCCATCTGGCAGCGGCAGCCCCCACTGCTGTCTCCTGGACCCCTGGGGCGCCAGGGGGGGCTGGTGATCCCAGAAAATCTGGGGGTGGCAGGGGGTGCAAGCGGATCTAGTCGGAGTCCTCCTCCTTCTGCACGACCATCGTCCTCAAAGAAGCACCGGCCTTTGCAGTCCAGGGGTGGGGGGTGACGGGGGGCGGGGGGGTGTCTCGCGGTGGTAGCTGAGGGCGCTGCGCTTTTCCACGCTGGTGGGACACTGCTCCCTCAGGTCCAGAAACCGCTGCTCATCCTGGGGCTTGGCAGCGCGGGAGTCTCGCTCTCCAGCAAGTTGCCCCCTGAGCCACCAGCAGGTGTGGTTAATGAAGGGATCTCCTGGCTATTGCAGCAGGTGCCCAGAAGGCGGTAGGAGGCGGCCACCAGGCAGGTCTGTGACCACGCCCCCACTGCGCCCCCACCCCGGGGCAGCGCAGACTGGCTGCCTGCATAGACTTGCTGATAAAGGTGCACCCCCACCGTGCCTTCTGGCTGCCCCTGCTCTGGTTCCTGGGGTGCCCCGAGGCCGGCTGGCTCCAGGGGTCCCCTAGACTGCATCGCGAGGTCCTTGGAGGTCAGGTCTTCCAGCGTCTGCGCCCCCACCCCTACCCCCCTCCCCACAACTCCTGGAGACTGAGTGTGGTGTTGGAGCTGGCGGACAACAGAGAGGTGGGTGCTGTCCCCATCCCATGGGAATGCAGCTTTACCTGGTCTCAGGTCAGCGGCTGGCCAGTCACCCACATGGGCAGAGATGGCAGGAGGCCGGAGTCCAGGGAAACCCGGTCCTTGAAGGGGAAGTTACCACCACTGTCAGGACGTGCTGGGGGCCCCCCGATGGTGACCGTGCGCATCTGAGCAGCCTCTGTGCTCACCCACAGCCTGATGGTGGGGCGCGCCACCCTGCGCTCTGCCAGCCGGATGGCACACGGCAGGGGCCACCTTCTCAGCCCCGCCTGCCACTGCCTGAGTGAGGCTTAGGACCACCTCTTCTGCTTTCTTGGGTGGCCCATCCCCTCCCCCACCCCGCCCCCCGGAGGGGCTGCGGCTCCTCGGGCAGGACTGGAAAGGGCCCACCTGCGACCTCCAAGGCCTAGGCAGTCCTAGGCGCCCTGCCTCGGGGTCCCAGCCCGACCCCCACTCTGACAGCCTTCGTATTCTATAAGGAGTCTAGTGATGATGGGGGTTGGACACTGGACTGCCACCCTCAAGGTTGGCGGTTCAAACCTGCCAGCCACTCCTGGGAAGATAGATGAGGCTGTCTGCTGCTATAGAGATTTACAGTCTCCGAAACCCCACAGGGGGGTGTGGGGGCGTGGGAGACGCGGGACCCGTCTCTGCATCAGAACCCACTCAGTGGCAGTGGGTCGTCATTTTTGATAGCAATTTTAGGAGGCCCGGTAGTGGGGTGGTTAAGTGTTTGCTCGCTAACGCAAAGGTTGCCTGTTCAAACCCACTAGCGCCTCTTGTTACAGTCAAATAGGATAACTGAAAACCGCCCCCTCACAGCGACCCTATAGAACTGCTCCTGTGGGTTTCCGAGACTGTAATTCTGAATAGAAACTCTCCTCTTTTTCCTGTCGAAAAGCTGTGGTTTCAAACTGTGGACCTTGTGGCCCAACTCTGAACGGCCATGCCACTGGGGCCAGGAACTAAAACTAACCGAACTCCCTGCCAGGAAGTTCATTCCAACGCACAGTGGCCCCAAAATAGAGTTTCCAAGGCTGTGAAACTTTTTTGGTTGTTTTGTATTAAAAGATCACTTTATTGGGGGGGGGGGGTTCTTACAGCTCTTATAACAATCCATACATCAATTGTATCGAGCATATTTTTACATATGTTGCCATCATCCGCCTCTAAATAGTTACTTTCTATTTGAGCCCTTGGTATCAGCTTCTCTTTTTTCCCAAACCACCCCACCACTCTCTTGACTCCTTGATACATTAAAAATTGTTATTTTCACATCTTACACCAACCGCTGTCTCCCTTCCACCACGGTTTCTGTTTTCACAAGAGCTGACAGAGGAGACTGTCTCCATAGGATTTCAGAGGCTGAACATCTTCAGGGAAGCAGACGGCCTCATCTTTCTCCCAAAGAGCAGCTGGTGGGTTTGAACGACCCATCTTTTGGTTATCAGGCCAACCATTACCCCACTTCACCACGAGGTGGCGCCATCGAGCCGACACCATGTACCAAAGAAAGCAAGCCCACCCAGGAATGCCCCATCCCATCCTCCCAATGATTCTCATGTTTGAGTCAATTGTGGTAGCCACGGTGCCAATCATCTCACTGAGTACCTTCTTTTAAACTCTCCCTCTACAAGCATGACGTCCTTTCCCAGGGACTGGTCTCTCCTGACAACACGTCCAAAGTATGTGGGAAACTGAGGACCAAGGAGAGAGTGTAGGCGGACAAATTCTCCATGCTCATGGTTGAGAAGGCCAGTGTTCTGGGGGGTGGGAGGCCTTCACGTCCGTGAGTTGGAGGAGTCTCAGTCACATTCTCCTAATTAAACATCATCCCCACATACCCTCCCATCCTAGTGCTGCCTTAAAGGGACCTCTTACAAGCACACGACTGATTGCCATCTGGCCGGCAGCTTTATCTGTAGGAGCAGACAAGTTGCTATTGCTCTCCCTGCTCAGTAGACAGCCACTCCCCTCTGCCTGCCCCCAGCACTGGTGCTAGCATTCTCCGCCAATAAGCTCAGGGATGTCTAGGTTAGGACACTGTTCTTGTTATACACTTGGTTGCCTGTAGCTAGAGGGGCATGCATGCCCCAAGACTATGTAAGTTGGTGAAGGAATACATTCTACCTCTCCCCCTCTCCGACCTGCCTTCATGGAGGAGATGAACACCCAAAACTTTTGGTCCATCTGTTTTTATTTATTCCATTCAGTTACACAACCGTCCCTTAGGACCCATCCAGTTGTGGGCCAAATCCCACAAAAGTGCGTGAGATGAAATCTCTCTGTCTTCATTTCTAAGAAGCACTCTGGCTGGACTTCTTCCAAGAGAGATCGGTTTGTTCTTTTTTTGGCAGTTCGTGGTATGCTCGGCATTCTTCACCAGTGCTATAAGTCAAAAAGTCACCAGGGCTCCCTTAAGATACACAGAGGGCATTTTATTTAATGTTTTGTTACAAATGGGAAAAGAGGAAAGAAAGAAGGAAAGGAAGGAAGGGGTAAGGAAGGAAGGAAGGAGGAAGGAAGGAGGAAGGAAGGAAGGAGGGAAGGAGGAAGGAAGGAGGGAAGGAAGGAAGGAGGGAAGGAGGAAGGAACGAACGAACGAATGAACGAACGAACGAAATGTGTGCCCATCAACAGGAGAAGGAATAAAAAGAACAAATCAGAGGCATGGAACGGTTCCTCTTGGAGCCCTCAGAGAGAATCAGCAGGACAGACTAAACACCCAGCACCCAGAGCTGTGAGATGGTCAACGTCTGCTCTCCAGAGCCACCCCGTTTGTCTCACAGCAGCCTGAGGAAGCTAGGGTCTTGGGGAACTCATGGAATCTGAGGAAAAGCCGGGGCACCAAGCTCTAGGAATTGACAAGAACCAGAGAAGAGGAGGAAGGAAGGAGATGTAGTGCTGTCTACTGGGACAGATGACTTAGAAAGGTACCACGGGCTGAAGAAAGCTGATGGTGCCCGGTTATTAAAAGATATAGCATCTGTGGTCTTAAAGGCTTGACGTTAAACAAGTGGCCATCTGGCAGGAAAGCAACAAAGCCCACGTGGAAGAAACACACCAGCCCATGTGATCATGAGGTGTCATTGGGAATAGGTACCAGAAGTTCAAAAACAAGGGACCAAATTGACATGAAGGAGCATAGATAAAATGGAGATATAAAATCCACCTCTAAGATCATTGGATAGTCCCTCACCAAAGGGCCACATGGAGGAGATGATATATCCGGGGCACAGTACAGCACTGATGAAACACATAGGTATCCTCTAGTTCTTTAATATTTCCTCCCCTTACTGTTATGGTCATAGTTTTACCTCCTTAATCTCGTTAGACCTGCGTATGTTCATTTGTATAATTAAGCCTTGTTCGATGCCTGAAAGCCAAGATAGATAACCCTTCAGAAACAGTAACAGGAGCAATGATTCCCTGAGCATACAGGAAGGAAGGGAGCGGGGAGGAGGGGAAGGGGGATCTGATAGCAATGACTGTACCCTACTGGAGGGGAATGAGTAACAGAATGGGTAGGCGAGTGGATACATTGGATGGTGTAAGGTATGGCAATAGTAATATTAATGTAACATATTAATAAGGGTTCCTGGGGAGGGGGAGGGAAGGAGGGGTGAAAGGGGAGCTGATATCAAAGAGTTCAAGAAGAAAGATGTGTTTTGAAACTTATGGTGGCAGCAATTGTACAATTATGCTTGATCTGATTGAATTATGGATTGCTATCATATCTGTAAGAGCCCACAATAAAATGATTTTAAAATAAAACAAAACTTTTCACCACTGGATCAATAAGAAACATGACAAATAAAGAAAAGACCAAAAAGAAATTTATTGTGATGACTGCACAGTCCTTCTTAATATGATCGAGCCTCTGAATTGTGTTATCATAATTATAGATCCACATCAAAATAAAGAACATAAACATCTAAAAAAAAGGAAAGAAAATGTTTTGAAAATGATGGTGGAGGCAATTGTACAATTATGCTTGATTTAATTGAATCGTGAATTGCTATAATATTTGTAAGAGCTCCCAATAAAATGATTCATTAAATTTTAAAAAATTAAAATTTAAGATACCATGAGCGATGCCATGGAACACCCCCATCTCTGTATCTCTTTGCCTTCACTCCTCCAAGGTGAAAAGACCTCATGGGCGGGGCCTAGAGCTCATGCCCATGTTTCAATCCCCAAGTCGTGGAAACAGCAAGTACCATGGCTTTCACAGAGAGCCATTGATACAGGCTTCCCACAAACATATATATATATATATATATATATATATATATATATATATATATATATATATATATATATATATAAAGGGTAAATGCACATCATGAAAACATCCCAACCCAGTGCTGCCCAAGCCCACAAGTCCAACATTAACCCATAGGTCCGACACCAATCCACAAAGTGCTCCTCCATCTCACAAAACAGACACAATGATGCCACCTGCAGGAGAAAAGCCGAATCAGTGAACATATCAACATCTCAGTGCTGTCAGGGGTCTCCACATGGGTGCTCCAGCACCCAGGGCTGCATCGGGGTAGGTCCATGTGGTTTCTCTTCAGGGATGTCTTGCAGGAAGTGAGCCTTGCAAGCTGGATCAGGCAACTGGCTAAGACAGCTGCACCCTGGTCCGACCATCAGAAAGCAAGAGACCCAGGAACTAGAACGGCGAGGCTCACTGAGCCATTTATCTCTCTGCCCTTCAATTAACCCCACATGTGTTTATCAGCCAGGTTGGCACAATAAATTTTAACTATCTCCCTGCCCTAACAGCTTTGCTGCCTTAAAGTGAGCACATGGTTGATTCTATCTCCCTATAGAAGCGGACATTCTTTTGTTATCTCCTCACCCCAAAGCACCCATCCATTCTCATACCTTCTTCTGATGCAGGTATCAAGTTTCCTCACCTGTGAGGGCAGGGACCTTACTGTGGTTACCACCTACCTTGTCACTGATGTATGTAACTACTGAAGATGCATGTCTTACAGATACCTATAAATATCCCAAGATAGTAACAATTCTCTATCTCCTCCTCTCTTCTCCCACCTCCACATGGACCATCAAGAGGGGCTGAGGTGAGCATGCTACTAGAAAGTGTGTCTGGCTCCTTTGTTTTATTCTCTCTCCCATCTCTCCTATCTTCTATGACTTTACTATAATCTTTATATATTATCACCATAAAATTGAGCCTACGGGGGGCGAGGGGGAATTGCATCAATGGGCCCTTTAGTTGTTAGAGACTGGTTTCCTCTGACACTCTCTCTCCAAAGAGGAAAAGGGCAGGCTAACCAGTTGGATAGAGACTGGGAGAACCCTTGAGAGAGCCTTCCTTGCCCATCAAGTCTGAAACTGAACTCATCACTGTGAGTTCCAGCCACACATGCAGGTGGGTCCTAAGGTGGTGATGTAATTGAAGGAAAGAAATTAAGAGGAGAGGAAGATAAAAGTTTTGGGATGCTCACCTCCAAGGTGTCAGGAACCAGGTCTGGGAGAGAGGAAACATATTCTTACATCCACTTACGTAATCATGGGGCATGCAAGCCCCACTTAATTACAAATAACCACATACATAACAAAGTGGGCAGGACCTTAACCCTAGAGGTACCTGCAGGAGTAACCCAACAGCAGTGCTGGGGGCAGGTAAGCGGGAGTGACAGTCCCCTGAGCAGGGAGAGCAATAGCAACGTGTCTGCTCCTACAGATAAAGCTACCAGCTAGATAGCAATCAGCCATATGCTTGTAAGAGGTCACTTTTAGGCAGCACTATGATAGGAGGATAATGTGGGGATTAATCTTAATTATGAGCATGTGATTGGGATTCATGTCTTACTCACAAGTGTGAAGGCCTCCCTCCACCCAGCACCCTGGCCTTCTTAAATATGGAAACAAAAGATTTATCCACATACATTCTCTTCCCGTCCCTCAGTTCCTCACACGTCCCCATGGCTCGACATTCAGCCCAAGACAGACCTAAGGTGAATGAAGGTGCAATAAGCCCCCTGAGGTGTGCACTCTTCAGGAAGGTCGACCACAGGCGATCAAAAGGTGGCATTTGCCGGGGATAACACTCCGGGGGTAAGAAGGGAGCAGAAAGGACAGGTGGAGACAGGACACCCAGGGAGGAAATGTGAGAAGGGGTGTTCTTTGTTCCATTGTGGGAGTTGCAACCAACATCACTGTCTTAGACCAGGTTGACCAGAGAAACAAATCCAGAGACACTCATACCTGTGTCAGAGAGAGGTTGATATCAAAGAGCAATTGAGTATTGAGAAAACATCCCAGCCCAGTCCAGATCAAGTCACTGTCTGAGATTAGCCCTTATGTCTGATACTAGTCCATAAATTCCTCTCAGACTCACACAGTTGCACTCATGTGCAATGATGTCGAATGCAGGAAGATCACAGGCTGGTGAGTGGAAAGTCTTGTGGATCCAGTGGCGGTGGAAGCATCTCCACATGGCTCCTCCAGCTCCTGAGTGTGTCTCCTCAGCAGGAAAGGGAAGGCAGAGAGGGAGTGGGTCCAGCCTCCAGTGAGCTATTTATCCCCATCGCACCTCCAAATGAGGTCATCAAGCTATGACCTGATTGACAGACAAATATTCCATCCCTTCACTCTTGTGTTAGTCCGGGTTGACTAGAGAAACAAATCCAGAGACACTCATATGTGTATAAGAGAGAACTTTACATCAAAGAGTAATTGTATATTAGGAAAACATCCCAGCCCAGCCCAGATCAAGTCCATAAGTCCAATATTAGCCCATATGTCCAATTCCACGATACCAGTCTATAAATTCCTTTTCAGACTCACACAACACATGAAATGACACCAAATGCAGGAAGACCTCAGGCCAGTGGGTGGAAAGTCTTGTGAATCCAGTGGTGGTGGAAGTATCTCAGCGCTGGCATGTGTCTCCACGTGGCTCCTCCAGCTCCAGGGCTCAGGCTCCATCAACGGAGCTCCATGTGGCCTGTCATCAGGAATATGCATCAGAGAGTGTGTGTCTGGCCTCCAGTGAGCTATTTATCTCTGCCAAGCCTCCAGATGAGGTGATTGACAGGTGAAACTCCACCCCTTCACTCCCATTACCCTCAAGTTGACAGGAGATTATGTAACTACCGATTGGATCCACAAACTTCCATCCAAATCAGAAATAAAAAGTTGTGGTGGTTATTTTCAAGAATGCTGGTAGGAAACAGGTTCATCTACCAGGAGCCAGAAAATGATTTTTTAAAATCTTCTGCTCTGCCACATCCATCATAAAATCTCCCTTCCCACACACTTTCTGCCAGGTGTCCAGGTTATTTTGGTAATGGAAAAGAGATTGACAGATCCTTTGGGAGAGAGATGATCCTAGGTGGATTTTTTTCCCTGTGCAACATTTTAGCAAACATTTTCAAACACACCAGAAGAGTCACAAGAATTTGACTGTGAGTAACCCTAAACACATGGCCTAGATTCCACCACTAATAGTATTCTCTTCTTATGTTATCCCCCCACCCATCAGGAACCCCGGTGGTATAATGGTTACACATTGGGCTTCAATCTGCTTGGTCACCAGTTCAAAACCACCAGAAACTCTGAGGAAGGATGACTGAATTTTCTACTTCTGTAAACAGTTACAGTATTGGGAACCTATAGTGGGTCACTGTGAGTCATTGACTCAATGGCAGTGAGTTTGGGTTTTGTGTGTGTCGTTTTTTTGTTGTTGTTGTTATTTTGTTTTGTTTTGTTACCTATCATCAAGGAGCCCTGGTGGCATAGCAGGCGGTTCAAACCCACAAGCTGCTCCGTGGGAGAAAGATGAAGCTTTCTACTCCCATAAAGATTTTACGGCCTCAAAAGCGCAAAGACACAGTTCTTTACTTCGTCCTATGGGATTGTGATGAGCTGGGATGTGCTCCATAGCAGTGAGTTTGGGGTTGTTGTCTGCTTCTTTTGTTCCATTCACACCCACCCCCTACGTTTTTGTACTCACCACCACCACCCATACGTTTCCAAGTAACTTCACTCTTCATAAATTGGCAAGCTCCTTGTGTTAGTCAGGTTTGAACAGAGAAACAAATTCATAGACACTCGTGTGTAAGAGAGCGTTTTATATCAAAGAGCAATTGTACATTAAGAAAACATCCCCCCCATGGGCGACTGAGCTGACTCCGCCACACTGAGGCAAACACTGGGGGCGTGCAATGGAGCAGCGGAGGAAGCAGAGCAAAGGGAGCCCGAGGGAGTATAAAGGATGGTCTACAGGCCAATGAAAGGACCTTGAACTACTAGCAATTTTTCTTTTAATATTTGCTATCTTTTTGCTTAGTCTTTTTTAATTTGTTTTGTTTTTTACCTTGTAAATTTTGTATGTTAGTGGCTTTTCTGCTTATCAGCGTGTTGATGTTGCTTCTGTCAAAGCCATGTTCTTATGGGCCACTTGGGTACAGTCAAAGTCATATCCATTTGTATGCACATATTACTATGTCAGCAGGTCCACCTAGACAAGATAGGCTGGACAAATAATGAGAGAAGAAAACAACAGGACCAACGGTCCTGGAGGGACATGAGAGCGTGGGAGGTAGGGGAAGGGAGGAGGTGTCGCCCAACACAGAAACAAGGGAACAGCGAAGGGTTCTAAACCAGAGGAGGGAGGGGAGGGGAGGACTGGAAGGGAGTGACCAAGAGCAAGGTAACTGAGAGGAACTACTGAATACAGAATGAAGGCCAAACATGGTAATGGGTCGGGAGGAAAGCGAAAGGAAATAGAGGAAAGGAGTAGAAGGCAAAGTGCATACAGAGAAGCCTAAATACAGACATGTACATATGTAAATATATTTATGTTTATGGGGGCAATAGATTTATATGCATATATTTATAGGTTCAGTAGTAGGGTAGCAGATGGACATTGGGCCTCCTCATGCATAATCCCCCAATACAATAGCACCTCGCCCTGCTAAGCAGCCATTGCAGGATACCCATCTTCCCGACATGATCACTGAAGACAGCCGTGTGTGTAAGCAAATGTGGTGAAGAAAGCTGATGGTGCCCGGCTATCAAGAAAAGATATAGCGTCTGGGGTCTTAAAGGCTTGAAGGCAAGTAAGCGGCCATCTAGCTCAGAAGCAACAAAGCCCACAGAGAAGAAGCACACGGCCTAAGCGAACACAAGGTGTTGAATGGACCATGTAGCAGATACAAAGGAACAAAAACAATCATTGTGTGATCACCTTCCTCACATAATGGCTGAAGACGAAAGTGTGCATAAGCAAGTGTGGTGAAGAAGGCGGATGGTGCCTGGCTACTGAGAGATATAGCGTCTGGGGACTTAAAGGCTTGAAAGCAAACAAGCGGCCATCTAGCCCAGAAGCAACCGAGCCCACACGGAAGCAGCACACCAACATAGGTGACCATGAAGGACAGAGGAGACCAGGTCTCCAACATCAAAGGTGGGGTGGTGGTGAGAATCACATCACCGTGAAAGAGGGGGAGTGCATGATGGGGACCCAATGCCCACCTGTAGAGAGCTGAACACCCCTTCCAGAGGGGTAGTGAGGAGGAGATAGGCCACACAGGGTTCAGTGTAACAACAATGAAACTCAAAACCTTCCTCTAGTTCCTGAACGCTTCCTCCCCTCCCAATCATCATGACCCCAATCCTACCTTGCCTTGCGGACCTGGTTGTACCAGAGGTTGTACAGCGGTGCAGTGGGGATCTGGAGGCACAGAGAATCTAGGATAGACGAACCCTTCAACACCAGCGGTGGGAGTGGCAACACCAGGAGGGAAGGGGGTGTAGAAAGGGAGAACCGATCTCGGAGATCTATGTGTAACCTCCTCTCTGGGAGATTGTCAAGGGGGAGGCGGGTGAGGGGAGACGCCGGGGAGTGTAAGATAAGATATAATAATTATTTATAAACTATCAAGGGACCAGGGGTGGGATCGGGGAGGGAGGGGGATGGGGGAAAAAAAGGGAAACCGAACTGATTCCAGGAACCCAAGTGGAAGGTGAATTATGAGAGTGACGAGTGCAACGAATGTATAAGGGTGCTTTGCTCATTTGATGTGTGCACAGATTGTGATAAGAGCCTTATGAGCCCCAATAAAAAGATTAAAAAAAGAAAGAAAGAAAATGATTAGGGCAAAGAATGTACGATGTGCTTTATACAATTGATGTATGTATATGTATATGTATGGATTGTGATAAGAGTTGTATGAGCCCCTAATAAAATGCAAATAAATAAATAAATTTTTTTAAAAAAGAAAAGAAAACATCCCAACCCAGTCCAGATCAAGTCCATAAATCTGATATTAGCCCATATGTCTGATACCAGCCTATAAATTCCTCTTCAGACTCACAAAATACGTGCAGTGGAAGATCACAGGCCAGTGGGTGGAAAGGCTTGTGGATCCAGTGGCAGTGGAAGCATCTCAGCACTGGTGTGGGACTCCACATGGCTCCTCCAGCTCTAGGGCTCTGGTTCCATCAGCGTAGCTCCCTGTGTCTTGTCAACAGGCAGACAAGCAGAGAATGTGGATCTGGCCTCCAGTGAGCTATCTATCTCCATAGTGTCTCCCAATGAGGTCATTGGGCTGCAACCTGATTGACAGGCTAGACTCCACCCCTTCACTCTTAATAGTCTCAAGTTGACACCAGCTTATGTAACTACTACACTCCTCATTACCTCAAGCTCAATAGTTCCTTAAAATCTCTTTTTCTTTGGGTGGAAAAATGTTAACTAACTTTATTTATTATTTTGTATTGTGAATTAAGCGAAAGTTTACATATCAGATCATCATTTTGCACTCAACTCTTGATCAAACCCCACACTGGCTTGTCCTCTCCCCAAGATCTTCTCTGTTTTTTTTACCCACTTCCCTCTGAGGAGCCCTGGTGGTGTACTGGTTACACATTGGTCTGTGATCCGCATAGTCAGCAGTTCAAAACCACCATCGGCCTTTCTGAGGGAGAAAGGCTGGGTTTTCTATTCCTGTAGACAATGACAGTCTTGGAAGCCTACAGGGAAGGGAGTCACGGTGACTCAGCATTTTTTTGATGGCAGTGAGCTTGGCTTTTTCGCTCACACAATCTTGTCTTCCCTTCACGCATGCTAACACCTGTCTACCTTCTAACTTCCTTCTTCTCTTTCCCTCCCTTCCTCTCCCAGCCCTGAGAAAAAGTCAGGTGTGTCCTTGGATCTGGAAAGCTTGGTCTTGATTTTTAAAACATAATTGGGTCTCGTGTAATGTTTGCTCCTTTGTGATTGACTCACTTTACTCTGCTTAGCGTCCCCCAAATGCCTTCATGCCATGAATTATTCTCATTCTATAGCCAACCCACCTTAAAATGGAGCTTGCTCAGTTTCGACATCTCTTGCTAATACTGATCAGAGATAGCTACCTCTAGGGAGGGCTCAGGGGGGTTGAGGTCAACTAGCACTAGGTCAAGACAATGACTCACCTCATTGCTGGTTTATTATGTTACCCATTTATGACATTTCTTATTAACTATGTAATATGTTAGCTGTATGATGTGCATGCCTTTTGAAAGATCTGTAAGCCCCATTCTATATGCACCTTGGAAAATCCATTCTCTCTCTCAGTCCTGACATGGGATGAGTAGCCTCTGTGGCCCTCTGTCCATCTGTCTTTACTATTTTCCACAATTGCAAAGTCGCCCCTGAGGACCCATTTGAGTGTTGGGGACCCCTTCACCCCAACACTCTAGCACTCGTTATTTTCTGTTCTTTTGAACTCTGCTGACAATGCCAGGGCATCTGGTCACTGTTTGGATTTGCATCTCTCAATGGCTGGTGATCATGTGTGTTGTGCACTTGGATGTCTTCCTTGGAGGGCTGTCTGTTGATGGCCCTTTGCCCATTTTAAGAGCATATTATTCGTGGTTGTTTCTCGTTTGCTTGTTTTTGAAGTGTTGCCATTTTCTGTAGATTTTAGATATTGGTTCCTTGTCCAGAATCTTATTGTTAGGAGGTTCCAGTCCTCTACTTTGTCTTCAGCTGTCTGTCTGTGGAATGGAAGAATGTTTGATAGTGTGTTAACCATTTGTCAGTCCCCTTGGTTTGTCCCTAATCTTTTTGTTGATAGTCTTTATAGTTCTAGGGTTTTGTGGTTGTTACATCATTCCAGGTCAACTTGATAAATAAGTGTAGGGGTGGAGTCTAGCCTGTCAGTCAGGTCACAGCCTGATGATGCCTCCATGTGGGCGTGGCCTTCTCGCAAGGTTTCTGGGAACTTCCTCTCTTTCTCCCTGGAGGTGGGACACACTACCTCTCTGCTTCACCTTTCTGTTGAGGAGCCACACTCAGAGAGCTGGAGGAGTCATGTGGAGACCCGCGCCAGCAAAAGATGTTACCACCAGCATTGATACACAAGACTTTTCACCCACCCGCCTGTGATCTTCCTGCATTCAAGATCATTGCATGTGTTACATGAGTCTATAGAGGAATTTATGAAATAGTATTGCACTTGTGGGCTAATATTGGACTTATGGATTCAATCTGGACTGGACTGGGATGTTTCCTTACTAGACAGTCTCTCTTTAATATAAACAAAGTTATTTCCTATATGTATATGAATGTCCCTGGATTTGTTTCTCAAGCTTAATACAGGTTGACATGTAGGTCTCTAGCACATCCTGAATTTTGTATATAGAGTAAAGTGTGGATCATTCTTCTGCAGATAGAAATCCAGTTTTGTCAGCATCCCACCTTTTTCAAACTACAGTCTTATTGACACATCATCCACATATCATACAATTCAATAGTTCAATCATATTGAGAAGAATTATACAATCATTACCCCCAATCAATTTTAGAGCATTTTTTGTGCTCTCTCTTTCTCATGTTTGATTCACTTTTTAAATGAGTGGTGTCATCCCAATCCATCCTAATGCTCCCTCCCTGCTCCCCTACTCTCTGTTAGTTGCCAGCACCATTGATTGAAGAGACTGTTTCTTGGCCATTCGTGTCTTTTGGCCCTTGTCAAAATCATTCATGTCTAGGTGGGTAGACTGATTTCTGCGTTCTCTGATCTGTTCCACTGGTCTATGGTTTTATCGTTGTACAAGCACCAGGCTGTTGTGACTACAGTTTGTGACTATGTAACAGGTTTGTGGTCAGAGAGTGCACAGCCGCCTACCTTTTTGTTGTTGTTCAGTTGTGCTTTGCTTATCCTGGGTCTCTTTCCTTGCCATATCAAGTTGGTGATTCATTTTTCCAAAAACTTAGTGATACTTTTTTTCTTTTCTGTTTGAAGTGGTTTTTTTCGGTTTTTTAAGTGTAGTAGGGTAACCCCTCCTGCCCCCCCCCCATAAAAATGGATTTTCCCCCCAAAAGCTATGTATTTAAAATTACTTTACATAGCAACCTTATCACCTTCAAAGTGCTCTCCATTACACTTAGTACATTGGTTAAATCTGCGACTCCATTCTTGGAAACATTTTCAAACTTATCTGTTTGGATGGCTGACAGCACCTCCCTCACTTTTATCCTCCTCCTCTTTGATGCTGTCAAATCATCCTTTCATGTCCCTCTTCATTCACAGAAACAAAAAGAAGTCTCACAGAGTGCAAGGTCAGGTGAGTAAGGTGTGTGGGGTAAGGGAAGCATGCTGCTTTTTGCCCAAAACTGGTGCACTGAGATGGCTGTGTGAGAAGGTGCATTGTCGTGGTGTCAAAACCAATCCCTTGCATGCCACAAAGCAGGTCTTTGGGGTCACATGCTGTTACACAATCTCTTCAGATCCTCTAAATAGAAAGTTTGATTAACAGTCTTAATCTGGTGGAATGAACTCCAAATGCACTATCCCCCTGTGTTAGAGAAACAAAACCAGGACATTAATAATTATATACATATATTTATATAGATAGATACCATAAGAAATAAATTAATCTATAAAGCAGTACAAGTTGCTCAGTGCAACTCATTACCATGAGACAGCAAGTACACTGGCAGTCCTTCAAGTCTTGAGGACCGCTGGGTAGTCCTCTGTGGAGCAATTCAGGCTATCTGGCCACAGGCAGCAAACAGCAAGGCAGGTCACCCACAGTCAGTCAGATGACAGGGTCCGACAGTCCCCAGCTCAAGAGGTGTACCTTCCAGTAGCATGGAAAAGCAAGGCTTGAAGGAACCTCAAGTTACAGTGACACAGTCCATGGGTTGGGTGTCCCACAGATAGTGTAGCTTGCAAATGGAGGCACAGAACAAGCAAGGCAGCCGCACACTGGTCCGATGATCACAGAGCGAGCGAGAGAGGTGAGGCTTGCCGAGCCATTTATCTCTCCACCCTTCAACTAATCTCACATGTGTTCACTCGCCATGTTGGCACAACAAACCTACCTATCACACCCCCTCACATCAATAAAACAAATGAGCATCATTTTTGAGGGGATGCCCCCCTTGTATATCTGCGGAGGACTCCTAAAAGTCGGTGGGACGCTTCCATGATCTTGTGGTTCCATTTTTTTCCTACAAACTTTTTGCAGCCCTCTTAGATGGAGCAAGACCGAGGAGAGTGAGTATTAAGTTGACAGCCTTAAAAATTGAGAGCCAGGGTCATAAAAGAGAAGAAAGAGCGGTTTCCATTCCACTTGCTGCCATCGCTGGTGCGATGTTGCTAAGAGGCGATTCGATAGTTACGGTTTTTGGCTACTGTGATTTGCATTATATCCTTCAGAAAAAATACTTTGATGACCTGGTACCTGTTACTCTGACTGCGCTTAGAAACGGGTCCTTAGAAGAATGTATTTTGGGGGTTGGAGACTTATTTGGTTTATAAACAGCCCCAAGGATGAAGGTGATCCAAGATGGCAGGTCAGACAAATGTCTCATGACTTCTTTCTTACAAAAAAGTTTCAGTCGCAACAAGTGAGTCGGCTGTAGATGATAACTCTGGAACCCCAAGCATCAAAGGCAAGGCTGAAGAATCAGACTGACCCGTGGTCCATGGTCTTTGGGGTGAGGGGCCCACATGGTGGGGAGGGCCTGTGAAGTAGTGACTAGAGATACTGAACGATGAGTGGCCCCCACACTTGCATGGAGTCAAAACAGGCACTAGATAACCATCTGCATTCACACAGGAAACACCAGAGACCACATTGGTGACCTGTAACCACAGAAGAGCATTTTCCTCCCTTGCCTCACACAATCTCCCACAGGCCAGTGGGGGCAGCACCTCTTCTCCACCCATTGGTGTCCAGTGAAGCCCCAACTGCCCCTCCCCAACCTGGTATTCCACCTTGAAGTGGTTTTCTGCCAATTGCTCCATGACTGCAGACTCCACGCTCGGTGATGTGGGGTCCCATGGATCCGGCACTATGCACATGCTCCCTCCACAGCTGGCAGCTTGTGTTTCCTTGGATCAGGTGCCAAACGCATTGCCACCATATTTGTTGGATACCACTTATACAAATGTTCCACCTCTCTTCCTTCCTTCCATCTTCCTTTCCTCCCTTCTCCCTTCCTCTTTCTCTCTTTCTTATTTTTCCCTCTTTTCCTCTTCTCTTCCTCTTCCTCCTCTTTCCTTATCCAGCCAATACCCACTACCTCTATGTCCCACCCACTGAACAAATGTCATCACCCATTCAAGTACACTGGATCAATGACCGATGGTGGCCAACACCTCTCCAATCTGCCCTCTGTGTGTTCTATACAATCAGCGATCAGAGTCTATCTCAACAAACTCCACACAGATGCCAAAAGAAAATCACGAAGATCCATCATCATAAAATGTCCCAAAACCAACGCAAATAAAAAACCCTGGGGTGGGGGTGAGGGGTGTACGTGGATGGGGAGGTGTTCCCTGTGAAGGAGAATAAATAAGACTAAGATATCTGATTTCTCAACCGAAGCTATGCAGGCAAGAAGGCAATGGAATAACACAGATAAAGCCCTGAAAGAAGGAAAAAAATGCAAAGTGGAAATTATGTATCCATTTTTTGCTTGATCTGGCTTTTAATATTTTCTGTGGTTTTTTTTTTCCATATTGGGCTTTATCTATGTTGTACTTCATCGTTGTGGGTGGCCTTCCTGAACCTTTGTTATATGTTTTTCTGTTTTTTGGTATATAAAACCCATGGTAGATGAGCCTATAGAGACAATAATTCAAATACGGGGTCCTGGGGAGTACAGTAGGGAAGGTGGGAGATGTAGGGAGTAGCTGATATCAAGGATATCAAGAAGAATCAGATGTTTTGAAACTGATTTTGTTAGCAATTGTACCATACTCCTTGATGTGTTTGAGCTATGGTATGGTATGCTGTCTGGATGAATTCTTAAGAAAATGGCACACAAAAAATAAAACAAAACAAAATAAAATTATGTACCCAGCAAAATTATCTCTCAAATACAATGCTGAAATCTGTGGGGAGCTGAGAATGAGAATGAATCGTTTGAATGAATGATTGAATGAGTGAATATGGATAAATCATTTAATCTCATATATTGAGAAACCTGGCAGGCTGGGTTTCTGGGGTGGAGGGAGGCCTTCACCCTTGTGAGTTGGAGGTGAGTCCCAATCACTTTCTCCTAAATAATATTGCTCTCTACTATGTCATCCAATGTGGTTACCTGTAATTAGGGGTCTTGAATGCTCCCTGAGTGTATATTAGCGTAGATTGAAAATATATTCTCTGTCTCTGGGCAGACCTGGATCCTGAAATCATACTGCGAAGGTGAACACTTGTATGCTTTCCCTTGTCTGGTGTGTCTTTAATTTTTACCTTCTGTTACATAGCCACCCCTCGGACCCATTCGATTGTCGGGGCTGGAACCCCACGGAAGTCAGGTCATTTCCAAACAAATAGAAATTGAAGGACATTGTAAGTAACAGACCAACCTTGAAGAAATGCTAATGGGAGACCCAACAATGTCGGACCATAACCCGAAATTAAGATACATGATGACATTACCCAGAAACCAACCCAGATAAAGAATGTTCAGAACTGAAGTAAAACCGACAAGCCTGAAAACAAGGAACTAGAACTATCCATCAGTAAGTGACAGCAAGGATGAAGCAGAAAGAGAGGATAAATTGTAGAGTGACATAACTTCAGGAAATAAAATATCAAGCTAGGACAGACTGCTTTAAATTTAGAAAGAAAATAATATATTAAAGCTACACCACAAAGAAAAGTCATCAACCTAACCAGTTTATATTTTAGATAAAGAATATGAAAAACGTAAGGACTCAGTAAAAGCAACATCAAAGACGCAAGGGTTGAACTCCCTTCCTCTGAAGCAGAGGCCCACAGAAAATCAAAGACTTAAGGAAACAATTAGCTGGAAGACTAATGAGCCACAGAAACCACAGCCTCCACTATCTAGAGACCAGAAGAACTAGATGGTGCCCCATGCACGCTACCAACTGATCTGTTCAAGATTACACCAGAAACCCTGGGCAGAGAGGAAGGGGAAACGTGCAGAACAAAAACTCAAAAGAGATACTGGTCTGACAGAGATCAGTGGGACACCCCAAGACTGTGGCCCTTAGACACCCTTCAAGATAGGACTGCATCCACCTCCCACGATCAACTTGCAGCCACATAATAGCTCACTGCTATCAGGTTAATTCTGACTCCAGGCAACTCTAAAGGATAGCGCCTGTGGCAGTTACATTGTCTCCTGTCAACTTGCGATGGGGTAGACTCTAGTCTTGTCAATCAGCTCATAGCCAATGAGGCCTCTGTGTGGGTGTGGCTTTCTCCTGAGGATTCTGAGAACTCCTGTCTTCCTCCCTGGATGTAGGACACACACTCTCCCTGAGAGACATTCCTTTTGACAAGACACACGGAGCTATGCTGATAGAGGCAGAGTTCTGGAGCTGGAGGAGCCACGTGGACTCCACCGCCACTGGATCCACAAGACTTTCCACCCACTGGCCTGTGATCTTCCTGCATTTGGCATCATTGCATGTGTTGTGTGAGTCTGACGAAGAATTTACAGTCCGATCTTGGACAGATGGGCTAATATCAGACTTAAGGAACTTGATATGGACTGGGCTGGGCTGTTTTCTCAATATTCAGCTGCTCTTGTATATAGAGCTCTTTCTTATACACACTTGAGTGTCTATTAATTTGGTTCTCTAGTCGACCCAGACTAACACTGGGTAGAACTGCCCTGTTGGGGTTTCTTGATGAGAATAGAAGGCCTTTTATTTCTCCACGGAGTGCCTGGTGGTTTTGAACTGCTGAGCTTGTGGTCAGCAGCCCAGCCCATAATCCTCTGTCACCAGGACTCCTAGCCAAACAATAGACACGCCTAAAAAGGAAGAACTGTATTTCTTAGCACACCAACCGTATGAGGTCAGTAGGGCAGCATTGGCCCCAAAATGAAGCCCAGAATACAGGAAGGGGGAGTAAGGAAAAGACAAATGGAAATGAGGAACCTACAGAGAAATGAGTCTGAGTGTTGTCAAGTTCGAGATTCCAGGCAATGTCACGAAACAAAGTACCTATAGAGCGTGGAATTAATGTGTTCTGTAAACTCTCTCTCTCTCTCTCTCTCTCTCTCTCTCTCTCTCTCTCTCTCACACACACACACACACACACACACACACACACACACACACACACGAGTCATTGGGTGATAGGTATTCTACAGAAAGGCTGTGAATCCTCACTTATCTTAGAACGTGGCTTCCGCCCTGCCCACTTCACCACGCTCCTCACGGATAGTCCTAGGAATGTCCGGGAAGGTGCACAGCATTCTTCAGCAAGTATACAGATGGGGGAATGTGGCATCTGGAGGTTTTTTGAAAGATTATTCAGGTGGAGTAGTGGTTATGTGTTGGGCCACCAGCTGCCCCATGGGAGAACGTGGAGACTTTCTACTCCTGCAGAGTTACCGTCTCAGAAACTCAGAGAGGGCAGTTCTACCCTCCCTACAGTCTCCCTAAATCAGAGTCGACTTCGTGGCAGTGAGTTTGGTTTTTGAGTTTGGGGCGTCTTTGTTGTCATATGACTGACCATCCTCTGCCTCTCTATGCCCTTCCTCCTCTTTTCATAACAACACCACTCATATTTAATGAGGGTCCACTTTACCCCAGTAAGGAATCTCTGTCAGGGCGGGAAGCACCCATGTTTAAGCACTGGACGACTATGCAGAAGGATGGGAACCCAAACACACTTGAGGTACCTAGGAAGAAACACCTGGTGATCTGCTTCCCAGAAATCCCATCCTTGAAAATGTGATGGAACACGGTTCTACACTGTACCCCTGGGGTCACCGTGACTCAGAATGGACCCAATAGCAACTAGCACCAACTGCTCCAGTGTGGTTTCATGTTCAGTTCATCGATAACCCCCAGGAGGGTACGGTGAACACTTAGTGAGGACCCGAGATCCTCATAATGAGAAGGTCATGCCCACAAGGAGGACCCATCAGGCTGTGGTCTGATGGAGAGGCTAGACTCCACCCCTACACTCTTAACTCTTGAAGTTGATGTGAAATGACGTAACTGCCACACTAGTATGGCTGTAACCCAAAGTTTACAAGTGGGTGGCTTCAGAGAACAGAAATTTATTTTCCCACAGTCCTGGGGGTTAGAAGTCCAAATCAGGGTGTCCACCATGTTGGTTTCTACCTTACTGGTAGCCTTGAGGGGATGTTGGCTCCTTTGTTCAGCTTTATTTGTAGATAATTTTCACATGCTGTGGTGGTGGTGCTGGTAGTGGTGGCAGTGTGTATGATGCTTTTTCTTTAACCCAGAAATAATTAGGTTTAGGACCCACCCCACGCTGGCACCCCCTCATGGCAAAGCGCATGTACAAAGGCAAGCTGAAGCACATTGCCCAAAATAAAATAAAATGATTCAAGACAAACGTGTATTTAAACAAAATTATGCAAATGTGAAGCTATGGTTTCTCGGCAGATCTTCCATCTGGGTCTATTTCTGGAGAAGATCTTTCTGTCTCCAGAACCCTTCCCTGGGGAATCCCGTAGTCTGTATTTCACCCCACGCACGCCAACGTGGCAGCGGGGCATCCTTGAGGGTCTCAAATCATGTTCCCTTGAGATGTTCTTTGAGTTTGGCGCACACAAAGAAGTCTGAAGGGGACAATATCAGGGCTTCAGGGTGCATGGGGTAAAGTCTCCCAGTGAAATTCTCACAAGACGGCCCTTGCCACCCTGGGAGAATAAGCAGGTGCCTGGCGGCAACAGAAAAACAACATTCCTAGGCATCAGGTTCCCGGATGTTTTCTCACCGACGTAGTGTTCAATTTCCCTCAAACTTCTTCCTAATAAGCTCTTGTGATCATAGCTCCTTGGAGGAAAATCTATGGAGGCTTTTACATACCACTGAATGGGGGCTGGACGGACGACACAATTCCACCCACAATCCCACCCATAGCCGACTCTGGCGTATCACTTTGGGAACACCGTTCCCTCTCGACCTTGGCGCTACCTGGGCTCCTCTTCTCTGCATTGCACTTCTCCCTGACATGGTGATGTCGCCTCCTTTGTCCTCTCATGACTCCTAGCAGCTCCAGTTCTCCCAGGATACCCCCCTGGGACTTCCTCCTCCCCCTTCTCCACCTCCCCAGGCAGCCTTCAGGGGTGTGCTCACTCCCAGACAGCTTCTTGGCTGTCCAACTCAGGCTGTAGCTTCTGTGTGCTTTCTCTCCCCTGCACTGGTGGCTCCAAGCAGCTGCGCGTATTTAAGCTTCTCCCCTTATGCCCATGTCCCTCTTCCCACACCGGGCAGTACTAGCTCCCTGACCTGCGGGTCAGGAACTGTATTCATCTGGGTTGACTAGAGAAACAAATTCAGACACCCTCCTATGTGTATAAGAAAGAGTTTTTATATATCAAAGAGCAATTGTGTATTGAGAAAACATTCCAACCAGTCCAGATCAAGTCCATAAGTCTGATATTAGCCCATATGTCTGATACCAGTCTGTAAATTTATCTTCAGACTCACACAGCACATGCAATGATGCCTAATGCAGGAAGATCACAGGCCAGTGGGTGGAAAGTCTTGTGGGTCCAGTGGCATGGAAGCATCTCACACTGGCATGAGTCTCCGTGTGGATCCTCCAGCTCCAGGACTCTAGTGTAGCTCCATGTGTCTTGTCAACAGGAATGCCTTGCAAGGAGAGTGTGTGTCCTGCTCCCAGCAAACTATTTTATCTCTCTGGCACCTCCAAATGAGGTAATCAAGCTGCAACCTGATTGACAGGCTAAACTCCACCCCTTCGCTCTTAATAGTCTCAAGTTGACAACAGATGATGTAATGGCCAGAGGCACCAAACAGTGACATCCTGACCCTTTCTTTCTTTTGCTTTTTCTTTCTTTCTTTCATTTTTTTTCTTTCCTTCTCTCTTTCTTTAATAGTAGTAAAAACCTATAGACCAAGCATTCACCAGTCCCAGCACTCCCGCATTTACAAGTCAATGACACTGATTTTATTCTTCGCGCGGTGTCACCACTGTTGTTTTGATCTGACTCACGGTGACCTCACGCATAACTCACTGAGACACCGGCCAGGTCATGCTCGGTCCCCACAATCCTTGTGATGTTTGCTGCTGCAGCCGCCTTGTCCACCCACCCCCACGACGTCTCCTTTCTGAAATCGTTCCACCACCACCACCACAAGTAAGCATTCCCAAGAAAACAGAACCCCAGCCTAGAAACAATGGCGTCAGGTTGATTCTCACGCAGAGCCTCTCTAGAGGGCAGGGCATAAGCGCTCCATGGGGGTTCCAAGGCAGGAATCTTTAGGGAGAGCAGATGGCTCCGTCTTTGTGCCTGGAGGTGGTGGTTGGGTTCAAACCACAGACCTTCCTGTTAGTGGCAGAGTGCTTGCTTAAATACGGTGCCACCATGGATCCCCATGTGTGGAGCCCCGGTGCTAGGCACGGCTGACTAAGCCGGCAGTGCTCTCTCCTTCAACCCCCCAGGCGTTCTGCTGTACGAATCACTCCATCACTCCGGGAGAGCTGAAGGCCTGATGGAGCCCTCCGTCAGGGCCCACCCTTACCTTCCCTCAGAAGCAGCTGTTCAGAGGGCGTCCTGAAGGAGGAGGCATTGCAGCCTCTCCCCTGGCTGCTCCTTCCCAGCCTCTCCGTGGGTCCCTCTCCCTCCACCTGCCCCTTTCCCGCCATTGCTGCTGAGCAGCGTCTGTCTAGACCAGAGCTGGCAACCCAGCCAATTCCAACCCACGGGTAGGCTTTATTTGGCCCACACAGTCTTTTTTTTTTTTTAATCTGAATTCGTTTTAACATTTAAAAGCCAAGGGATTTTGCTGTTAAAAATATCCAGGTTTCTGCCTCCTCTTGGGAAATTGCAACATCTGGCCAGGCCGGGTCCCTGGGCACATATGGCGAGCATTGGCAGAGGCACAGCCACCGGGTGAGGACCGCTCCAATCCAACAGATGGTGTGCGTGCACACCTGAGTTCACACCCACGGAGCTGGAGGTGACATTGGGATGGCATTAGGCCAAGAGCCCTAGACACACCGCTCCACCATGACCCCAGCCTAGAAACAGCCCTGTCCACCATGACCCCAGCCTAGAAACAGCCCTGTCCACCATGACCCCAGCCTAGAAACACCCCTGTCCACCATGACTCCAGCCTAGAAACACCCCTGTCCACCATGACCCCAGCCTAGAAACACCCCTGTCCACCATGACTCCAGCCTAGAAACACCCCTGTCCACCATGACCCCAGTCTAGAAATCACTGTCATCCTCATGGCCACCATCTTAATCACTGCTATTGTCATCATCACAGACACCATCAATAGCTTCACTATCGTCATTACCTTTACCACCATCATCTCCATCACCAACAGAATCACTAACATTCTAGCGCCATCACCACCATCACATCACCACCACCACCACCAGCAGAACCACTAGCATCCTATCATCATCCCCATCCCCACAATCTTCATCACCACCCTTACATCATCATCATCATCACCATCCCCATCATCATCACCATCACCATCCCCATCACCACCACCACCACCACCACCACCAGCATCACCATCAGAATCACTAGCATCCTATCACCATCACCACAATCTTCATCACCACCATCATCATCACCACTATTATCATTGTTTTTCTTCCCTCCAACAACTCCCCTCCAGCTCTTTCTCATCAATCTGCGCCGAAATATCAGGATAGGGTAGGTGGGGCAGTAAGCTCCCTCCCACCTATCTCAGTCCTCTCAGGGGAGGCCAGGTCTGAAGACACCAAGTGATAGAGCTCTACTTCACAGCAAGGTGAGACCTTTGGGATGGGGATCTTATTTTACCTCCGATCCCGACTGCCTGGCCAGTGATACCATTGTGTCCAGGCGCTCTCCCAGAGAGTCTATCAATCTGGTACCAGGGAGGTCCAGTGAGACTTGGCCCAGGCCATGGCTGAGGGATGCCTTATAAACAGGACGGGGAATGGCATAGGGCAGGAGTGTCTGCACTTGTGCAGATCCTTCATCTATTTGGAGAGGTTCCTCAGCACACAGGGGCATCTTTATAAACTTGTAGGTGAGTAAGATCCTTATGCCGGGGGGGGGGGGGGGGGCGGCCTTTGTGCCCCTACGAGGGGTCCTTATGCAGAAATGAAAGGTCCTTATGCGGATTTTTTTTAACAGACAATTTTTAGAGACATTTTGCGTTCAAAGTAAAATTATAACAAAGAAGTACAGGGACTTCTCATGTAGCTTCCCACCCCCACTATCCATTCTTCCTGTTCTTACTATCCAATACCCAGCGCACATTCTTATTATCTAACATTCCTGTGACCTCGTTGTTACATTATGTTGCAATTTGCACCATGTGGATACATATTAGTCACTTGAGTCTACACGTTCCATCAAGGAACGTTCACTGGATTGTGAGTCTCCCTGACTTTGGACACTGGCTCTGTATCCGGAGTCCGCCATTTCCGGTGACCCAAAAGTTTCAGAGCCTAAAACGAAAAACAGCCCGTGTGCTCACCATCCAGGCCTCTCCATCCTTCCATGGGCAGGTGGGCTCTTTCTACAGTCGGGAACCAAAGGAAGGTCTGTGTATAGAAGTTGTGTTCTTAGACAAGCTTTTGAAAGGATGTGGGTGGCTGGTTTGTTTTTTTTTATCTTTTGGAGATGTGTGTTTTACAGAGGAGAGCCTCAGAAGAGCAGGGAAGAGCAGGGCATTCATTTTGTTTTGTTCTTGTGGTGAAAATATGACCGCCAAGACACTCGCCAGCAAGGGGACGGAACAATGGCACCAGTGACCTTTTTCCTGTTGGCGACTAGTCTCCACAACCCATTCCCAAGTGCCCCCCCACCCCTAACATAAACTCACTGCCCTTGGTCAAAACTCCGTTGCTGCAAGAATTTATTGTGGATCAGGGGGGTGGGGAGGAGGGATGAGTGGAATTGGGGAGCCATCCACGAATGTAGGAGGGAGCATTAGAACTGATGGTGATGGTGTCTACACAACTCTTTTAAAAAGCAACTTAACTATGGACGTGTATGCTATGTGAATATTATATCAAGAAAACTACTAAACACATACACACACACAAAACCTCCTGCTCCCCACCCCTCCCACCCGTGATAGCCACAAATCATTTTAGTCGGTTACATACGTGTTGGGCTTCTACCCATCAGTTCGAGACCATCAGCTGATCCACCGGAGGAAAACGAGGCTTGCTACTCCCATAAAGAGTTCCAGTCTGGGAAACCCACAGGACCAATTCGACCCGGGGGTGGGGGGGTTGCTTAAGGAACTCTAATGGCGCTGCTGGGTAAGCTTGGGGCTGCTAACTGCAAGGTCAGAAGTTCAAACCCACCAGCCGCTCTACAGGAGAAAGCTGAGGCTGTCTGTTCCTGTAAAGACTGACAGCCTTGAAAACCCACAGGACCCCTGTAGGCTCGCCCCGAGTCGGAAGGCCTGGGTGGCGGTGGGTGGGTTGTATATGATTGGAAGGTCCCTCTCGGAGAAAGGAGGCTGACAGCTCCAAGTCAGGTGTGCGGTCTGGGTATCCACGGAGCTTCGCGAGTCGCGGGTGGGCCTTAGGGTGGAGGGGAGACGCCTGCCTGCAGGGTGTGGGAGAAGGGAGCCCGGGCCCGGGCCCACCCCACCCCGCACCCCCCACCTCTACAGACACACCGATCCACGCGGTGGACGCCGGCAGTCCCTCTGGCAGCCGCCAGGGGCAGCACCGTCCCCGCCCGGCCCGCGTGCCTCTCCCCTCCCGCCTCCCCCCTAAATCTCCGCCCTCCACCCCCACCCCCCTCTCCCGCTCCCCTGAGCCCCGCCAGACCCCGCTCCGCCCGCGCCCCGCTCCACTCCGGAGGCGCCCACAGCCTCGGCGTTGGCCCCGCTGCGCCCTCCCCGGGGGCCATGGGGGAGCCCCCGGGTTACCGGCCCTCCGCTTGGGTTCACCTCCTCCACCAGCTGCCCCGCGCCGACTTCCAGCTCCGCTCGGTATCCAGCGGCTTCGCGCCCCAGGAGCACGAATACCAGCAGGTGCGGTGGGGCGGGCGCATGGAGTGGGGGTGCGGGCAGAACGGGGGTGAGGGTGTCAGCGCTGGGAGGGCGGGCTCCCAAGGGGACAGGTGACCAGTTGATCCACCCTAGTGTCCCCTGGGGGGTGGGCCGGTAGGAGCCTGGGCCAGACTTTGGGGTATCTGAGGAAGGAGGAGCCTAAGCTCATACCTGGAGACTGGGGGGAGGGGGGGCGGGGGCGGAACAGGCGTCCCCAGCCCCTCAAACCAAGGTTCTCTTGGGACTTGAGTCCTGGAACAGGGAAGGGTCTGTCCCCTACCCTCAATGCCTGGATCTGGGAGAGAGAGGGCAGCTGCCTCGATGCCTCTGTGGCTTGAGTCTGGGGGTGAGGTCTCGGGGAGGGTGGCAGTTTCACCCTACTGTGCCCTAAAAGATACCCCCACCCTCTCTCCCCCCCGCATCGCACCTGGACCTGCGAATGTGTCCCAGTTAAGGTGGGACCCAGGAGAGGGGACCTGGTAATGGTGGCGAGGATGCTGGCCAGGGCGGTGGGTGACGAGGGTCTGGGGTGAGATCGAGAACCACTGTGGGAAGTTGGGGGGCTGACTGGGAGAATGTTGGCTGGAGGAGGGTTGGGAAAGAAACAGCATCCTGCCGCGTCCCAGGACAGAAGGGGCCATGGGATCGTGGCGCAAAGACGAGGCGGGATTTTGGGGGGCCGTGGTGGTGACAGAAGCCTTGCAGAAACCGGGTGTCCCCAGCGAAGGGGGCCCAGCCTAGGTGGGCTCTAATCGGGCGAAAGGGTGTCCTCTGATCCTATTTCACTGGAGTCTTTGACTTTGAATTAATGAGGAGACTGGCTGGGTGGCGCTGGGGATTGGGGTGGAGGGATTAGCAGCCCTGCCAGGAGGAGGAGTCCGGGGTCCTGCCTACAGTGCCTGAGCTTCTCGGATTGATCCTGGGGAGCGCCCCTCACCCCACTCTGCCCCACCCCACTCCACTCCCCAGCGCCCCCCAGGAATGGGGGCTGGGAATGCTAGGGTGGAAGCACGAGAGGGTCCCCGAGAGGCCGGAAGGAGAGTGTGCGCTGCGTTCGGAGCTATTTGGGTCAAGGCTGGCACTTCCCTGAAGGCTCCTCCCCTCTGACTCGCCGCCCCCTTCCCCAGCTATCCCACCTCCTCCACAGAGCGAGCGGGACCCAGCCACCTTCTCCCACAGCCCGGGTCCCTCCTGGTTACACAACCACAGCCGCCAAGGCTGCTGAGGACAGGGCCACCCTGTGGAGACCTCCCCGCACTGACAGGCGTGGCTCCCAGGCGCGCTGGGGTCCCAGCACCTGTCAGGTCAGGCCCAGGGCTCGCCCTGAAGGCAGAGGGGCTTCACAGGACCCCCAAGGTCAGCGTGACAGCGGAGGGACGCACAGCCACGAAAGACAGGTGTGCACTCCCTCACACGGAGATGTCCACAAACACCGTGGACACAGCAGGACATACACACAGGCTCATCGGCACACTCACTCACACTCACGGTCCACACGCTCACACCCACGCACACTCAAACACACCCACGCATGGTTGTCACATTCGTGCGTTGTTTGCACGTGTGCTCACTCGCTGGCCCCACACACTCATGCACACCCACTGACACGCACACACTCATATGCACACCCACTATCCCCCTCACGCACACACAGGGCACTCAAACATGAGTATTCATGCTGCCACACGCATCCTTCACAAACTCACGTTTTCATACGCACCCTCCTTGCCACACTCCTGCACGCGTCACTCTTACACAAAGGCACTGTCACACTCACTGCTTCGCACGGAAGCACACACACACACTCACACTACACTCCCTCTTGCCCATGCTCACTTATGTGCAGTCACCGCTCATGCTTTAACACACGTTTACTGACAAGGGAACTCTCACACACGCGCTCACACGTACGTGTTCTCTCCCATTCACACATTCACACACGTACACACTGACTTGTCAACACAAACCTGCACGAACACCCTCACACCCACACCTCCAGGCCACTCACAGCCTCAAGGAGGTAGGCCCCGAAACAGAGATCTGCAGATTCCTTCTCTCAAAATGAGCAGGAGCGATGAGCTCACAAGCACACTCACACAGTGCACACTCACAAACATGCACACACATGCATACATACACCCAGTGGACTCCCACTCACAATGCACTCACAAACGTGCATGCTTACGCCCAGTGCACCACTCAGGATCACACATGCACGCTCACGCAGTGCACTGCCACACACACAATGCACACTCACAAGCACACAGCACTCACCCGTGCTCACACATGCACGCTCACGCAGTGCACTACCGCACTCACAATGCACACTCACAAACACACAGCACTCACCCATGCTCACACATGCATGCTTATCGTGTACTCTCACACTCACAATGCACTCACAACTGCACACTCACAATGCACTTACACACGCATACACACTCACATACACACCGATACAGCCCACTCTCACACAGCACACTCGCCCATGCACATTCACAGTACACACACTCACACAGGTCACTCACTCATAACACACTCAGAAGCACGCACTCTCCCATTCCTTCATACATGCACACTCATGCCGAGCACCACCATAGCCATGCACACTCACCGTCTTACACATTCTCTCACACACTCATTCCTGCTCACATATTGGCATTCACTCACAGGGTCATACTCTGGCAGACACTCATAGACACATACCCTCATATGCACTCACCCACTCACCCACAGACTCACTCACCCACAGGCCCCACTATGAGCTGCTGCCCGCCACCCCTGGCCGCCAGTGCAGCTTCCATCTCTGAGTGCATCCTCTCCTCCTGGGTCTCTGTCTCAGCCCTGCTCCCATCTCTTTCCTCTTCTGTGTCTCACTGCCTCCGTGGTGTCAGCCTCCATCTCTCTCTTCTCTCCTCCTGTCTCTTCACTCATCTGTAGACTCATTCGCTGCAAAAGTCCCCCTCTCCTCCTCCTCTTCTTTGTCTTCTCTCTCCTCTCCCCCCTACTCCCTCCCCCTCCCCCTCTTGCTTCTAAGTTCACCCCTCAGGTCTCCATCTCTGATCTTACAGTTGTGCACACACGCACACATACACACACACTCACAGAAGCACAGCCTGCCACCAACTGCTCCCACCCCCCACCACGGTGTGATCCCTCCCATGAGGGTGACAGACTTACAGCTGCAGGACTCAGTGGGAGACGCAGGGAGTCAAACAGGAAGAAGGAAAAGTAAGGGTGCCTGGAGCCTGGACCCAGGAGCAGCCACCAGCCCTCACATCCCACCCTGTGAAACCACGCCCTGCCCAGGGACACCAGCAGACCCTCCACCAAGTCCCACGCCACTGGCCTGAAGGCACGGGGCAGACATAGAGGCTCAGACTGGGTGACAGCCCTGCCCAAGGCCCAGTGGCCACTGGAGAGAGAGCAGAATCAGAACCCAAGACTTGAGACTCCAGTTGGGACCTTCCTCCAGTGACCCAGCCCCTCCTCCCCGTGATCAGGGCTAGGGGCCCCATTGCCTGCCCCCCTCACTGGCCTGAACATCAGTAGGTTGGGATCTCAGTGGGAGATCCCAGACCCAACGCCCTGTGCAGGGAGGGGACCTCTGGCTGCCCACAGGTGTCTAACCTTGCCCCTTCCCCAGGCCTTGCTGCTGGTGGTGGCCTTGGCAGGCCTGGGCTTGGGCCTGAGCCTCATTTTCATCGCCGTCTACCTCATCCGCTTCTGCTGCTGCAGGCCTTCGGAGCCACCAGGGGCCAAGAGCCCCCAGCCCGGGGGAGGCTGTGTCACCTGGAGCTGTGTGGCCTCCCTTCTCATCGGCTGGTAATGGGGTACCCCCGCCAGGGGTGGGAGTGTGGCTGGGGAGTGAACATCAGGCTCTCCAACTTCTGCACCCGCCTTCCTGGTGGTGTCCCGGGGTGTGGGAGCAGACAGGGAGGGGCGGCAGGACCCCACTGTATCCTCACAGCAGAGGGTTCCTCTGATGGACGGAGAGACCGAGGCCCAGAGAAGGGACAGCATGACTGTCTCAAGGAGGGAGCACCTGGGTTTGACCAGTTCTGGGGCCTGTGGTCCTTGTGGTTCGTTGTGGTCCCAGTCCGTTCGAACTGAGCCACCCCCAGGTACCACAGAACGACACATTGTCCCGGCCCTGGCCCTCCTCCCAGTGGTTCTGGTGCGGAAACCCATGGTTGTAGCCACAGTGGTCTGCCGGCTTGGCGAAGCCTTCCTGTTTCGTTTCCCCACTGACCGCACTGGAACCCAGATTGTTGTTAGGCGCCTTCGAGCCAGTTCTGACTCCCAGAGACCTGATGTATAGCAGCAAGTGAACCATCACCGGGTCGTGCACCATCCACATGATCGCATCCTCACTGATGTGTGAACCCAAGGCGACAGCTGCAGGGCCCATCGTCTTGCTGGGGATCAACCCCTCGCTTTCCCTGCCCCTCCACTCTACCCACTTTGCCGTGTAGGTGGGGTGATGCGATCTCTTTGGAGCTCAGTCTGTGTATCCACAGATTGGGCACTGCCATGCGAGACAGTAAGATCGGATAAGATCATGCACAGCACCCGGCCTCAGTGGCTAAATGCAGCCACTATCAACTTGGGATGTCACTCACTCCCTAATCCATCCATGCATTTGCTCATTCTGCAAGTGCACAGGCTAGGAGACACTGAACAGGAGAGGCAAGCCCCCACCCCACCCCACCCTACCCTACCCTCCACCCTGGGCTTTCATGGAGCTCACAAGCTCTGGTAGCCTAGTGGTTGAAACCCTGGGCTGGTAGCCAGGTGTGTTAGTGGTTCCAACCTACCTGCAGGTGAAAGCAGGAGTTGTCTGCTTCCATAAAGATTGCCCCCTTGGAGACTCTGTGAACCCTGTGGGGGCATCCACGTCTGTCCCACCACAATGGGGTTTCATGGGGTTGACCCTCTCTCATCATGGAGGGATGCAGGAACTGAATGCTGACACCCCAAGAGCCCCCACTGTGTGTCCAAGCCCGGGGCTGCCCCATCAAGGCCTCCCGGCTCAAGTGAGAGAGTGGGCCTTGGGCCCCAAGGACTTCCTAACCCATCTGAACCGAAGGGTGTCCTTCTTGGGCATACCCAAGGGAGACAGAGGAGGACTGGAGGACTGGAGGACCTGCCCTGGGCCACAGACTAGGGTCACACACACAGTGGCTAGCAAGGAGAAGGACAAGGAGTGGTCATTCCTGTGGTAGACACTGCAACCGCCTGGACGCCAGGTTACCCACCCGTCACCCCAAGCTCTGCTGGGAGCAAGAGCGGCTGAGTTTGGGGGCAGGGTGGGGCGCCCTACATCCAAGAAGCTCTCTCCTCAGGATCTCATGAGTGGGGGTGGACAAAGGCCCTGCGGGGGAGAGACACGGCCCCAGCCCCCGCTGCCAGAGAACAAGAGGTGCTTTGTGGGACTAGAAACAATGGGGCGGGGGCGCTGGGGCTTGGCGTCAGATCTAGGCCCCAGGGATGGGGTGGGGGTTGGGGGGCGGCCCAGGCGTAGCTCGTGGCTGGGAACTGTAAGGACGACCATCTCTCTCCGCCCAGGGAAGTGAGGACTCTTGCCCCCCCCTGCGTCCCCACCCCCGCGCAAGGGGGGAGGAGCAGGGGCCGTATTCAGACCCCCACAATGGAGCGCTGTGTATTGGCAGGGGCGGGGCGGGGGCGCCGGCTTCTTGCCCATCCCTCCCCTCCCACTTTCCTTTGCTTTCCTCCCAGCTGGCCAGACGCTTGGGCTCTGGTGGGGGTTGAGGGGGAGGGTGGGAGCGCCAGGCTCCGAGTCCCCCGGGAGATGGTGCCCCAGCTAGCGCTCTGCACTTCAGACCTGCCCAGGGTGAGGGGAGCAGGGGCGGGGACTGAGGGGAGTCAGTGTACCTGAGGGGACAGGTGTTCAGTATTCCTGGGTGGAGGGAGGGATGGGTGTGGGGTGGTTCTCATTGGAGAGGGATGGCTTATGGGGGGCTGGGTCTGATTCCAGTTCCTCTCCGGTGAGGGGTGAGTTAAATTTGGGGGGCTGCTACCCCTCCACCACTCCACCCACCATTAACATCACAATGACGTGTCTCCAGCTGGGGGAGTGAGGCCTTCCCGTTGCCTGGACAACAGGAGGGATCCGGCAAGAGATGGTCCTTTCCCACGATGGATTGGACCAATGGAGTGGGGCTCAGGGGGAGGTGGGATGGGTGTGTGCGGAGGGGGCGGTGGCCCCAGGGTCCCGGGACTGGTAGAGATTTGCCTTCCCTCCTCCCTCCCAGCGCCAGCATTGGCATCGGTTTCTATGGCAACAGTGAGACCAGCGATGGAGTGTCTCAACTCAGCTCTGCACTGCTGCACGCCAACCACACGCTCAGCGCCATTGACTACCTGGTGAGGGCGCCTAGAGCTGGCCAGATTGCCCCCCACCCCAACCCCGTGCCCCCCAGACCCTCATCCAGACTGGTTCCCTACACCAGGACTTGGGAACCTGGGACTGAATCCTAGACCCCGCAAGCCCGTATCCCATTCCATCCCTGGACTTCAACCAGAGGCTTGTCTCCAAACCCCAGTCAGGGCCCTTGGTCTTGGTCAACCAGTCTGGGTGTGGTTCTGGGTTGTGAGACAAGACCAAGGACCCTAGACTCAGGGTCAGAGGGACCCTAACCAATGTAACAGGATTGCAAAGCAGAGCAAAGACTGCAGTGTGAGCCGTAGGACCTGAGACCTACATAGATGTTTAAATTCACACTTGCATTTGGGGTTCTATGTTCAACCTCAGATCCAACCCACACATTGAGGGCCTCTGATGTGGGGTCCACAGAACCTCCACTGAGATCTGGAAATTGGGACACAAACCCAACCCCCCAAACTCCTACCCACTTCCAGCCCTGGACTTCAACCTGGGACTCACACCCACACTCAGACTGGATCCCCATATTAAGAGCCAAGGGCCCTACGAAGACCCTGACACAGACGTACCTTTCCTAGAGAGACAGGATTCAAACGAGAAAAGATGTGAGGCTTAGGGCCCCAGACCCAGAAGTTCAAGTTCAGACTTGGTCTGGTGTCCGATCTCTGATCCAACCCACCAGGGCTTCCCATGTGGGGACCCCCCAGAACCTTAACCTACTTCTGCAACTCAAGATACACACCCTAAACTCCTACCCACTTCCAACCCCAAATAGCAATCTGAGACATCCCCTGCCCACCCCACCAAACTTAAGAAGGACTGAAGATCTCAGACCATCTCCTAAGAGCAGGGGTTAGGACCACAGAGCTGGCTGTACCCTGAAAATATAAGCATATGGCCAGCCTTCAGCACCAAGGCCCATGACCTAGATACTAGGGCTCTCGGCTCCAGTCTGCAGACTCAGGACCCTGGGGCCTGATGGGGCGTCCAGGCACCACCTCAAGCCCTAGCTTTCCGATCTATCTCCAGAACCAGTCTTGTGAGCCCAGACTCAAGAGGACAGATGGCTGACTTCAGACCTAGGGGCACCCCAGATTGCCCCCCGCAACCCCCACACTCCTTATGAAAGCCATAAAACCCCATGAGCGTGACCTCAGAACCCTCTCCGCCCTCAATCCTCAGATACCCCACCCCAGACCTCATTCCTCAGGTACCCACTGCAGCTCTCCAGTGCCCCACCCTGGGGTCTCCATAGACAGGCCTCAGGCCCACTGTCCCTCCAGGTGTTTGAGACGGTGGAGAGGCTGGACGAGGCGGTGAGGACAGAACTGACTACCCTGGAGGAAGTGTTCTCACAGCGCACGGAGCTGGTGGCTGCGGCCAGGGGCACCCGACGTCAAGCTGAGACGGTGGCCCAGCAGCTCCAGGGACTGGCCTTCTGGCAGGGGGTACCCCTGAGCCCACTGCAGGTGGCCGAAGATGTGTCCTTTGTGGAGGAATACAGGTGAGTTGAGGAGCCCCGGTGGATGGCCGAGTGGTTTCACGTTGGGCTGCTCATCCCAAGGTCAGCAGTTCAAAACCCCCAGCCACTCCTCCGGCGAACGATGAGGGCCTCTCCTCCCATAATGAGTTACAGGCTCGGAACCCCGCAGGGGTGAGTTCTACCCGGTCCTATCTAGTTGCTATGAGTCGGAATCGAGTGGGTTTTGGTTGGTTGGTTTGGTCGTTGTCCCTGAGTTGGCTAACGGAAAGGTCGGCAGTTCAAACCCACCAGTGGCCTCTTGGGAGAAAAGACTCAGTGACCTGTTCCTTCCTTATTGACACCCATGCAGCCATGGCTCGAACATAAGCAAACAGAATTGTGGAGGAGCCAACACTCTTCCTCTGCCCGGAGTGGACGGAGGGGATCTGGACCCAGAAAACCCCACAGAATCACGCCAATCAAGACGGCCGAAGAATCTCCGGATCCATTTCAAGAACACCCGTGACAACTGCCCAGGCCCTCCAGGCGCTGCGTATCTAGAAAGCCACCAGATATTTGAAAGACGTGCCCCTGCTGAAGCAGTGTGTGTCCTTCCGACATTACAGTGGTGGAGTTCAGAGCTGTGCCCAGGCCAAATGGTGGGGTTGGACTCACAGTTGGTGCCCCATAAAGAGGGTGGACTTTTGCTGCACATGTTTAACAATGCAGAGTGTGATGCTGAACTGGAGGGTTTCGATGTGGCTTCTCTGGTCACTGAGCACACGCGGGGGAACCAAGCCCCCCAAGATGCACCACGTGACTTCTAGAGCTCATGGTGGGCTCGATTCATCCCTGAGCTCCCCCTGCCACACCGAGATGACCCCTACTGAAAACAAACACATCGTTCCTAAACCAGAAGAGGAGGCTGCACAGAAGAAGAAGATCTCCCAGAAGAGACCAAAGAAGCAAAAACCACGTGGCTCGGGAGTAAATTCAGCTTAAAATAAAAAGTGAACAAAGAGAGGCTTGGGTTCAGCACTTGTGCGAGTCTCAGACTGACATTGTCTTCTCTTCTGGTGACTTGGAAACAACCTAATATTAAGATGTGGAGAGAAAATCCACTTAGCTCACATTCTATTTTAATAAAAAGAATATCATTACTTTTTATAAAAAAAGCGAACAAAACTGAATAAGAACCAAAAAATAAATTTTAAAAAAACTAAAAGTTAACTGATAAAAAGAGTTGCGCAATCATCGCCACAATCATTTTTATTTTCTTTTTCTTAATCGTTTTATCGGGAGCTCTTACAGAGAGGTGAACAATCCATCCTTCAGTGGGTTCACGTGTCCTTGTGCGAATGCTGCCGCCTTCGGTTCAACTGTCTTAAATTAAACCAATGACAAGCAAGCCCACTGCCATCAAGTCGATTCCAACTCATTAAAAAAAATCACAGCCATCTAGTGCAGTCCAACTCATAGTGACCCTGCTGGACGGGACAGAACCGCTCCTGTGGGCTTCCGAGACTGTCCGTCTTTACGGAGCAGAAAACCTCATCTTGCCTCATTGTAGCCCTGCCCTAAGGTCGATTCCAACTCAGAATGACCCTATGGGACACAGAAGACTCGCTCCTTGGGGTTTCTGAAGCCATGACGCTTTACGAAGGGCCCCTAGCGGCTGCCCCAGGGCAATGTTGGCTGCACACTGAGAATGCTGGACAGTCTGGTTTGGGGTTTGGGGTAACAACATTTCCAAAGGTATCTACTCTACCCAGTAATGGGGCCCAGAGCGCAGGGGAACAGTGCAAGGAATGATTACAGGGCCAGGGAGCATCAGGCATGAGCAGAGTATGAACACGGGGCTGACCACCCTCTCCAAGGCGGGTCAGGGGCTGGGGAACAGACTTGGGCCCCAAGGGTAGGCAGACCTGAGGCGTGGACTTGGGGGTTTGCCTGCCCCACCTGAGGCTATCGGGAGCATGAACTTGGATTCTGAAGCTGGGTGGAGCTGGGGTGTGATCTGGGGTACTGCCCACTCATTCTCTCTGAGGCTAGGCAGAGCTAGGACGTGGGCATAGGTCCGGGGCTGGGCAGAGCTGGGGGTGGACTCGGGTTCTATGCTGGGTGAGGTTGGGAGTAGACTTGGGTCCTGAGCTGGGCGGGTCTGGAACACAGGCCTGGAGGCTACCCACCCAGTCTTGGAACCGGGGACCCAGACCTCCAGGCTTGCTGCCTCAACCCGCTATGTGTCCGCTCCCAGGTGGCTGGCCTACGTCCTCCTGCTGCTTCTAGAGCTCCTGGTCTGCCTGTTCACCCTCCTGGGCCTGGCGAAGCAGAGCAAGTGGCTGGTGATCGTGTGAGTGCCGCCTGTGTCCCCATCCCTGCTAGCCTCCTTCCTCAGCCATGTATCTTCGCTGGAAGGTGTGGAGGGGGGGGAGAGGGGGGTTCCTGCAGCCCCACAGCTCTCATGGAGGCGAATCATGTCTCTTCTGGACCACAGGGAACCCACCTGCTTGTGGTCCAGAAGGCCCTGGGGGCGCAGACAGGGGGAGGATGCGGTTTGGTGAATGTGCTCAGCTGCCCACCGAAGGGTTGGAGAGGGTAGCTCATCTCCGGAAGAGAGGCATGGAGATCTCATTCCAGAAGACCAGCCATTGAAAACCCCGAGACACACACAGGGAGAGCCCGGCGTCAGCTGCGGCTGCTGTTTCCAGAGAGATCACCACGGCATACACAGCCTGCTCAGGCATTGAGGCCTGATGGCCTAGTGGTTACGCCTCGGGCCGCTCACCAGAGGGTCAGCGCTTTGAAACCACCCGCCACTCTGCGGGCGATAGACTGAGCTTTCTACTCCTACCGAGTAAAGAGTTTTACCTTAAAGAGCTACCATCTCGGCAAACTCGTAGGGGGCAGTTCCACCCTGTCCTGTAGGGGCATCATGAGTCGGCCTGGACTCAATGACTTGGTTTGGTGGGTGGTGGTGTCTTGTGTGCTAGGGGTGGAGTTCAAAGAGAGAACTCAGAGCCCAGGCCAGGTCCTGGGGAGCGGGGACAGGCCAAGAAAAGGCAACAAGGAGCAGACCATGGGGGTTGTAGAAAAATAGTCACCCTGCTTGTGATAATGAGGAGGAGGACCTTGGACATCTATTGAACGATATCCAGGTTCGCTCCTGCAGGTCAGCACATCCACCCCTCCATCGCCCCCCCCCCCAAAGGAGGCTGCTCTCGGGTGCTGCTACACCAGCAGCAGTCCGGCACCTTCCCCACGCATCCAGCACCACATCCATCACCTGTCTTTGAGTTCATCTCCACCTGGAGACTCATCTTCCACCACTGAACCGAGCCAAAGCCACACTCACGGCCCACGAGTCGATTTCCACGTATAGAGATCCTATAGGACAGGCCCTATGGAGTAGTGAGTAGACTGGAGAATTGCCCTGGTGGGTTTCCATAGCAAGGACTCTTTATGGGAGTAGAAAGCCTCCTCCTTCTCCCTCGGGATGGCTGGTGGTTTCGAACTGCCAACCTTGCAGTTAGCAGTCCAGTGTACAGCCACAACGCCACCCAGGCTCCTTCCTCCAGCACTAGAAGGGTCTTAGTATTGGGCTGCGATCCGTAAGGTTTTCACCGACTGGGTTTGGGAAGTCGCTACCCGGGTCTGTCTTCCTGGTTGGTCTTCACCTAGAACCTCTGCTGACATCTGTCCACCATAGACAGCCCTGTTGGTGTGAATACGTCTCCAGCCCCATGGCAACATGCAAGCCACCCCAGTAGGACATGTTGATACATGGGGTGACTTCTAAGAGCACAGACTTAAGTGTTCACAGGCCAAGAGGCTAGTGGGTTTAAATCTAGGATGTTAACAGAGCTCTCTCTCTCTCTCTGAAAAGTCCCGGGAACGCCGGCCCTGGCTTCTTGTACGTATCTCCTCGCTCAGTGTGGGCATCTTCATGGGGCTGGGAATGCTTCGTGATTGGAGACAGGAAAAAAGCAAGACACATGACAGTGGGATTTGAACTTCAATTTGGGGGTGCCCTGAATCCTGTTCTTCCTCCTCGACGACTCCCCTAAAAGACCTAACCAAACCTGCGTGGGGGGCGGGGGTGGTGACGTGGATGCTGCCTGGCGGCACCACTAGGAATATCGGGGTACAACGGTCTCCAAGGGGTTGTCTCAAGAAACCACACTCCCTGCTTTCCAGTTGGAGCACCTCTCAACCCCGAGCCCCCTCTTCCGGCCCTCCAACCCAACCCAAACCCGACTCTCTGCCCCCGAGTCGATTCTGACTCAGAGCGACCCTAACGGGCAGAGTAGAATGGGCTCTGTTGGTATTGTCAGTCTTCAAGGGAACAGAAAGCCTCCTCCTCCCACAGAGCAGCTGGTGGGATTGAACTGCTGACCTTGTAGAGAGCAGTCCACCTTCAACAGCATGTTGCCTGGTCTTTCTCTTGGGTGGACATTGTCCAGGAGAACCTTCCGTGAGCGCCCTCAGGGTCTCTCAGAGATAAAGCCATCTTCCCTTGAGAAAGACGAGACGCCTGAGGAATGTCAACAGGGGAAACTGAGGTCCAGAAATGGGCAGTCACCCTGGCAGAGCCCCATAGCGAGGCAGGGCCAGAGCTGGGCTGTGGTCCAGGCTGCCTTCTTGCCAGCTTGGGGCCCTTCTGGCAGGCTCCTGCTGGCCTCCATCCGGCCGGCCTCTCTGGGCAGGGACCAGATGTTCCTCTGACATCAACATCCCCCCTCCCCTCCACCCATGGGCCTGACCCTCATTCTGATCCTCCAGGCTCCAGAGGTTAGCGGGGAGCTGTGATGGGATTTAGATGGAATTAAGAACCCAGATCCCCCTGTCCCCCTGTCCCCACTGCAGGATGACTGTCATGAGCCTTGTGGTTCTTGTCCTGAGCTGGGGCTCCCTGGGCCTGGAGGCAGCCACTGCTGTGGTGAGTGCTGGGGGCAGCCTCCCCAGTCTGAGGGAGGAAGGGGCTAGGGTCAGGACTCCAGGTCCAAGGGAGGAGCCTGATCTCTGGGTCCCCAGAGACTGGAAGGGGAGCTGGGCCTGACTGCCCATGTCTAGATTCAGATCTGTTTCAGGTTTGAAATCCTTTTTCTCCACCCCAACCCCCAACCCCCACTCCCAATTCCTCAGGGCCTCAGTGACTTCTGCTCCGACCCGGACACCTACATCCTCAACCTGACCCAAGAGGAAACAGGGCTCAGTTCAGGTGATCTGACCCACAGGGTTCCCGAAGGTGTCCTGGTGCCCAGCCTACTCCCAAATGCCACCTCTTCTGGGCATGGGGGGTGGGGTCAGAGGAGGCGCTGGAGCTGGACGTCCAGGACAAGGAGAACTTGGCCAGCAGGACATGCAGGGGGCGTTCAGGCAGGGGAGAGGCAAGGCTGGCTACTGATTTCAAGGAGAGTAGTGACCAGCCTGTGGCTGAGATGTTGTGGGGCAGAGGGGCTGGGACAAGGGGCCATTGGGAAGTGGGGCACGAGGGATTGGAGGCTCAGACAGGAGGGCTGGGGGACATAGGGGACTTGGACAGGAGGAATTAGGACCTGGATCAGAAAGGATGGGGGCTGGGGTTAGGGTGATTGGGGCTGGGGGCACTGGTGCACTTCTGTTGCTAGGCCACCGGGATCACAGAAGGGTTCTAGAGGTGAGGAGTGGCCGAGGCACCGACTGAAGTGGAGTGACAGGACCCCACCCCCTCCAGTCTTCCCCCAAGGGGTCTCAAGGGGTACAGCACCCCATAACCCTCTCTCTCCCCCTTCCCCTCTTCCTGCTGCTGCAGACATCCTGAACTATTATTTCCTCTGCAATCAGGACTCGTCCAACCCCTTCCAACAGGTAGGGCTGGAGGGGAGGGGAGTGGAAGGGAGGAGGGAAGGGCTGGGGGTCTACACCTCCGGGTCCTGGGGGAGAAGAGAGTGGTCCAGAGGCCAGGGTCCTAGCAAGGCGAGAGGACTGGGGGTGCAGACTGCTGGGTTCTCCCGCCTTTGTCCTTCCCCAGAGGCTGATACTGTCCCAGCGAGCTCTGGCCAACATCCACTCCCAGCTGCAGGGCCTGCAGAGAGAAGCGGTCCCTCAGTTTCCATCTGCACAGGTGGGCAGGGCCTTGTATGTGGGCGTGGCCTTCAGGGTGTGTGCAAAGGGGCACTCTGGTGTGGGCCTGTGGGCAGGGTGATCCTGTGGAGTGGGGCAGTCCACTCGACGGAGATGAAGCTTGAAGGGAAAGTTGAGGACTGGGTGGGGCCTGAAGGCTGGGCAGAGCCTTCTGGGTGTGGTCTGAAGAATTGAGTAGGCTGGCCAGATGTGAGTGGAACCGCCGAATTGTGCTGGTTGGACAATTATGGCGAGGTCTTCTGGTGTGGGCGGCAACTTGGGCTGGGCGGGCCATGGAGTGGGCCAGGTCCACTGAGTGTGGACGACACATTGTGGGTGTAATCAACAGATAGGGCAAGTCAGTCAGGTGTAGGCGGAGTCACCAGAATGGGGCTGTTTGTACCTGGGTGTTTGGGGAGAGGGTCACCTGTCAACCTGAGTGTGGGCGAGATTGATATAATGGGTGGGTCTCCCAGATATGTGGGGAGCGAGAACATTTTACCTGTCGTCTAAGTGTGGGTGGAGTCAGAGGCCTGGGGGGGTCTTCAGACCTAGACAGGACTGGAAGACTGGGGTGGCCTGGTCACCTGTTGGGCGGGCCTTTTGAAATATAGGTACAGCCTCGTATGGATTTGGGAGGCTCTTCTGGTGTGGATGGGGCTGGAAGCATGGGCGGAGCCCAGTGGGTGGGTGGGGGCTCCTGTGTTGGGGGCGGGGCCTACAGAGTTAGGTAGTTTCCCAGTCACAGGTGTAATAGCAGCCTCTATCTCTCCCACCGCAGAAACCTCTACTGTCCTTGGAGGAGACCCTCAATGTGACCGAGGGAAACTTCCACCAGCTGGTGGCCTTGCTGCACTGCCGCGGCCTGCACAAGGTGGGCCGGCCCCCAACCCTGCAACGCACCCTCCCACGGAGCCCCTGCCTGAACCAGCCACAGGGCCCGGGAGTCGTGGGCTCCAGTCTCAGGTTGCCCGTTCCAGACTGTGGGACCCCACACAAGTGGCTTGCCCTCTCTGGGCGCTCTCATTTCTGCGTTGCCAACAGCGGGCCAAGGAGTCTGACCCCTGCATTGCAGGGCTGCCCCAAGGGCGAAATGAAGTTTGTTTTATACTCAAGACACACAATTCCCTACTTCTTTGAACCTCTCTCACCGGGGCCTTCAGACCCAAACAAGCCAGCTGCCTTCTCGGCTTACCCAGTCGTGGCGCCCCGTGTGGGTCAGAGCGGAGTTGCACCCTGCACGGTTTTCAACTACTGATGTTTCAGAAACTGATCACCTGGCCTTTCTTCCCAGCCACCTCTGGGTGGACACGAACTTCCAGTTTCCCAGTTTGCAGTCAAGCTGGAAACTGTCACCCGGGGCTCCTCCCTCCGCCTCATTGGCTCTCGAACAGGCTCCACCACGCCCACCACCTTGTTGCCCAAGTCAGAAACCCAGAAATATCCCTTTTAATCCTTATTTTTTCACTTACTGTCGTGAAAAGACACACACCGGACGTCCGCCAACAAGACGGCCTCCACGTTTGCAGCTCAATGACGCCGACGTTGACTTCCAGGCTCTGCCACCATCCTCATGACATGAAAACCTGTCCCCTTTTGCTTGGTTCTTTGCTGGCTGCAAAGATGCCACCCCAGGACCTCCCCATCCTTAGTTCTTATCCTACTGCCATGAGGAACCCCTTCCTGCCCCTTTCTGAGCAAGTCCTCCTGGGATTTCCCCTGGGCACAGAGGAAAGCTCCGAGGCTCCATATCCTAATCCAATGCTCGGATTGTATCTCCAGCCTTAGTCCCTCCCCCAACCTTTCTCAGACTGGCTGTTGTCTTGTTTACAGTAGAGGCCCAGGGCCCAACATGGTGTGATTCCCAGTAGAACTGTGCTGGGTGGAGTTCTCCATAGCAGCCCTGCCAGAAATAACCATTCTTCCAAGGTTGCTCAGGGGGGACTCGAACCCCCACCCTTTTGGCTACAGATGGGAACATGGCACCACCAGACCCACTGCCATCCAGTCTGGTCAGCCTCATAGGGAGCCTGTAGGAGAGTCAAACTGCAACACACACACACACACACACACACACACACAAATTCCTAACCAGTGGTTGAAGAACAAGATTGTTAGTTTGAGAATTAAGTAACCTTTGTGACTGATCTAACTATGATCTTTTCTCTTTCTTTTTGTTAAAAATCATTTTATTGGGGGCTCTGACAGCTCTTTTAACAATCCATACAGCCGTTATATCGAGCACATTTGTACCTAGGTTGCCATCATCCATTTCAAAACCTTTTCTTTCTATTTGAGCCCTTGGTATCCGCTTCCCTTTTTTTCTTCCTCTTCCCCCCTCCTACACTTGTTAAATGACATATTACTATTATTTTCATATCTTACACAAGCCATGATATTTCCAACCGCCTCATACGCATGTGAAAGTTGAACATGGGATAAGGAGGAGCGAAGGAAATCGATGCGTGTGAATTGCGGTGTGCCGAGGACTACTGAAAGTGCCACGGATGCCGAAAGGCCCAACAAGTTTGCCTTAGAAGTACAGCCAGAATGCCGCTTCCAGACAAGGATGGCGAGGCTTCGTCTCCCGTACCTGGGTCGGGTGGTCAGGAGAGACAAGTCCCTGGAGACGGACGTGTATTCAGGCTTGGTGCAGTGGAGGGACATCGAAAAAGAGGAAGGTCGTCAATTAGATGGACGGACACAGTGGCTACAATGATGGACTTGAACAACTGTGAGGATCGGCAGGATCGGTTCAGAACCGACTGGAAGAACAGTTAACAATGATTTTACCAAGCATGACTGCTGTAGGTCCCTGTGGCCATGGGTCGATCTGACTCAAAGGGGCCTTAGCAAAACAGAAGAGCCCCACGGGGTTTCCAAGGCCCCAATTTTTACAGAAGCACATGCCTGTTTTCCTCACCTGAGGCAGCTGGTGAATTCAAACCCCTGATCTTTCCAGTAGCAGCCTCACAAACAAAACCACAGCGACTCTCCAGCACTGGGTAGAACTGCCCCCGTGGGTCTCCACGGGTGTAACACGTTATGGATTAGATAGCCTCGCCGTTCACCTACAGAGCAGCGAGTGGTTTCGAACTGCTGACCTTGAGGCTAGCCTTACTTAACCGCTGCACCCCCAGGCCCCTTCTGTAAGGACGTGAGCCAGGAGAACCCATGGGCACGTCCTATGTGGGATTGACTTCCTAGAGTATTCACGCCTTAGGCGCGGAGAGGTTGGGTATTTGACTCGCGCACAAGCGTGTGTTGGGGTGGGGTGTTGCCTGCTGGCTGTTGACACCCTCCTGTCCATCCCCCCACCCCCAGGACTATGGCGTGGCCCTCCGAGGCCTCTGCGAAGACGCCATGGAGGGGCTGCTCTTCCTGCTGCTGTTCTCCCTGCTGTCCGCGGGCGCCCTGGCCACCGCGCTCTGCAGCCTGCCCCGCGCTTGGGCGCTCTTCCCGCCCAGGTCAGGAGGGGACACCTGGGAGGGGTGGGACCCATGGGACGCTAGGCGGGTGGGGGGCTAGGGTGGTGCAGCCTCCTGATGACTGCCCCTTCCTGTTTCTCTGCCACCGCCCCCCTCGCACCCCAGTGACGACTATGATGACACAGAGGATGATGATCCTTTCAACCCTCAGGTATTAGGCTTGGGGAGGGGGTGGAAGCCGCGAGGCGGGGGGGGGGGGTGGAGGTGGAAGGCGGAGGGAGGGGACACTGGAACCCCAGGTCGGAGGGAGGAGAGGCTGGGGTTCGAAATCACAGGTGCAAGGGAGGAGGTGGTAAGGGAGGGAGGAATTGGAAGTCTGGAGGGGCTGGAGGTCTGGACTCCAGGGTCCGAGGGAGGAAAGACTGGGGTGGGACCCCCAGGGCTGGGAGACAGCAGCGGGGCCGCGCCCCCACCACATCGCAGGGTCTCCCCGCAGCCCCCTGAGCCCCACCCTTCCGCGCGCAGGAATCCAAGCGCTTCGTGCAGTGGCAGTCGTCTATCTGAGCCCCTCCTGCCGGGCCGACTGGAGCCCGCGCCCGCCCTCCGGTGAGCCAGGCCCCGCCCCCAGCCCTGAGCCCCTCCCACCTGGCCGACCCGGCCCCGCCCCGCCCGCTCCGTCCTGAGACCTCAGTCACAGACGTGCCCCATAGCAGACCGCAGACCACAGACCACAGACCGCTGACTGTCTGCGATTTCAAGACCACCTCGCTTCGGTCGCATCCCCCATTGCATTAGGGGGCGGAGTCAGACATGCTGGGTGCCCACCACATACACACACACCTTTGGGACTCATGTCCTCATCTGCTTTCCCTGCAGTTCCTTCCCTGGCGGCAGGAGAAGACCCCACTAACACCCTTGGCCACGGATACCCCAACTGGACGCCTCCCTGCCCTGCCCCCCCCCCCAATTTCTCCTTAGCCCTGGGAGTAGCTAAGTGGGGCAAGCCCAGGACCAGGGCTGGCTAGTAGAGGGAGGCACAGACAGCCCCACACACCCATCCCTGGCTGGCAGCCCTTTCCTCAAAGGGACTGGGCTGTGGGAGGAGGTATGACATCTCTCCTCTCCCCAGGCCCTGGGCTCAGGCCCCCCCCCCCATCAGAACTGGTGACACTAACTTGACATTGGTTGATTTGAAATAAAAGGACACACTTTATTTTACCAGCCACTGTGTGTTTCTTACCTCTTAGCTTGGAATTTGGGGCATGGGGAGTGGGTGAAGCGAGCTGCCCTTGGACGACCTCACTCCACACCTCCTCTTCTATAGTTCTTTTTAGACTCTCATGGTCTTGTTCTTGAAAATAATCATCCTGCTTTTGCCTCTTTCTAAAATCCATGCCGTGACCTGACACAGAAAGAGACAGACATCCCTGGAACAGATTAGAGTCCAGGAATAGATCTAAATGTGCGTATCCATATGTATGTCTGCCTGTGTGTCTGTATATAGCGATTGGGTTAGACTGGGTGGACTAGAGAAACAAACCCAGAGACACTCATATATGTCTAAGAAAGAGCTTTATATCAAAGAGTAATTGTATACTGAGAAAACATCCCAGCCCGGTCCAGGTCAAGTCCATAAATCCGGTATTAGCTCATAAGTCCGATGCTAGTCCATAAATCCCTCTTTAGACTCATGCAGCACATGCAATGTTGCAAAATGCAGGAAGACCACGGGGCGGTGGGTGCAAAGTCTTGTGGATCAAATGGTGGTGGAAACATCTCAGCTCAGCTCTGGTCTCCACGTGGCTCCTCCTGCTCCCTGAGCATGGACGCTTCACCCACAGGAGGGTGAAGCAGCGAGAGGGGCTTTCTCAGGTCTCAGCAAGTCTCCGTGTGTGGCTTGTCAACAGGAAGACAAAGGCAGAGAGAGAGGCCAGCCTCCAGAGAACCATTCATCTCAGCCTTCCAATCAAGCCGCAACTGATGACAGGCTAAACTCCGCCCCCTTCACTCTTAATACCCTTAAGTTGACGTGAGATTAAATAACTACCACAGTGATGTTAAGTCATCGAAGGAAGAATGACCTTTGTCTCTTTGGTTTGGAAGCCACCCACCTTTACCCCCTCCAATCTGGATGGAAGAAGACAGCCTATTACTCCAACCTCAATCGGATTCAGGATGGTGGCAGCCCTGTGGGTTACAGAGTAGAACTTCTCCATAGGGTGTTCTTGGCGGTCTTCCTTGTGGAAGTAGGTTTCCAGGCCTTTCTTCCACAGTGCTGCTGGTGGGTCCAGACTGGAGACTCTCTGGGTGGTTCTTGTCAAATGCCATGGAGTGACCCTGCGTGACACGGAAGGAAACACTGCCCGGCCCAGCACCATCCTCTCTCTTGTTATGTTTGAGCCCACGGTTGTAGCCGCCGTGTCCACCCCTCTCAGAAAGGGCCTGCCTCTCTTTCACTGCCCCTCCGCTTTACCAAGCACAACGTCCTTCTCCAGGGGCTGGTCACTCCTGATAACATACCCAAAGCACGTGATTTGAAGTCTTTCCATCCTGGCCTCTCAGGAGCACTCTGCCTGTACTTCTTCCAAGACAGACCTGTTTGCTCCTTTGGTCGCCCGTCCATGGTACTTTCAGTATTTTTCGCCAGCACCAGAATTCAAACGCACCTTTCCTGCCTTGGTTCTCCTTATTCGAGACCCAAGTTTCACGAGCATGTGAGGCGCTGGAAGACAAGTACCCCCGGGGTTCTGAGACTAAACTTCACGGGAGGAGAAAGCCTCATCTTTCCCCAACAGGGAACCGCAACACCATCAGAGGATCCTCACATGCAAGAAGTGAAAATAGTCTCACCTGTGTTCAAAGTATTCTTTGTCTTATGAGAGGAGAACGCTCTCAATCCAATGCCTGGTGGTGCTGTGAAGCACACAGTGGGCTGCTAGCCACAAGGTCGTCGGTTCAGAGTCAGCAGTCGCTCTGTGGGAGTAAGATGAGGCGATCTGCTCCCATCAAGATGATCGGTAAATTGCTAGAAGCCTTTTTGGAGAAAATAACCTGGTTTCACTCCTTCACTGCCACCGAGTCAAGGCCAGCTCCTGGCAACCCCATAGGACAGGTTAGAACGTCCCCAGGTGAGTTTCCCAGATGGTAACTCTTTACGGGAGTAGAAAGCCCTGTCTGTTTACTGAGGAGCTGCTGGTGGTTTCAAACTGCTGATCTTGCCTCGTAGGTAACTGTTATGCCCCCAGGGCTCCGTGAGCGACCTGGTCATATCCAGAAAAGCTCACATTCTCTTCCCTTTGACCCGACAACCTGCCCAATGGTAGTCAATGGAGTCGATTCCAACTCAGAGTTGCTTGACATATGGGGCCGCCAAGGCGATCCGTCTTTCTGGGAGCCTGCAGCCTCATCATTCTGCTTCTGAGCAGCTGGTGGGCTGGCACTGCTGAGCGTGTGTGGGACCAGCCTCTACAACCGCATGGCTCCTCAGGGGCGGTTGTGTAAGGGAAGGGTAAATTAAAGAACCATCAGTCAAGGCCTGCAAGGGCTCGCCTCTTCCATGGAGACCAGAACCGGAGAGAGTGTGAATGTATTCTCTTAACAGGCTTATATAATCTCTGGGCTGTGAGCCATGTCATACACATATGTGACAGGAGGCTAGGGCATGCACGTAACAGGCAGGTACCGCTGTAACAAGATGGGTGGGTTCAAGAGTCAAGATGGCAGCTTAACCTTGGTCATCCCTGAGCTGGTTTGACCTTAGGTGTCCCTGAGCTCTTCTCCAGAGGAGCGATCTATGATCCTTATGAGCAGGGAGTGGGTCGTATGTAGGGTGGGGTGGTCTCATCGCTCTTGATGGCAGACAAACTTCAGGCAGATCATCTTCAAGCGTAGTAGCAATCATGTGCTTGTAAGGAGCTTCTTAAAATTGGAATTATTCCAGGGGGGACCTTGTGGGGGATAACTTTTCCTTAGGAGAATATGACTGGGATTTATCCCCAACTCATGAGCGTGAAGACGCCCCTCCGCCAGAGTCTGCCTCGCAGACTCTGAATTATGAGTGTAGAGAATTTGTCCGCATACACTCACTTCCTGGTTCTCAGTTTCCCACACTTGAGGTGAGCAGCCCAACAGCTTAACCCACAGTGCCACCAGGACACTTTATAGGGACTCTACACCCCAAAACCAAACACACTATAGTCAAGCCAATTCCGAGCAGTCCCAGAAGACTGACGTCCCCGTGAGTTTCTGAGCCTGTAACACTCTAGGGAAACAGCCAGCCTTATCTTTCACCCGTGGAGCTGCTGGTGGATTTAAACCACCCAACCTGGGGTTAGCATCCAGTGCTTACCCAACGGCGCCCTCAAGACACCTTTTGGGGAATCTGTGGACCTAAATAATAACCCATTGGGTCAGTGCGGACTCATAATGACCCCTATAGGACAGAGTAGAACTTTCCCTGTGAGTTTCCGAGACTGTCAAGTTGTAGGAAAGTAGAAAGCCCTGTCTGTCTTCCTTGGAGCATCTGGTGGTCTCCAACTTCTGACCTTGCAGTTAGCAGCCCAATGCATAACCACTGTGCCACCAGGACTCCTTGTATACTTAAATACTCCCTGCCATGGAGTTCTTTCTAATTGATAATGGCACTACAGCACAGAGTAGAACTTCCCCTGTGGGTTTCCATGTCTGTAAATCTTTATGGAGCTAGGTAGCCTCATTTTTTCTCACCTGGAGTGGCTGGTGGGTTTGAACCTCTGACCTTGTGGTCCACTTTAGAGATGGCATTACCCTTTTATTGGAGCGCATCATAAACCATCCCCATGGGGTGTATGATAATTCTATTGAGACTGTCATTAAGTTTAAGTTCCTATCTTGACCACGTTGCTTACTCCCTTGACTGACACAGGCAAGTCACTTAACCTGCTGGGCCTCAATGACCCATCTACCCAATGGGTGTCATGAAACATTTCCCCAAGCCCTTCCCCTGCAATTCCAACACCCAAAGAGCCCTGCAATACCAAGTGTTTTTCTCTCTCGTGGAGTAGTAAGATTTGACCCAGCTCAACAGGAAGTTCTGTCAGGTTTCTGGAGTGGGTCAGACCTCGGCTCTTGGCTTCGCATGATGAAAGAATTCACGCCATAGCCCATTTTGTAATCCAAGTGGGTTTTTATGAAGGACAGTAAGTTTCAGGCTTTACAGTCTCAAAGGGGTTCCCAACTGGGCTCGAGCAACCACGTGGAAAAGAGCACCCCCTGGGAGAACCTTGGGGGGTGGGGGGTGGAAATCCCAGGATCCCAGAGGTCCAAGACCCCTTGAGGCTGAGGGCACGTGGGCCAAGAGGCTGTGGGCCCCAAGTAGGCCCATGGAGTGGGCACATTTGTGCCCTCGAGGAAAGGAGACCCTCCCCCTCTACCTGCCGCTGACCAGGAACAGGGTAAGAGAGCATCCAAGCGTGCTCCCTGCCTTGATTCTACCCACCCCCTGGCTGGGAGAAGGTGTGGTTGGTGGTATTGGTTGACTCCATTGGCTGAGTTAGGCCCACTTGGGTGATGCCATGCCTGGGCCTACTTTTCCCGACCCCCACCCCACCCCACCCCACCCCAGGTGTACCTCCCACCTGGTTTGGTGGGGCTTGAGTAGGAGCATGCTTGGCTTGGGGTTTTCATAGGTGTCTAATGGTTGCCTGAGTTCTTTCCAACCTCCTCTATGGGGGCCTTTGCAGGCATGGAATGGACAGCCCCTGTCCCTAAGCTAGCTATCTTACAGCTCCTTGAGTCAGCTCTGGCTCATGCTGGCCTCATGCCCAACAGACACAGCACGGTTTGGTTCTGTGCTGCCACCATCATCGTCTTCATCATCATCCGTACATCTGAGACCATGGCTCTGACCACTGTGCCATCCCATCCTAAGTGGTGATGGCGGTGGTATGTGTGTGGGTGTGTGGGCAGTCCCTTGCCTTGATGGCCCTCTGCTTTCCCCACCACTGTGTCCTTCACCCGTGAAAAGTTCCTCCTGATGAGCTGTCCAAAGTCCGATGTGGAAGCCAACCCACAATCCAACGGGTCCTAAGGAGCAGTTGTGCAATTGAAGGGGGAAATTAATGAGACTGCAGACAAGGCCTGCAAGGGCTCACCTCTTCCATGGAGTCAGGAACCAGAGCGAGAGAGAGCAACCGTATTCTTTCTCAGGTATATAGCGTCCATCGCATGTAACAAGGTGGGCAGTGTCTTAGCCTTGCTATCCCTGAGCTTATTGGGGGAGAAACTTAATCCTAGTACTGGGGGCAGGCAGGAGGGAGTTGATGGTCCCCTGAGTGAGAAGAACAATAGCAGCATGCCTGCTTCTATGGCTAGTAAGAGGTATCGTTAAAGCAGCATGATCATGGGAGGATATTGTGGGGATGATGTTTAATTAGGAGGATGTGACTGGGACTCATCTCCAACTCAAAAGTAAAGGCAGGCCTCCCTCCACTCAGAATCCTGGCCTCCCAGGCCTCTTTAATCACCAGCACAGAGAATGTGTCTGCCTACACGCTCTTCCTGGTCCTCTGTTTCCCAAGTCCAAAAGTCTAGGTCGCAGACCATAATCTGTGATTCATATCTGTGATGGTTAGGGATCGTGTCAAAACGCGACGCTCCTAGGTAAAGGTCTGGCAGAGCTCAACCTATCAATTGTGTCCCAATCTGATGACGCCTCCTTGGTGTCATAAGCCTTTTTGAATGAGAGAGACAGACAAACAGAGACTGAGGAAAGTCACGCTTTTGGGCCCCTCATCTTTTGTTGGAGCTCGATCTTGCGTCTGGTTCCTCAGTTGCATGCTGCATCGCCTGCTAATCCCACGAGACACCAGCAAACTACAGATGGAGGATTCATTTGGCCGGCTTTGAACCTCTGCATCCACCAGCCTGTGCCCCTGCTGTCTCTGCGTTATCATCCTGCTTCCTGTTCATCCCTTGCCTTGAGTCTGGAGAAGCCTAACTTGAATGGTACTGGACTTAGGCATTTCTACAACAGTGTGAGCCATTTCTTGATATCAATCTCTTTTTATAGATACAGAATCTCTTTTTATAGATACAGACAAGTGTCACTAGTTTCATTTCTCTAGAGAACCCAAACTCACAAAATATCCATCTTGGCAGATGTCTGTCTGGAAGCTCCACTGAAACCTGTCCCCCATGGTGGGGGACCACGCCAGTGTAGAAAATACCGGTGCTCCAGCATCGAGCCAGCAACAGCAGCACCACACGCTGACAAAGGCCGGATGGAGGATTATTTATAGAACTTATTTATTTATAGGCTGTATTTACCCAGCAGGGTGTGAACGTTCACGTATGTCTCTGCAGAAATGCTGATAAGTTTGCTTCCCAGTGCTGTGCTAGACAGCTGTGAGGATAGTGCGTGTCGTGTGGAGGATTCACCTTCCTGCCGTTCTGCTTTCTCACAGACGGTCCTTCCAGCTCTGGGGCTCACATCTACGTTCGTTTTTGTACACGGGGTGAAGGTCTGGGGCCTGCTTCACGCTTCCGCAGATGGAGATGCAATTTTGCCAGCGCCATTCCCATCGAATGTTGTATTGGCCCTTTGTCGATGGTCCATTGTCTGAAGATAGATGAATTTATTTCTAACCCACTGAGCTACATGTTGGTGATTCAGCGCGATGCACTGGGAGGCAGGAAGATCCTGGGCTGGTGGGTGCAGAGTCCTGTGGATCCACAGGGCAATGACCTCTCTCAGGGTCAGCAGCAGAGGGAAGGCGGGAATGAAGAAAAAGAGTGGTCCTTCTGTTTGCCTTGCTCTTAAACCAGAGGCTTGACATGAAGGAGGTGTCATCAGGCTGTGACTTGATTGAGAGGTTTGACTCGACCGCTCTAACAACCACACTATGCTTGTGTGGGCACCAGGCTGTTTTGACTACCGTGGTTGTGTGTGTGTAATAGGTTGAGGTGGGGTAAGTGAAATGGCCTGTTTGTTCTTTTCTTTTTTTACATTTTATTAGGGGCTCATACAACTCTTATCACAATCCATACATATACATACATCAATTGTATAAAGCACATCCGCACATTCCCTGCCCCAATCACTCTCAAAGCATTTGCTCTCCACTTAAGCCCTTTGCATCAGGTCCTCTTTTTTCCCCCCTCCCTCCCCGCTCCCCCCTCCCTCATGTGCCCTTGGTAATTTATACATCGTTATTTTGTCATATCTTGCCCTATCCGGAGTCTCCCTTCCCCCTCTTCTCTGCCGTCCATCTCCCAGGGGGGAGGTCACATGTAGATCCTTGTAATCGGTTCTCCCTTTCCAACCCACTCACCCTCCACTCTCCCAGCATCGCCCCTCACACCCCTGGTCCTGAAGGTATCATCCACCCTGGATTCCCTGTGCCTCCAGCCCTCATATGTACCAGTGTACAACCTCTGCCCTATCCAGTCCTGCAAGGTAGAATTCGGATCATGGTAGTTGTGGGGAGGAAGCATCCAGGGTCTGGGGGAAAGCTGTGCTCTTCGTCGGTACTACCTCGCACCCTGACTGACCCGTTTGTTCTTTTCTTTCTTTCTTTTCCATATTGAAACTTTATTACAAAATTACAAAGCAGAGCTCTGTAAAGGAAAAACAAAAAACAAACAAAAAAATCCATAGTTGGGTTTGTCATAACACCCAAGTTTTCAATCAGAGAATCCCAAATAAGCCACTTGAAGTAACGCATTCCCATCTAAAAAACAGCCATAAATTTATACAACACGCTGAGCACCAATTCCAGTAGAGCTTATTCCTATTCTTGTTCTTGAGAAGCTCTTTGCTTATTCTGGGTCTACTTCCCTCTCCACTGAAAGCTTCCTAATTAGCTTTCCCTAATTAGCTTTAAAGAATAGAGTTGGGCTCTTGTGTTAGGCTGGGTTGACTAGAAAAACAAATCCATACACATTCATATGTGTGTAAGAGAAGCTTTCTATTAAAGAGCAATTGAGTATTGAGAAAATATACCCAGTCCAGATCAAGTCCATAAGTTTGATAATAGCCCATCTGCCCAATACTAGTTCATAAATTCCTCTTCAGACATACGCAGCACATGCAATGATGCCGAATGCAGGAAGATCACAGGCTGGTGGGTGGAAAGTCATGTGGATCCAGGGGTGGTAGAAGCATCTCAGCACTGGCGTGGGTCTCCGCATGGCCTCACCAGCTCTCCAAGTGTCCCAACAGCGGGAAAATGAAGCAGAGAACGGGTGGCCCACCTCCGGAGAGAAAGAGAGGAAGTTCCCAGAATCCCCATGAGAAGGCCACGCCTACAAGGAGGCATCATCAGGTTGGAACCTGATTAGCAGGCTAGACTCCACCCCTCGACCTATGTATCAAGTTGGCATGAGATTATGCTCTTACAAACCCTAACTCATCGCTAGTCTCAAGCCTACGTGGCCCCCAAGACTTCACAGGGCCAGACTTCCGGCCAGCATGCAGGATGTCAGCTGGTATACTGCGTGGCCCCTTGCTTGCTATTCATTTCTACTTTGTATACAGCATGGAAGGCGCCTGGGCTGGTTTGCGACTGGTTGCCGGTCCGGAAGTTGTCAGTTTGAGCCTGGCCTGGGGCCTCGCATCAAAGGATGAGGGACCTGTTTCTGTAAATTGTACAGTCAAGGGAACCTTGTGGAGTAGTTCTTTAGCTGGACTCCGCTGCAATTAATAACAATTGTAGGGGGTCGACCAGGAGGATAGTATGGCTTCCAGAATGCCCCCCTTCCCCACCTGCACCCCCAATAACGCCACTGTCAAAGTGAGTGGATACCTTTTTTTGTTTTTGGTCATCTAGCACCTTAAAAAATCATTTTATTGGCATCTAATTCAATAGACCAATCCTATTGAGAAAATTGTGACATCATCACCACAATCAATTTTAGCACAATCTCTTCTTTCTCATACTCGGTGTTGTTAGCTATCCATTTCAGCAATCTCCCCTGCCGCACCATAAAATAAAAACGCACAAAAAAACTCACCACCATTGAGTTAAGGCAGACTCACGGCGGCCCTAACAGACAGGGTAGAACTGCCCCGTGAGTTTCTGTCACTGTAACTCTAGGAAGCCTCCTCTTTCTCCCAAGGAGTGGTGGGTGGTTTTGAACCAGCTCAAAGGCAGTGGGGTTAAATGTTTATGGAAGTAGGTCACCAGGCCTTTCTCCCCAAGAAGGAGCCTAGAGCCCCCACTTGGGGTGGGTTTGAATCTAATGTTGAGCCACTGGGGGTCTTTCAGGGACCATCCATCGATTCCTGTGTTTCGCCCAGTGTGGGGGTGGCCAGCCCCCCACAACTAAACAGGGGTTCAGTAAGCGCAAGTGTACGGTTAAGATATATAAAGATTATAACAAAATCATAGAGAAATAGGAGAGATGGGAGAGAGAGAGTAAAACAGAGAGTCAGACACATTTCAGGGTAGCATGCTCACCTCCTGGATGGCCATGATCTCAACCGCCAGTCTTTGCACAGCGCGGGCAGAGAGGGCAGGAGAGTCTCTCTTCTTTATTTGTGGTCAAGGCCCATATCTACTTATGGGGCATGATTACAGGTAACCACACAGGTAACAGGAAGGGGCTGTACAATAGGTATACACATACAGGAAGCGGATGAGCTAGGGGTGTGCACATGATAGGAAGGGGAAGGGCGAACCCTAGATTCATGATGGCGGCCTAACCCTGGTCACCCTTGAGTGGGCTTGACCTCCTGGGGCTCTCATTCAGGGAAACATGCTACTGCCATCCTTATCAGAAGGGAGTGGGCCCTGCTTAGGGTGGGACAGACTATACAGTCTGATTGCTCTAGATGGCTGATAACCCTCTGACCTACTTTCGATGACCTCTAGGTGTATAGTCATTTACCATGTGTAGCAAGCGGCTAAGTTTGGCATATTTGGGGAAAGCAACTCGGGAGAAATCTGTTTCCCACAGCCCAGTTCTTCTGTAAGGTCGGACAGGAACAAAGGCCCAGACGCTGTGAGAGTCGGGCCTGGGAAACCAAACAGCAAGCTCACCGCAGCCCGTCGATTCCTGCTCACAGTGCGTCTAACAAGACAGGGGGCAACAAACCGCCCCTGTGGTTTCCCGAGACTGCAAATCTTCAAGGGCAGCAGAAAAGCCTCATCTTTCTGCCGAGGAGCCTCTGGGGGATGAAGGACAGCTACGGACCCTGCGCTTAACCCGCGGTGCCACCAGGGCTCGTGTCTCCTACAGCTCTTGCCTCTGAGTCCATTCCAACTCACAGCGACCCTAACACGCGTTCCCTAGGGGAACGGGCAGCCTCAACTTTCCTCCCTCGGAGCAGCTGGTGGGTTTGAACCGAGGACCTTGCTGTTGGCAGCCCCCCTCGTGCTTAACCCGTGGCACCACCGGGGATCCTCAGGAGCGCCATAACCCAAGGCCCTGGAGCAGATGGGCCACCTCTGCGGATTCACCCATCCTGGATCTCCTGTTCAGAAGATCCTACCAAACACAGGCGGCAGCAGCAACCAGGGTGGAAGCAAGGACATTGATGGCAGCTCATTGAGGAGGGACAGGGATGGAAAGGGGGTGGGGGGTCCCAAGTACCACGCCCATCCCCCACGCCCTACCCATCCGCAGTGTCTCCCCTGGGCTCCAGGCTCGCGGCCCTGTGGTCAAGCACTGCCCTCCAGTGGCCCAGAACTCGCTCCCAGGCACTGGGACGCCAGCGGTGCCAGAGGGGTTGGGATTTCTGATTCCGGATCTGAGATCCACGCGGAGCTTTGAGGAGCAGAAGCACGTGGGCACCTGGCCTGCGGACCCTCCGGGGCCGAGTTCTCTTTCGGCCTCTGGGATTTCCTGCTCCTCTTGGGGTCTTCCACCCGTGTGGCTTTAACAAGCTTCCCTGAATTGGCCATTGTCAGTCCAGAACGTTCCCTCGGCCGCTCCAGATGGCCTTGCCCGCATTCCAGGGATTCCTGAGCCTGTGACACCTGAAACATCCGTCCCTCATAAAAGTAACTTGAATTATAAAAGTGCTTCTGCCGCATGGATCTTGGGGCCGGGTAGCAAAGGACCGCAAATAGGGTGGCTTGCTAAGGGCAGAAATGTGGGCCCCCCAGACCTGGAGGCCGCAGTCCTCTGCTACCGGCTGCCCGCTGACCTGCAGGTTTCTCTCATAGACTGGATACATACATGAACACGAGATCAGGTCTGCCGGGTAAACCAAAACACAAACTCGCTGCCAGCCCGTGAACCCTGACTCAGCGTGACCCCTATAGGCCGGAATACCACCGCCTCCGTGGGCTTCAAAGACTAGCTCCATAGGGGGGCAGACAGCCTCATCTTGCTCCTGCGGAGCGGCTGGGGGATTTGAACTGCTGACCTTGTAGCTTAACCACTATGCCTGCTGGGAGACTTTTTATTTATTTAGTCATTTTATGGGGAGGCTCTCACAAAACGTATAAAAATCCATCACTCGAGTGTAGTAAGCACACTTGTACGTATGTTGCCATCAACATTTTCAAAACAGGATCTTTCTATTTGAGTGCTTGGTACCCAGCTTTTTCCCCCTCCCTCCCTGGTGAATCCTTGATCAATTATATATTATTGTTGTTATTTTGTATCTTACATTGTTGTCTCCCTTCACCCACATTTCTGTTATTTGTCCCCCTTGGGGGGTGTTGTATATCCAATCTTATGATGGGTTCCCCCTCCCCCACATCCCCCACCCTCATGATATCTCTACTCCCACTACTGGTCCTGAGGGTTTTATCTGTCCTGAATTCCATGTGTCGAAAGCTCTTCTCTGTACCAATGTGTGTACTCTGGTCTAGCTGGATTTGTAAGGTAGAACTGGGTCATGGTAGTGGGAAGTAAGGGAGGGTGGAGGGATGGGGACCATGCAGGAACTAGAGGCATGTTATGTTTCATCAGTGCTAAACTGCACCCTGGCTGAATCGTCCCTTCCTTGTAACCCTTCTGTGGGGGGGTGTCCAATTGTCGACAGATGGGTTTTGGGTCTCCACTCCAATCCCCCCTCATTTGTATTGATATAGCTGTTTATTCGGGATCTTTTGACACCTGATACCTGATCCCACCAACACCTGATAATCACACAGGTTGGTGTGCTTCTTCCATGTGGGCATATTTGCTTCCCTGCTAGATGGCTGCTTGTTTAACTTCAAGCTTTTAAGACTGGGGGATATTTTAAAGCAGCGGTTCCCAATCTGTGGATCGCGACCCCTTTGGGGGGGTGGGTGTCAAATGACCCTTTCACAGGGGTAGCTCGATTCCTAACAGTAGCAAAATGATAGTGATGAGGTAGCAACGTAAATAGGTTTATGGTTGGGGGGGTCACCACCACATGCACTGTATGAAAGGATAGCGGGCTTAGGAAGGTTGAGAAACACTGCTTTAAAGGCATGAGGTTAATTTAATTTTATGTTTAACAGAGGGAAATACTCTAGTGAAATCCCTATTCCTGTATATGAATGAGGAGTATATCTACTCCTATAAAGAGTTATAGTCCCTTCCCCACCCCCCCACTATCATGCTCCCAATTCTACCTTGCAAATCTGGCTAGACCAGAGGATGTTCATAGGTACAGATAGCAACTGGAAACACAGGGAATCCAGGACAGATGACTCCTGCAGGACCAGTGGTGAGAGTGGCGATGCCTGGAGGGTGGAGAAATGTGGGGTAGAAAGAGGGAACTGATTATAAGAATCTACATATAGCCTCCTCCCTGGGGGATGGACAGCAGAGAAGAATGTGGGGGGAGACGTCAGACAGTGTAATCTATGACAAAATAATAATAATCTATGAATGATGAAGGCTTCATGAGGTAGAGGGGAGTGGGGAGGGAGGGGGAAATGAGCAGCAGATATTAAGGACTCAAGTAGAAGGCAAATGTTTTGAGAATGGTGATGGCAACAAATGAACATATTGCTTGACACAATGGATGTATGTATGGACTGTGATAAGAATTCTATGAAGCCCCAATAAAATTATTTTTTTAAAAAAAGAGTTTTAGTTTCCAGGATTGATGAGCCTATAGCGACAGCATGTAGAATAAGGGTTTCTGGGGGGCACTGTGATGGCGTTGGAGGCGGGGATGGGGGGGCGGCACAGCTAAAAAGGAGCTGATGTCAAGGAGTTCAGGAAGGAAGAGAAAGTTTTCAAACTGATCGTGGTTGCAATTGTACAACACTGCTTGATGTGATTGATCTATGGAATGATATGATATGAATCTGTACTAGCTCCCAATAAAGTGGTTTTGGAAAAAGAAAGGAAAGAAAATCAGTCTGAGAAACCCACAGGGGCAGTTCTATCCTGTCCTATGAGTCAGCATTGACAGTGAGAGTGAGTGGGTCTGTGAATGTGAAGGAGCCTTGATGGCTTAGAGCAGGGGTCCTCACACTTTTTAAACAAGGGGCCAGTGCACTGTCCCTCAGACCTGTTGGAGGGCCGGACTATAGTTTTAAAAAAAAAAAACCAACTATGAACAAATTCCTACACACTGCACAGATCTTGTCTTGAAGTAAAAAACAAAACAGGGCAAAAACACCTAGCGGGACGGATAAATGTCCTGGGTGGGGCCGCATGTGGCCCACGGGCCGTAGTTTGAGGACCCCTGGCTTAGCAGGTTACCTTTGGGCTGGTAACCACAACACAAAGTCAGCAGTTCGAAACCACCAAGCTCTCTGAGCAAGAACAAGGAGGCCTCCTGGAAGGATTCATAGTCTCTGCAAACCCACGGCAGCAGGGTGGTGGTGATAGTGTTGAGATATAGGAATGATGAGGGGGAAATTCATCAGTTCAATGTTCCTGGCCTTTTCCTCACCAGTGCAGTGTTCCATTCCCTTTAACACTTCTAAGTAAGCCCCTGTGATCATCCTGGTGACTTAGTGATTACCCTCTGGACTGCTAACCTCAAGGTCAGCCGTTCGAAACCACCAGCCGCTCGTCAGGAGGATGAGGCTTTCTGCTCCCGGAAAGAGTTACAGTCTTGGACACCCATGGGGACAGCCCTACCCTGTCCTGTAGGATCGCTGTGAATTGCCTCCCTGGCAGTGAGTCTGGCTTGTTTTCGTATCACGGACAGGTTATCCGGGCACGCACGCTGCAGGGTCTTATGTCGGCTGTGGGCAATCATCAAAAGGAGAGAAAAGATAACAAAGACCCGTTTTTCGAGTTGAATCTGACTCACAGTGACCTTAACAATGTATCCCTCCAGGAAACCCTGCTCTGGTGGCCTCGTTGGGGAGGCACTACTGACCGCAAGGTCGGCGGTTCAAGCCCACCCACTGATCCAGGGGAGAGAGGTGAGGCTGTCCGCTCCTATAAAGATGTACGGCCTTGGAAACCCACGGGGGCCACTCTACTCTGTCCCACAAGGTGGCTGTGAGTTGGAATTGACTCGTTGGCATTGGGTTTTGAGCTGGATGAGGGAAGGAGCTCTGGTGGTGCCATGGGTGAAGCGTTGGGCTATTAGCGGTGAAGTTGGTGGTTCAGAGCCGCCCCCCGCCCCAACTGCTCTGTGGGAGGAAGATGAAGTTGTCTGCTGCTGTAAACAGTTTTTGTCTCAGAGACCCCCAGGGACAGCTCGACCCTGCCCTATAGGGTCACTCTGAGTGGGAATTGAGGCTGAGTAGCAGAAGAAACGCGACTTTTGTCATCTGCTAGGTGACTTGCCCGTTCCTCCCTCCTGTCTCAGAAAGCTGACTGCTAGTTGACCTGCTCGTCATGGGAAAGTCTCTGTTGGCGATTAATTTTCAAACGTTCCCCGCCTGTTCCCAGGTTCAGGACACGGCAATGAGTTCAGACTATTCTTCAAACTATCGTTCTGATTATTTTTCAGGATTGTTCCCTTTGATGTTGCCATCTGAAGGGTGTAGTTCATCTTGTCATGATCACCAGGATGCTATCATCAATCTTAATATAGTGTAGTTCCTTTTATGATCATCTTGTAACCAGGGTGCTATCATCAGTTTGGGTATAGTTTCTTTTATGAAAAGGGATGTATCTTGTAACGTATGCTCACTCTTCTTGAACTTACAATGAATCCATTAATTTTGCCTTCTGCTTCCGTTCATGCTTGCTGGAGCCCTAGAAAGGTGATACATGGTTTTTTGGCCTTAAAGATGGACTGAGAAGTCCACTCAGGGCTGCTATGAAGGGAAACGTCTTTAGTTTCTCAGTAGCCCAGCTAGCTGAGTACTCTTCTAAACTTCAAGACATGACAGTGGCTGTCATGTATTTGAACCCGCAATAGGAATCCCCTCCTTGGAAGGACTGCAGCCCCCAGGACTGGGGGACCACACATTGCTGCCCTAAGAAAGCCACCCTGTCTGCCATCCGTGGCTCCAGGGGCCCAAAGACATGATTACAACCACCTCCTGAACCGGACCTTGGAATTGTATCAGACTCCTGCGTGGGAATAGACGGTGAGCCCCACAGGTTTACTTGTGGGCCCTTTAAAGGAAGCACTGTTTCCTGGACCAGGTGGGCAGGGGTAAGGGGACCAATGAGGGAAGCTGAGCCTGTCCCTGCCCCCTCCTCCCCCATGGGAGGCCACTTCCATCCTGAGACTCCAGGGCAGGGGGCCAAGAAGGTTGCTGTCAGAAGCCCAGAATCAGGGGAAGGCGGCTGCAGCCTGGCAGAGAGAGCCGGGCCCTCAGGGAGAACACAGGGCAGAGAACCCAGGGGAGTGTTCATTGATGCTCTCTTTCCCCATCCTCCCTCACCACCCACCATTGGGTCAGGACCAAACAGACACAGAGGCCACATGCTGGGGCACAGAGAAGGGCTTCGAGGGGCCAGAGAGCAAATCTGAGAGTGGTGGTGGTGGTTAAGAGGCCCTTGAGTCTGTTCTGACCCATAGCAACTCCAGGCTGGTCCCGGGTCATCCTCACGATTGTGCTTGTCTGAGCCCACTGCTGCCGCCACTGTGTCCACCCATCATGTTGAGGGCCTTCCTCTTTTTTCCCTGCCCATCCACTCTACCGAGCCTGATGCCCTTCTCCAGGGACTGGCACCTTCTGATAACATGTTCAAAATCTGAGACAAAGACCCGCCGGCCTTGCCTCTAAGGAGCATTCTGGCTGTACTTCTGCCAAGACAGATCTCTTTCTTCTTCTGGCAGTCCAGGAGTGGGAGTTACATAATTTCGTGTCAACGTGACGGTTTTAAGAGGAAAGGGGTAGAGTGTAACCTGTCAATCAGGTCACAAGCCTGATGATGCCTCACTGTGGGCCTGGCCTTTGCATGAGGATTCTGGGAACTTCCCTTCTTTCTCTGCCTTCATCTTCCTGTTGACAAGCCACGCAGAGACTTGCTCAGACTTGTAAATGCCCCGGAGATGCTTCCACTCATCCTGCCTCCTGGATCCACAAGCCTTTGCACCCACCAGCGTGATTTTCCTACAGTCTGCATCATTGCATGTGCTGCGTGAGTCTGAAGAGGAATATATGGACTAGAATCAGACTTATGAGTTAATATCGGATTTATAGACTTGATCTGGACTGGCCTATTTTAATGTATAATTTACTCTTTTATATGTAAAGCTCATTCTTATACATCTATGAGTGTCCCTGGACTTGTTTCTCTAGTCAACCTGGTCTAACACACCAGGGTACCTTTCAAAAACATTCACCAGTGAAGCAATTCAAATGGGACCATTCTTCTTCTTTGGTCTTTTTTCACTCAGTGTGCGGTTTTCAGATGCATGTAAGGCAAGTGGAAATACCCTGGCCTGGGTCAGGGACACCTTAGTCCTCACAGTAACATTCTCATTTTTCAACACTCTCAAGAGGTCGCATGCAGGAAAATGTACCCAATGCAATGTGTCGCTGGATTCCTTGACTGCTGCTTCCATAGGCGTTGATTGTGGAACCAAGCAAGCTGAAATCCTTGACAGCTCAGTCTCTCTCTGTGTATCATGATGTTAACTACTTTGTTAGGTCAGGTTGACTTGAGAAACAAATTCGGTGACATAGATGTGCAAGAGAGAGCTTTATTAAGGAATATACTGTGCATCAGTAAAACATCTAAGCCCAGTCCAGATCAAGTCTGTAAGTCTGAGACTAGTCCACAAATCCCTTTGCAGACTCACGAAGCCACGTGCAATGATGCAGAAAGATCACAGGCCGGTGGGTGCAAAGTCTTGTGGGACCATTGGTGATGGACGCATCTCCAGGGCTCTCGCGGGCCTCTGCGTGGCTCTGGCAGCTTGCTGTCTGAGTGACTCAACATAAGAAAGGTGAAGGCAGAGAGAAGGGGGAGGTTCCCAAGACCCTTCTTATGAAGGCCACGCCCACAAGGAGGTACCCTCAGGCTGTGACGTGATTGACAGCTAGACTCCACTCCTCCACTCTACACATCGAGTTGACATGAGATGATGTTAACTATCACGCCCACTGATCCAGTTGTGTGGGTGTTGGTCTTCCTGACGTTCAGTTGTCATCCATACAGGCGGTCCTGGATCTTCCTCAGCTAGTCCTCCTTTTCAAAAACATCCTGCATCTGGCGGAGCAGGTAAAAAGGAAAAGAAAGAAGGCAAGGACAACGGGAGGACAAAGCGTCAGGGTGGGGGAAACATGCTCCAGCATGGGGGTTGGGAAGGGGCCCTTGGTGGTGCAGTGGTTAAAGAGCTTAGCTGCTGTGGTCCTTACATCACTTCATGTCCACTTGATAAATAAGTGTAGGGGTGGAGTCTAGCCTGTCAATCAGGTCACAGCCTGATGATGCGGTCCTTGTGGGCATGGCCTGATCATGAGGATTCTGGGAACTTCCTCTCCTTCTCCTGGGAGGAGGGCTACACTCTCTCTCTCTGCTTCACCTTCCTGTTGAAGAGTCACACTTGGAAAGCCACGTAGAGACCCGAGGCAGTGGTGAGATGTTTCCACCCTCTTGTTGACAAGACACATTGATCCACGTGGACTTGCTGAGACCTGTCCACCTGCCTGTGATCTTCTTGCATTTTGCATCACTGTGTGTGGCTGAAGAGGAATTTATGGACTAGTGTCAGACTTATGGGCTAATAGTTATGGACTTGATCTGAACTGGGCTGTTTTCTTAATATACAATTACTCTTTGGTATAAAACTCTTCCTTATACACACACGAGTGTCTCTGGTCTATCACAGCTGCTCATTCGAGGGGAGGGTTCCCTGAGAGGAAGAGGAAGCTGGCTGGGAGGATTTATAGGTGTAGAACCCCTCGGGGGCCAGTTCCACTCTGCCCTGTGGGCTCGGGTGCAGGGGGGGGGGGCAAGGAGGATCAACGTCTTGGTCACAGGGTGAGGCTGAGTCTTACGAGGGAGGGAGGTGGGACTCCTGCGGGCTTTCACCCTCAAAAGGTCTTACCAGTCCATCCCCTCGTACTACCGTCTCTCCACAGCACTCTCATGTATTTGCTGGGTTCGAGGATATATTCTAACTGCTGCCCAGAACTGCCCAGATGGAGCTCCCTGTGATGGGGGCTTGCTGGGGGCGTGTTACCATAGGGAAGCAGAAATGACTGGATATCGCTCCTGGGCCAGGCAGGCCTCTCTCTGACCCATGGCCCTGCGTAGGCCAAGTGTTACAGAGCCCTTTCCGCTCTACCAGCGGGGGCTGGAAGGCACCATGCTCCACCAGCAAGCCTCCTGCCCTCATGGATGTGCTGCTTTCTCCTGCTTCTGTTTCTCAGGGCTCCTGACTCACAGCCCTCTGTCTCCTGGACGGAGACCAGGAGGCTCCTCGCAGGGACCCCAGGCCTGATGGAAGTGCTCCACTTCCTTTTTGATGGTAGTCAGATCCGCTCCCCTCCACTAGCTGACTCTTCTGGAACTAGTTCACCAGACCTTGCTTCTGAGGTGTTGCTGGGTAGACAAGCTTTGTTAGGCCGGGTCGATGAGAGAAACAAATCCACAGACACTCATGCATGTGTAATGAAGAGCTTCACATTGCTGCAGGTTCGAGTAAATGAAGACCAGTACAATGTCCAGTTTAAATTATGAGAAATCTTTATTTTTCCCATCAGGCTAGCCCGGACTGCAGAGAGGATGTTCAAAGGATATATCTGTGACACTACAGTGCCCATCTTTCCTGACCAAGCCTCCTTTATACTATTCAGAGGGTGGAATACACAAAGCAGAAGAAAAAGCAAGTTGAAATTTATCACTAAGTAAGCAATATTGACAGAAGTTAAATATATATATATATTTAGGTAAAGTTTTACGATCTTGAGAAAGACTTACAGGGCTTCTCTTGAAAAAGAGAGACGTAGTTTAAACAAGAATTGCCCAAAGGGCACTTACAAACCTGTAGTGCATTGTGATATTAAAACGATTATGAGGGTTGGGGGTGGGGGGTCAGGGGTGGTCAGAGGTGGGGGAGGATGCCTTCAGGAGCGAAGTGCTTTTCCATGTGGTGACATGAGCTTGTCTATTTCAACATTAAGGAGTGACTGTGCATCAATATGGCATTCCAGCACGGCTGGGATCCCAGCCCATAAGTCCCATACTGGTCCATAAATCCCTGTTTGGACGCATGCAGCCACATGCAATGATGCAGAATGTCAGAACATCATGGGCTGGTGGGTGCAACGTCCCATGGATCCAATGGCAGTGGAACTCTAAGTGACTCCATTGCGGGAAGGTGAAGAGAGTGGGGGTGGGCTCCAGAGAGCTTCCAAAGGAGGTCATTAAGCTGTGACCTGCAGGACAGGCGCTAAATTCCACCCCTACACTTTATCAACTGCACATGGTATTATGTTAACTACCATAAAGGGTTAACCGCCACTCAGGCATTCCTTATCAGTAATCAGCCAGAACCAGGACCCAAACCAACTGGCTGCCATTGAGTTGATTCCAACTTACCGCAACCTGAAGGGCAGGATAGACCTGGCCCTGTGGGTTTCTGAGACTAAATCATTAAGGGAGCAGCTAAGCCTTGCCTTTCTCCCCTGGGGTGGCTGGTGGGTTTGAACGACTGCTTTTTTGGTTAGTAGACTCATGCTTAGCCCACAGAGCCTCCAGGGCTCCGCTGGTGAGATCTGGTTCTTCTAGCCACAGTCTTTGTGAATTCCATCAGACGACTTTTCCGCAGAGCCAGAAGGTGGGGGAGTTTTATGATAGGATTATATGACTCTGCTCTGATGGCTCACAGTGACCCTACAGGACAGGGCAGAACTGCCCCTGTAAGTTTCCGAGGTGGTCCCTTTATGGGAGTAGGAAGCCTCCTCCATCGTTCTTCTGCGGAGCGGCTGGTGGGCTCGAACTGCTGACCTTGTGGTTAGCAGCTCCGTGTGTTACCCACTGTGCGCTGCATGGATATTTTAAAAGGCCGACAAGCGGGTTTCTCCACCCACAGCTGTCAATGCCGACCCACCTAGGGGAGGGTCGAACTTACTCCATAGGAATCCCTAGTCTGCCAATCTCCCGCAAAGCGTGGCTGCTGGCTTCGAACCCCATCCCAGCGGTTAGAAGCCCAGCGCCTACTCCACTGCGCCACCACGCCCCCTCAATCAGCCACGGTAAACAAGAGAGGGAAGTGGGCGCACGGCGACCCAGGGCAGGCTCTCAGAGGGTCTCCAGGCGCAGAGCTGCCCACCTCTGAAGCAAGCCCCTCATTTCCTCTCGGGATCTGACGGACACCCCGCCGACTGGCCGCCATAGTCCAGACCTGCCCCGTCCCTCCCCAACCCCAGCCACACTCGCTCCCTGCCCGCCCCTTCTTGCTGGAGCACATCTTTCCTCGGCCGGGTGCGCCCGCGCGAGTTTATTTTATTCCCTAGGGACACTCTCCCACGCCTCTAAGCTAGCCTTCCCCTCCCCTGGGCGCTACTCCCCGTCTCCTTCACTGGGACCAATCATGGCTACCACGACAACGCCTACCGCGGAAGGCCGCTTGTCCCGTCGGGGCCACCGTCCCCACCCACGCTTCCTGTTTGCCGGAAACCGCCCTGCGCAGGGCTTACGTAGGCGGGAGGCGGGCTTAATCCCCGTTTGCGGCGCTTTATTGGCTGCGCGGGGGACGCGGAAGACGGGGCGAGGCCTCAACGTGACGTCAGAACGCTGCAGTCGGGAGGACGAAACCCAAGGAAGATCCGAGGTAGCCGGCTGCCGGGGCCGGCCGTCCTCAGTGTGGACGTCGTCTCGGGCCACTAGCTAGCTGCGATAACGAACGGCTGAGGCAGGTGCGGGGAAGGGCGTGCGGGCGGCAGGGCTGCGCACCCCCTCGCGTTTTACTTTCCGCGGGCGCCGAGGCCTGCTCGGGTATCGTACCAACGGACGCCGCGCGCGAGCGACGCCGAGGTGGGGCGGCCCGCACGCATGCGCGGCGGGACGGGGGGGGGGGAGAGGTCGCCGCGGCGCTTTCCCGTGCGCATGCGCGTCGGCCCCGCGCCGCACCTTCGGGTCTATTGGAACTCCCCGCGCCCGGAACGGTCTCCGCCCTCCATTGACCGGGCCGTTCCACCGGGAGAGGGGCGCCGCCCCGGGTGACCGCCGGCCCGTACGCGGACCTGCTCCTCGGAGACGTGGTGCGCATGCGCAGCGGGCCGGGGCGGTGGCGGTGGCGACGGGGACTCGGGGCTCCTCAGGGGCTTCGTCCTCCGCCTTCCCGGGGCCGGCGGGGTGGCCAGGTGCACCTCGATTGTCCAGGAGCTTCGTCCCCACCCCCTCCGTCCCCACCCCCCCACCCCCCGATCGCCCTCCTCGCCTGCCTCCCGCCCCAGGTTTCCCCCGGGCTCTGCTTCCGCCTTCGGACCTTTGCTTCTTCGGGGGCTCTCTCAGGCCCAGACTCCCGTCCTCTCCACGTTTTGGAGTTTTCGGGCTCTCAAAGGCGCCCTGGTGACGCCGCGGCTGAAATGTGGTTGGAAGGCAACCCCAAGCCGCTCGGGGGAGAAAGATGAGGCGCTGTTTCCCTGGAGGCTCACGGCTAGGAAAACCCCGTGGCGGCAGCTCTTCCCTGCCCTGTAGGGCCGCTGTGAGTCGGAATAGGGCCAGATGGCCACCTGTAATCCCTTGACCCAGGAGGGCTGCTGGTGCAGCGGCTAAAGCGCCGAGCTGCCCCATTCCCCAGGTCTCCGAAGGAGCATGACGAAGGCTGGCTGCTTCTGTCAAGAATTACAGGCCGTAAAGTCCCACGGGGGCGGCTCTACTCTGCCTTGTAGGGCCTCCAGGAGTCAGTCAGCTTCAGTGCTGTGATTAGGCGTTGGTTTTGGACCTAAGTCCAGCAGCCCTGCTGGTGCGGGTGTGGAGAGGTCCGAGGTCCAAGCCCAACCCCGAAGATGAGGTGGTCTGCTTTGGGGAAGAGTGACAGCCCCGGAAACCCCCGGGCTGTGCTACAGGGTTGCACTTGGTCGCGATGCCCTCTGTGCAGTGGATTTCTTTTTTGTGGGGTGGGGAGATAGATTTGGGGTGTGTGTATTGGACTTATCAAAGGGACTCTCTTTTGAGCTCCGCTCCCCACTTCCTATTTGTCCTCTTCAGGAACCTTCGGTCCCTCAGCCCTTGGCTCCCAAACACCCCTTTACTCTCTGCCATCCCTTCCCAGCCTTGCTAAGTATCTAAACCTGCGCGTGCGCGCCTTTCTTTATTGTTGTTGTGTTGGTTGCCATGGAGCCGGCCTCCGTGTGCCCCACAGAAGTGTTCCCGCAGAGTTTGAAGCGTTTGGCTTTGGGGAAGTAGGTTTCTGGGCCCTGGTGGCAGTGAGCCACGCAGTTGGTTGGAATCCATGTGACCAGCGGCGATGTGGGCTTGGTGGGTGGGTTTGCACTGCCAACCTTTAGGCTGTTAAAAACATAAACAGAAAACAATTCCTGATGCCATCAACGCAGTGACAGCTCGGATCCATGCCATCCAGCCTGCACAGGGTTTCCAAGGCTGTAGACCTGCAGGAGCTGATAGCCACGCCCTTAACTCTTGAATGCGGACTCTGAGCCACCCTTACTAAAAAGCCCTACCCCCTGCCACTGGGTAGACTCAGCAGCCTGCAGCCCCACAGGGGTTCTGTGGCACCAGCTTTACCTAAGCTGACTGCTGGGGGCTTTGAACCACTGACCTTTCATTTAGCAGCTCAGTGCTTTAACCTCAAGCATCCCCAGAGCCCCTAAATCCCCATCTAGTAGCACTTTTGTCTGTCTTGAGTTCATACCTACTCTAGAAAGAACACTCCTGTTCATGCATGTATACCCTCGAGTAAGTGCGCTCGCTCGCGCGTTCTCTCTCTCTCTCTCTCTCTCTCTCTCTCTCTCTCTCTCTCTCTCTCTCTCTCTCTCACACACACACACACACACACTCCCTCGTTTTAGGGAACCTTTTTGAATTTTGACTGCCTATAAGAGCTTTCTAAGTTTATTACTTTACTTGGGGGTTCTCTTCATGAACCTGACATCTCCCTTCCCTTGGGGGTAATCTCCAGAAAATTGCTTTTCCTCCCAGATCTGTCCTCCACCCACCATTGCTCTCCCTGCCTCTCCCCCCTCCCCCCAATCTGTGCTCAAAGACCTAACCCGAAGCTCCTCCCCCATCTCCTAGCCGGGCCCCCTGATTGCAGGCCATCTCTCTCCTGTTACCTCTCAGGGCCTGCCTTTTTCTCTGGTTTAGTGTTGGCCCCTTGTCCTGACTGAGCACTTGGCTGCCAACCTTGGGAGAGATGAGGCTGTCTGCTCCCCTAAATGTACACCACTGGAAACCCACAAGGGCAGGTCTCCTCTGTCCTCGGCTTGCTGTGAGTCGGAATTGACTCGACCGACGGCACTGGGGGAGCTCTTGATGAAGGTGGCTTACTGGTGCAGTGACTATAGCTAGTAGTCACACAGTCAGTGGTTCGAACCCACCAGCTGCTCTGGGAGAGTGAGGAGGTGTCTACTTCTGTAAAGAGGTAGTCTGGCCGACCCTATGGGACAGTTTTACGCTCTCCTTCCTGGATGGCTGCTCAGTTGGAGCCAGCTCAGCAGGCAGTGTGTTTGGTTTATTCGGAGTTTTACCCCTTGACTGAGGTCCAGTCATGTTCGTCCGTGTCCATGTCCATGCAGCTTCTTGCTCGAGGCTCTGCTCTGCCCCGGGGCACTACCGTGGAGTCGGTGCAGACTCCAGTGAGTTTCTGAGAGGGTAACTCTACAGGAGCGGCAAGCCTCATCTTTCTCTGTGGAGCAGCTGATGGTTTTGAACAGCCAACCTGCAGCTAGAAGCCCAACGAGCAACCACTACGATTTGAGCAGCACCCTCAGCATCTTTTTCCAATTCTTTCCTCTTCCCCCAGATCAGTACAGGGAGCGGAGGGTGTCCCCATGCTGTGGTGCTGTGCCCCCCCTCATTCCTCCTCAAACACCCCTTCCTCCAGTACCCCCCCTCCCTTTTCTGGGTCATCCATCCTAACAGGTGCTCTCTCTCAGACAGTGGGAAAGCAGTCTGGCTCCCGAAGTCCACCCCTTGCACCCCAAGGTCCAGATGGCGGCCAACGTGGGTGATCAGCGCAGTGCAGATTGGTTAGTGGAGCTGGTGGGGCCGGAGGACCTGGTGATTTCTAGGGGAGTGGTGGGGGGTGTGTGTGTGTTTCCTCATCTGACCAGAAGGCACCTGAGGGTGGGCAGGCCTCTGTGAGCTCCCCTTTCTCCCCATGGGGTCCCCTGGGCCCAGCTGCAGGGCTCAGCCAGCAGCTTTCCTCTTGGCCTGGGTGCCCCTAACAGCTCAGTAGGAGCGGATTCGGCTCCTGAGACAGGAAGGCCAGTTGAAGGCAGAGGCCCCTGGGAGAAAGGCTGGCACCTGCAGGGTGGTGTCAGGCCCAAGTTGGGTTCCCTGGGTGCTGGCTGCCCTTGCTTGGTTTTGGTCGTCACAGCGGCTATGTGGGTGGGAGCTCAGCACTCAGCAGTCGTGTGTGTCCCTTGGCAGAAACAAGGCTTATTTGGAGCTCAGCAGACTGGGGTAATGCTGGGAGGCGCTGGTTGACAGGGCGGTGGTCCTCTGCAGGTCTTCACAGTACAGCATGGTGGCCGGGGCCAGCAGAGAGAATGGAATGGAGGCGCCCATGCACGAGAACCCGGAGTGGGAGAAGGCCCGGCAGGCCTTGGCCAGCATCAGCAAGGCGGGTGCCGCGGGCAGCTCTGCCAAGGCCAGCACCAATGGCCCAGCAGCCAGTGCTCAGGTGGGAGGGGCCCTGGGCCAGGGGGAGCGGGAGGGGGCACCCAAAGCCTGTGTCCCTGAGGTGGATTTCACCAGCGCCAGGCATTCAGCCTGCTGGGGCGGGACAAGATTGGGCCTGCTGGGGAGACTTGGTTGCCATTGCCGGCCAGTCAGCTGGCCTCCCTCCCGGGGATGGGGTGTGTTGCTGACCCGTCCCTGACTGTCCATCTTTCCCCCCAGTACGTGTCGCAGGCCGAGGCCCTGCAGCAGCAGCAGTACTACCAGTGGTACCAGCAGTACAACTATGCCTACCCCTACAGCTACTACTACCCCGTGGTGAGGGCTCGGGCGGGGCGGGGTGGGGCGGGGCGAAGAGGGGCCGGACCCTGCGTGCTGACTGTGCATTGAGCGGTGCTCTCCTGCATCCCCAGCAGAGCATGTACCAGGGCTACAGCTCAGCCTCCCAGTACGGCATGACCAGCTCCTACAGCTCAGCCGCCCCACAGCAGCCGGCCGCCCCGCAGCACCAGGGTGCACTCAGCCAGGTAAAGAACTCGGCCCGCAACCCCCGTCTGACAGTGAGGGTGCAGAGCATAGCACGGGAGACCAGTTCGGGCCCAGGGGGTGGGGCTGTCCGGTCTCCTTCCCCCAGCACTCAGGTAATGGCACGCAGTAGTGCACGCTTGTGTGCTCCCTCCCTCACTGTCACCTCACTGGGAGCCTCGGGGAAGGTCAGACATGGACTCGTGTTCGGCACTGCTGACTAACAGCTGGCGCTCGGCCTTCCTGCACCTGCGCTTCAACTGAGCGGGAGGGTGGCACATGGGGTCCAGAGAGTGTAGTAGCGAGGGGAGGAAGGGTGGGTATGGGGGGACAGGGAAGGAGCCACACCCTGCCTGTGGTCCCCACCCTCAGTGCTGGCTTCCTCGTAGCCCCCTGTTCCCAGCATGGATGAGGGCATGTCCTACCAGGCACCCCCCCAGCAGTTACCAGCCCAGCCCCCTCAGCCGTCTAACACCCAGCATGGGGCCCACCTGAGCAGTGGCCCCCAGCCAGGGACAGTGCCAGCCACGCAGCACAGCCAGGCGGGGGCGCCATCAGGCCAGGCCTATGGACAGCACAACTACCCGGAGCCCGCCAAGCCCAAGAAGGGCCAGCAGTTGTGGGGCCGCATGAAGCGTAAGTCAGGGGCTTGGTTCAGCACGCCTGTGCTCTGATGGGGGAAAGACCAGGGGTGGGGGGGGCTCCTAGTCCTCTAGTTCCCCAGAGCTCCGAGAGAGACCACTCCAGGCCTTGGAACCCAGCCTTTGGTGGGAGTGAAGCCTCTGCCCTCCCTCACCCTCACCACAGCTGTGCTGCCCCCACAGCTGCCCCCGGGACCGGCGGTCTCAAGTTCAACATTCAGAAGCGGCCCTTTGCTGTTACCAACCAGAACTTCAATGCCAGCTCAGAGGGGCAGCATGGCAACTTCGGCCCCCAGCCCAGTGCCGAAAAGGCCCCGAGTCACAGGTGACCTGCCCAAGGGGAAACGCCCACCCCCACCCAAAGCCAGGCTTAACAGCGACCTAGCTGATGGTTTGGGGGGACAGACCCATGGTCCGGCAAGTGAGATACAGTTCTGGGGACACTTTGGGTGTCAGAAGTGGGATGTTTGTGGCCTCTCCAGCTGCCGTGAGCAGAGCATGTGGTGCCATGTGTGGCAGACTTGCTGGCACACTGAGCCCCCGCTTCCCCCATCTGCAGCGGGACTGCTCCCCGGGGAAGCCTGTCGGGGAAGCCGGACGACTGGCCGCAGGACATGAAGGAGTACGTGGAGCGCTGCTTCACAGCCTGCGAGTCGGAGGAGGACAAGGACCGCACCGAGAAGCTGCTGAAGGAGGTGCTGCAGGCGCGCCTGCAGGACGGCTCGGCCTACACCATCGACTGGAGCCGTGAGCCGCTGCCAGGGTGCGGAGGGAAGTGGGGGCCATGGGACGGGCGCCCTGCCAGCTGGGGGGTGGGCAGGCTTGCTGACGTCATCCATTTCTGCTGCTTTCCAGGCTGAACCGGGAGCCCGTGGCAGAGAGCCCCAAGAAGAAGCGGTGGGAGGCCCCTGGCGGCCTTCACCCTCCCCGGGGGGCAGGCTCAGCAAGCAGGGGTGGGGGTGCCCAGGCGCAGCGGGGGACACCCGGGGCGGGGAGCGCCAGCCGAGCCCGCGGCAGCTTCGCCAAGTTCGGCAACCGCAACGTGTTCATGAAAGACAACCACAGCTCCTCTTCTAGCACTGGGTCCCGTTCCCGCTCCTCCTCCCGCTCCCCCACGCACCACTTCCGCCGGAGGTATGGCTGCCTGCAGCCTGCCCCACCGGGGCTCACAACCCCACCAGAGGGCCCAGGCCTGGAGGGGGGTGGGAAGGCACTGCCCGCCTCTGACCTCCTCCCTCCCACACAGCGACTCCCACTCGGACTCAGACAGCTCCTACTCAGGGAATGAAGGCCACCCTGTGGGCCGGAGGAACCAGCCCAAGGGCCGTGGCGGCCGGGGCGCCCATATGGATCGGGGCCGGGGTCGGGCGCCGCGGGGGAAGAGGTAAGCACTCTAGGTGTGAGGGAGGTGGGGGGCTGGGACCCATGTCCTGGGGAGGAGGGAGCTGAGCCTTCAGGCTGCTGATGCTCACGGCCCCCTCGTTGCCCCCAGGCACGACCTTGCTAATACCAAGCGGGGCCGCAAGAAGATGGCGGCCCTGGAGTGTGAGGACCCGGAGCGCGAGCTGAAGAAGCAGAAGAGGGCGGCCCGTTTCCAGCACGGCCACGCCCGTCGCTTGCGCCTAGAGCCGCTCGTGCTGCAGATGAGCAATCTGGAGAGTGGCGGGGCCGACCCCGACTGGCAGGAGCTGCAAATCGTAGGCACCTGCCCCGAGATCACCAAGCACTACCTGCGGCTCACCTGCGCGCCTGACCCCTCCACCGTGCGCCCAGTGGCCGTGAGTCACCCCGGGCAGACCCACAGTGAGGGCTTTGGGGAGCATGTGGGCTCAGGGTGTCTGGGGGTAGGGGTGGCTTCAGGGTGGGTTTCACAGTCGTGGCTTGGTGGCGGGGGGAGGCCAGCACCCCCAAGTCCCCCCTGAACCTCAGCCTGACTGGGCAGGTATTGAAGAAGTCGCTGGCCATGGTCAAGTCGCATTGGAAGGAGAAGCAGGACTATGCATTCGCTTGTGAGCAGATGAAGTCCATCCGCCAGGACCTGACGGTGAGGCAACCGGGCTGGGGGGGACTGCACCTTGTCTTTCCACCGGCCACCCCACCCCAAGACCTGACCCTCCCTCCCTCCCTCCCTCCCTCTCTCCAGGTCCAGGGCGTGCGAACAGAATTCACGGTGGAGGTGTATGAGACACATGCCCGCATCGCCCTGGAGAAGGTTAGCAGACTGCCCTTCCTGGCCCTGGCCCTGGCTGTCTCCCTGGAGAGCCTCTCCCATCTCCCAGCACGGTGCCTGTTTCCTCCCTGCAGGGGGACCATGAGGAGTTCAACCAGTGCCAGACACAGCTCAAGTCTCTGTACGCCGAGAACCTGCCGGGGAACGTGGGCGAGTTCACTGCCTACCGGATCCTCTACTACATCTTCACCAAGAACTCGGGTGGTGAGCGGCCAGCCTGGGCGCCTGAAGGGTCGGGGCATCCTCCCACCGCAGCTGCCCTCACTCCCACCCTCCTACACCCGCAGACATAACCACGGAGCTGGCGTACCTGACTCGGGAGCTGAAGGCTGACCCGTGTGTGTCCCACGCCTTGGCGCTGCGGGCGGCTTGGGCTCTGGGCAACTACCACCGCTTCTTTCGGCTCTATTGCCGTGCACCCTGCATGTCCGGCTACCTGGTGGACAAGTTCGCAGACCGGGAGCGCAAGGCGGCCCTCAAGGCCATGATCAAAACGTATGTGAGGCCGCGTGCGCCCCCGCCGCCCCTCCTCGTCTCCTTCCACTCCACTCTCAGGCCTGTGGGCGGGCGGGCTGTCTCTGGCCCACCAGCCTCTCCCCCACGCCCTCGGGGCTGCTCTCCAAGCTCCCCTGCCAGCCCCACTCTGTTTGTCTGCCCCTCTGCCCACCAGCCTCCCTGGTCCTGGGCTCCCCTTGCCTTCCTGCTCCTGAGACCTCCGCCAGGACTTGGTGTCTTCCTCCTTCTTGGGGCTCTTGGTCTCCTCTGAGCTCCCACTGTCCCCACCTTTCCTGCCTCTGTTGTTTGCCTCCACACACACGCAGGCATGCACGGAACGGCGCTCCCTGCTCTCGGCTGCGCTGGCCCGAAGGAGCAGACCCCCTCCTCTGACTTAGCCATGTGTACTCTGAGAATTGGGGTGTGGGCAGGGAGGCGTTCACGGGTTGTGTGTCTGTCAGTCAGGGGGCCAGGTAGCTTGCAAGATCGCTGGGTTTGGCTGGAACCCTTTGGGTGGTTAGAGCCAAGAGGGTGCTTGTGGCAGCCCAGACAGTGCCCTTGCCCATGGTCGGGCCTCAGCGCCCGTTGGCTGAGGCTGAGGGACTTTGACTTTGTGGCTGGCAAGTCCAGGGATCCTTGAGCGCTAGCCTGGCACCTTTGGCCTTTCCGGGGGCAGGGCTGGGGTGGAGCTGGCCAGGTGGGCCCAGGGAGAGGCTGGGAGGCACAGTGGGCGCCTTGATGAAGATGATGACAGTGCCATCTGCCCTGGGAGTGAGGAGTGGCAGAAGCTACCACTTACACATGTTTCAGAGGCTGCCCTCTCCCTGTGAAGACAGTGTACTGTCAGCTGGCAGGGGGGGAGGGGGCACTGGGGACTTGGTGCTGGCTAGACCTTCCTGCCGAGGGGATCTTTGCATGGGGCAGGCTTGCTCCCTCGGAGCCCCTAGCATGTGGGCAGCAAGACCCCAAGGGAGCACTGGGTGTTGTAGTTAGTAGTCTGGTGCAGTGCCGGTGGGTCCCCAGGGTAGCCCTCAGCTGTGCCGGCTCCCAGGCCGTTGTGCCCTGTCCCCTGCACAGGTAAGTGGGGATGAGGGGGGGCACAGCTGGGGATTGGGGCCATCAGGCCCTCCCCAGGCCCCCCCAAGTCCCTGAGGGGGGAGGCTGGCAGAGGTGGGGGGGCAGTCTTATTAAATGTTGCCTTGGAGGCCCTCTGGGTGCCTGACCGAGGGGGTGGGGTGCCCACCCTGCCGTGGTGCCCTCCCCACCCACCTCGCCACCTGCCTCATCACTCTCTCCTCTTGTCTCCGTAGCTTCCGCCCAGTGCTGCCCGTCTCCTACCTGCAGGCCGAGCTGGCCTTTGAGGGCGAGGCCGCCTGCCGGGCCTTCCTCGAGTCCCTGGGCCTGGCCTACACAGGCGCGGACAACGCCAGCGTCGACTGTCGCCTCAGCCTGGCGCAGCTGCCAGCCTTCTGAGCTCGAGCGAGGATGGGGTGGGGGGTGGGCTGCGGCGGCCGATTGTTGCTGAGCCATGGACTTGGGGTGTAAATTAACTGGGGGGCTGTGTGGGCTCCTGGCTGAGCCACCACCTCCGCCCCGTTTTTCCCACCAGGGATTCTGTACAGAGATTTTTTTCTACATTTTTATTTTTGCCTCAGGGGATGGGGGTGGGGGGGAGGTGGGGCGGCGGGGGCTGTGGGGTCATCCGTGTCCACTTTTCGCCTCCACTAATGCCGTCTCAGTGTTTTTTCTCTCTCTCTCTCGAGCTCCGACTCCGGTTCCTGAGCTGGCCCGACCCACGCCAGGGGGGTCAGCAGAAGGAAGACAGGCCATCGGTCTGCCGTGCCCGCCCACTGGCGGCGGGTCGTCCTGCCCGCCCCGAAGCCTCGCCTGCCTTTCATCACAGACTCTTGTTGTCCAGCCCTTTGGGGCTTTCAGTGTGGGGGTTGGGGAGCCGCCTAGAGACTATGCCCTCGGCCCCCACCCCAGAAATGCCGTCGCCACTGCCACCGTCACCAGCTGCACCCGCCGCCGCACGGCACCGAAGACTCCGGAGGCCTCGTGGGAGCTCGCCGGCCGGACCGGCCTCGTCTCAAGTTGTATTAAGTTGTCTTGTGTCCCTCCTCCCTCTGCCCCAATGTTTCTTCTGGCCCCCCCTTCCTCCCCTCTCCCCTGGTTCAGCACAGGTAAAGCCGTTCCCCCCCTCCCCCTCCATGGATCACCAGCTCACTCAGCCATCTTCCTTCTCGTTTCTTTTTCTGTGTGTTTATTTAAGTTCTTTTTTCTCCCCTTTTTCTTTCCTCCCTCTCCTCTGCCATGTAACTGGATGATGTGCAAGGAGTTCAAACAGCTGGACTGTCAGACTGCTTTTCCAGATGTTCCTCCTCTTCTGCCTCCCCTCCCCCTCTTCCCTCCCCCATCCTTCCTTCGTTCCTTCCTCGGAGCACTGAACGCCCTGTGGAAGCTTGAGAGACACCAAATTAAAAGGAGAGAGCGCGCGTGCACCAACAGAGTCGTTCCTGCGGGCTGTCGGCTAGGCTGGTTTAGCCCCGACGCCCTGCTCTGGCTGCCGTGGGGTGGGTGTGGGTCTGGGCAGTCACCTCAGGGGGACCTCTGTTAGGGCCCTGTAGGCCTCACCCGCCCTGCCCATACGGCACAGCCAGAGTTTGTCCACGGCCTGACTGGCTTGCTCCGGCTGCAAGCTGAAGCTCGGTGTCGGTAGGCTGGCCAGGGAGCCGTGGGGCACCTTGGCCAAGGTGAGGTGGGGGCGCAGCCCACCTGGTGGCCGAAGCACTCGCAGTCCGTCGGCCTCTAGTCTCTGGCTCAGCATCTCAGCTGTGTTCTCCAGTGTTGGGGATGGGGGTGCACAGAGCACATGGGGACCCAGAAGGACCAAGTCCCTAAACCTCAGTTCTGGGGGTGTGCAGAGCCCCGGGTGGGAGAGGGCCTTACTCAGAGCCTGGGCAGCTGCCGCCTCCTCTCCAGGGCCAGCCAGGCGCAGCAGGGCCAGCGTTAGGTGCAGGGCTTGCGCAGGCACCAGGAAGGAAGCGCAGTCCGGTGCCGCCTCTTCCAGGCGCGCCTGGGCCTGTGCCACCTCGGCCAGCAGCCCAGGCTCGGTCACTAGGAGGGCCACAAAGTGCGTGGGCCTGGGCTGGCGAGGGCCTGCTGCGCTCCAGGCCCCGGGCCCCCACCCCACCTCCAGGCCTGCTGGGACTCCAGCCTCACTGCTGTCCTTCTGTGCCGTGGCCTTTGTTAGCGTCAGTGCCCCTCCCATCACCCCGGTGTCTCCACACCCAATTAGGTCGGGTTGTGGAACAGCTAGGGCCTCTGCCGCCCTACACTGGTTGTCCGGCCTCCCGCTGGCGCCCAGGTCTCTCGCTCGCTCTGCAGGTGCTCTGCACCTAGTCTCCGCACTATCAGCATCCAGCACTCCGGGCTCTCTCTGGTCCAGCACTTCCCCGACAGGGGCATTCCAATATGGGCCTTCAAAGTCCAGCGCGCCCGCATCGGGGTCTCCCGGGCCGGGTGATCCCCCATCCAGCGCCTCCAGGATAGTAGGCCCGCGGCCGTCGGCCAGCCCGGAACCGAAAACGTGGTCCGTGCGCGAGGCGCGGTCCCAGACCAGGCGGCCGCGGAAGCGGAAGTAGCGCACGCGGTGCTGCGGGATGGCCAAGACTCCCGGGCCGAGCGCGGCGAGTGGCGCGTCCCAGCAGAAGGCGCTGAAGGGCTCTTCGCGCACGCCCAGGAAGCGGTCGGCGTAGCCCACCGAGAAGTCGGCCGGGTCGAGGCGCGGATCCCAGCGGATGCGCTGGATGACGGCGGCGGCCGTGCGCAGCGGCGGCTTCTTGTCCCCGAGTCCCGCCTGGGCCTGAGCTCGGCTCGCGGCGCCACAGGGCTGCTCGGGCGCCTGCGCCCCCGGGTGCGAATGACGGCAGCGCGAACCGAAGCGGCAGCGGCCCTCCAGGAAGAAGCGGCAGGCCAGTGCCGCTGCCGGGTCCTCCGGGCACTGCTCCGACTCCGGCTCGCCCGAGGCCGCCATAGCGTCCCGACTGGCCTAGCCAGCTCCAGGAAACCGGCAGTGAGGTTCCGAGTCAGAGCGCAGCTGCGGGCCCAGCCCCAAAAAGCCACGCCCCTGGTAGCTACACGTCCAGTGTATCCCAGGGCCGCTCAACCTGCTAGGGCTCCGCCTGGCGCTCCACCTCTGGAACCCCGCCTCCTGGAAGCCGCGCCCCAGGACTCTGCCCTGCCTCCAGTTTGTCACCAGGGCTCTGTCCTGCCTTCCCCCCCCCCCCCCTCGGAGAAGCCACGCTCCGTGTAAACTTTCTCAGGCGACCCGCAGAACTAGGCACACCTCCAGGAACCTTGTCCCCTGAAAGTCAGGTCCCAGCGTGGCCTACGACTGCCCTGGCCCCATCGGGAGAAATGAGCCCCAGCGCGTCCTAGATTCTACTCCGCACTTGGAAGCGGCACCCCTGGGGAGCAGCACCCATAGGAAACTAGCCCTCGTGGGAATGTCCCCCAGGACTCCTCCTCGCCATGGGGTTAGCACCGTACCCCACTTCCCCCTACTCTCCCCGCCCCGAATGCACCAAAGAACTCGGCTCTGGCTCTCTCCGGGCAGCAGATGCCTCCTAGGAAGTGGATTCCGTCCCTCTGTCCAACTCTGCTCTTCCGTCACCCCTCTGCCCGTTCCCCCAGCCACGTGTGGAAACCAAACACCGCCCTTGGAGACCACCCTCACTTGCTCTAGTCTGGCCCCACCCACCCACAAAGTCCCCATTTGCCACCAAGTCCCGTCCGACTCGGCGATATACAAGGTGTAGGAGACAAAACAGCAGATAGCCGTGGAGTAAGCTGCTAGGTTGAAACACTTGATCCTGATGATAGCAGCCCAGCGCCTAACCCGCTGTGCCAGCGGAGCTCCTTGAGCACGTTTAGTACCTGGCCCGCCTACAGTCAATAGCATTTCCGTGGCCACGCTTCTCCCCCCGTGAAGAGGCGTTACTCTGCTCCTTTGGGAACCTGGCCCCGCCCCAGCACTCACAGCCAAGGAAAACCAAGGGAAACTCACTGCCATGGCGTCAATGCTAACTCACGTGGGTTTCCGAGACTAACGACTTACGGGAAGAGAAGGCCCAGTCTTCCTCCGGAGGAGCGTCTGGTGATGGTTCTGAACTGCGGGCCACGCAGATCGCAGCCCAGCGTGTACACGCCCAGGGCCCGCTGCCATAAAGTTGGTTGTAACTCATAGCAACCCTACTGGACTGAAGTAGAGACCTGCCCCTGTGGCTTTCCAAAGCTGTCAATCTTTACGGCAACTGACAGCCATATAGAGGCTGGTGGGCTGGAATTGCTGGCCTGGGCTAACAAAGCAAAACCCAATCTACAACCAGGGCCTGCCCCAGTCCACGCTACTTACATGTTTCTCCCCACCCCAAACTGCTTTATTTACACGCGCGGCTCCACCGTAAGACCTGCATTATCTACATATTGCCCTAACTCTTATACATTATTTACATGTATTGCTTCACCCTTCAAAAATAAAACAAAAACCCAAGCCCCCCAAACCTCACTGCTATGGAGGCAGTTCTGACTCACAGCACCCTGTAGGACAGACAAAACTGCCCTGTGAGTTTCTGAGACTGTAACTCCGGGGGAACAGAAAGCCTCATCTTTCTCCTGCAGAGTTCCTAGTGGTTTTGAACTGCTGACCTTGAGGTGAGCAGCTCAAAGCATAACCCATATGCCCGCGGGGCTCCCTACATTATTTACACGTGCAGCCCCAGCGCTGCTTGGGCTCAGGTTTCTGAGGTTTACTGGTATAAACCTTTAGGCCAGCAGATAGCCTATCTTTCTCCAGACCCCGCCCCAGGCTACATTGTTTACATGTGACCCTGCCCCTAGGCTGCCTTATTTACATACGTGGCCACACCCCTGGCTATATTATTTACAGGTGTGGCTTCACCCCAAGTCCAGTGACTTACTTGTAGGGTCCCACCCCTAAACCACGTGATTTACATGCTCAGTCCTGCTTCTGTTAGGTACTATCCGGTTGGTTCCTATGCATGGCGACCCTATGCACAACAGAACAAAATACGCACAGTCCTGCACCGTCCTCCCCATGATTCCTCTGTCCAAGCCCATTGCGATAGCCACTGTGTCAGTCCAACTCGCTGAGAGCCTTCCTCTCTTCCGCTGCCCCTTTACTTTACCAAGCATGAACAATCCTTTCCCGGACCCGGGTCTCCCGACAAGCCCAAAGTATGTGAGATGAAGTCTCGCCATTCTTGCCTCTGAGGAACGGTCTGGCCGTTCTTCTCCCCAGACAGGTTTGTTTGTCCTTCTCGTAATTCAGGGCACTTTGAATATTGTCCACCAGCCCTGAACACATCGATTCTTCTGCAGTCTTCCTTATTCAATATCCCACTTTTACATGCACAGGTAACTGAAAATAGCATGGGTTGGGTCAGGCAAACCTTACTCCTTAAAGTAACACCCCTGGCTTTTCCGACTCTGAAAAGGTCTCGTGGCCATCCTTGGTTCTCTTGACTTGACTGCTTCTTTCACGAGCACCCATTGAGCAAGTTCAATCTCTTTTGTTTTGTTTTTTTGCGTCTTTCCTGGTGTTCCTTGGGGGTGCTGTTGTGAGGATTTTTGATCTCATTGATATGGAGTTTTCTGTCATCCATACTGAATGAAGGCTGAAATCCTTGCTCTTCCTCAGGCCCCGCCCAGCATACTTAATTTGCATATGAGGCTCCGCCCCGGAGGAGCGAACCTGGCTGCGCTCTCCACTGGTGCCTGCGACAACCGGCCCCTGAGCCGCTCTGGAGTATAGGGCGCTCCTTTGTGTCGGGTGCACTTGAAATGTGTGGCCCGGGCCAGCCATGTCCCCCACGAGCTTCCGCGGGCCTCCCTTGGCAAATATTTGAGGCATGAGGCTGTTTGCTCAGTCAGGACCTGGCCCCGGCCTCCATGGCGACCACAATCCCGTGACACACCTGGCTCCAACTATCTGAGGTTCTTATGGACCTGCTACCTCACCCCCAGGACCCCTATATCTCATCATCCCTCCCCTAGGGCCCTATCACCCGACTCCCTGTATCTCATCCCCCAACCCTCTTCTCCATCACACCTTCCTCTGAGAGATTGCCACCCTTCCCCCCCTCGTGTCACCTCCCCCTTCCCCCTGCGTCTCCCACCACTCTTCTTTTATCTGCATCACCCTCTCTGGGGCCACCGAGAACCACCCCCCCCCCCCCCGCCATGCCCCTCATCCTTCCCAGCCTCCAGCACACCTTCTCCGAGCAGGTCATGCCACGCGTGGGGAGGCCCTAGCTTTCCATCGGGCCTCCCCTTGGGCCCCTCTCCCCACGAGCTCGCTTGGCAGACAGAGCTGGTACCCGGCAGGGTGTTTATGTGTAGAGGTAGGTGGCAGCGGGACCGGGAAGGGGCTACAGGCCGATGACATCGTCGTCCACCTCCAGGTCAGCGCGGGCGCTGCAGCCGGCTCTGGGATGCTGGGCCCCGGAGCTGGGGTCCAGGCCGGGCTTCGGCTTTGGGGCAGCCGCCCCGGGTCGACCCGCGTCCATGACTCCCAGCACGGCGTCCAGCATGGAGGGGCCCAGATCCAGGTGGAAGGTCAGCAGAGGGTCGGCGGGCGCACGGAGCGGGGGCGCGGGGGGCTGCGGGGCGGCAGGTGACGGACTGCTGCGCGGGGGCCCGGCGATCGGCAGGCGGGGCTCTGGGGGCGGCCCGCCACCGTGGCGGCTCAGAAACGAGGTGTCCCCGAAGGCGTCGCCTCCGCGCCCCACATGCAGAGTGTGTCTGAAGTCGCCGAGCGGAGCAGAGATGGACAGCGCGCCGCGCTCTGGCCGCTTCTTGGGCTGCGGGGCCCCCAGCTGCTTCAGGACCGGCATCTGTGGGGGACAGGCAGGGGTCAGCACAGCCCGGGTGCTGCATCTCCGATATCCTGTGTCCCAACCCAGCGCCACCTCCAAAACCCAAAACCAAACTGACGGGCAGGGTAGAACTGCCCCTGTGGATTTTGGAGATGGTAAGACTTTACAGGGGAGAATACGGAAAGAAGCAGGCGCTGCTAAAAGGACAAACGGATCTGTCTTGGAAGTATAGCCAGAGCGCTCCTTAGAGGCAAGCATGGCGAGCCTTGGTCCTACGTTATTTGGACACGTTGTCAGGAGAGAGCCGTCCTTGGAGAAGGACATCCTGCTTAGTGAAGGGGAGGGGCGGTGAAAAAGAGGCAGGCACTCAAGGAGCTGGATGGATACTGGCTGCAACCATGGGCTCAGGCATGGGATCCATTGTGAGAATGGAGCAGGATCCTGCAGTGTTTCTGTTGTGCATGGGGTTGCTATGGGTCGGAGCCACCTCCATAGCACCCCAAAACAATACAACCACCCTTTCACAGGGGGCAGACAGCTTCCTCGGTTCCCCTGGAAGTGGCTGGTGGGTTTGAACCGCTGACTTAATGGTGAGCAGCCCCACGCTTGCCCCTGAGCGCAGCAAGGTTAGCAGCCGAGGCCAAACTATTCACACCACCTGTGATGACATCCCGTTCTCTAGTGAGCTTTATCTGCTTTGGCAGGACCGGGTGCTGAACCACAGGACATTTTACTTTTTTGGTTGTTGTTGTAGTAAAAGAAAAAAAATAAGGGGAAGGAATAGAAATAATTCAAATGCTCCTATGCTTGAACAAACAAACCCGGAGCCCATGGCATCGACGGGAAGGGGCTAGCCTAGCCTGCGGATTGTAAACTGTGACCACCTGGCTGCCCCGGATAAGCAGAAGAGGAAGGCGAATGCCCACCTGCCTCTGCTCAGATCCCAGATTGTGGGCCCTTGATATAGGACATCTGGGAGGGGTTTGGAGGGCCATCACCTTTTGTTTTTACAGACTCTGTTCGGGATCAAAACCTTTGTACCCGTACCCAGCTCCACCCAGGGACAGCTGCATGGCCTCAGATAAATGACCCTCTCTCTCTCTCTGTTTGCCAATCTGTGAAACAGATAAAATAGCACTACCTTCCTGGAAAAGGGTGGGGCCCTGGTGACATCATGGGTGACAAGTTGCCCTGCTAACCGCTAGGTCCGCAGTTCGAACCCACCAGCCATTCCTGAGGGAGAAAGATGCAGCTTTCTACTCCCACAAAGAGTTACAGTCTTGGAAAACCACAAGGAGTTGTGTAATTGAAGGAAAGAAATGAGACATGCAGGCCCCCATAATTACAGGTAACCACATATGTAGCAATGTGGGGAGTATATCAACCCTAGAGGCCCCCGAGCTCACTGGAGGAATAACCTAAGGGCGAGTAAGAGAATTTGCCCACATACATTCTCCTCCTAGTCCTCAGTTTTCCACAAGGGCCGAACCACCTGTGGGGTCTTCTAGCAGCTGCCTGCCGTCTGGATGGAGACAGAGCTCTACGTGGGTTTGACACCCCCCCCCCCCCCCCCACTGGTAACCATCTGAGCACTTAACCTTTGCAACACCCGCCTCCTTTGATCTGCAGGAAGAAAGTCCGTACTGATTCACAGCTTCCATGCAGGGCAGAATCGAACCCCCAAGTTGTCCATCTTTACAGAAGCAGCCGGCCACAGATTTCTCCCAAGGAGCAGCTTGTGGGTTCCAATCGACAACCTTTCTGTTAGCCGCCCAGCGCTTTCACCATTGAGCCAATGGGGATCTTAGGTTAATCCAACCAAGCCCAGTGCCGTCGAGTCAAATCCAACCCATCATGACCCTCTAGGGCAGAGCAGAACTTCCCCACAGGGCTTCTGAGCCTGTAAATGTTGAGAGGGGCTGATGGCTGCATCTTTTTTCCCACAGAGGTGATACTGGAGGACACTGGGTTCCAACTCGTAATACTGCAGGCTCCTGCTTAGGTTCAGGGTTGAGTGTAAGGCATCGGCATTACCCAGAGAGGCCATCCCAAGGCAGGTGTCTCTGTTGTTAGGTGCTGACTCAGACTACAGAAGGCTCAACTCAGTCTCTCGCTACCATTGAGTCATTTCCAACTCATGGGGCCTTCTAGGACAGAGTGAGTTGACCCTGTGAGCTTCTGAGACTGTCACTTACTTTTAAAAATCATTTTATTGGGGACTCATACAACTCCTTTCACCATCCATCCATCCATCCATCCATCCATCCAGTGTGTCAAGCACATTTGTACATTTGTTGCTCAGGGGACAGCTACTCCCCCTTAGGTTACACCTCCAATGAGCTTGGGGACCTTTAGGGTTAAGATACTCCCCACATTGTTATGTATGTGGTTACCTGTAATTATGGGGGCTTGCATGTCCCAAGACTATATAAGTTGGTGAAAAAAAATATTCTCTCTCTCTCTTTCCCGCTCAGACCTGGCTTCCTAGAAGAGGCAAGCACCTACATCTTTTGTCTGTCCGTTCGTTTCTTCCCTTCAATTACACAATGGTCCCTTAGGACTCATCCGGACTCACGGGATCCGAGTCAAGCATTGACTCACTGGCACCAACAGTGCAAGCAGCCTTCCTTAGGATTCTGGGCCTGAGTCACCCTTCAGGCCTGGAGCAGAACTCAGTCCCGGGCTCAATTTTTAGTCAAACAAGAAACCAAGAAACCCTCCCTACTATCCAAGTGACCCTGACTCACAGCGACCCTACAGGACAGGGAACAACGGCCTCTTTGGGTCCCTGAGGCTGTGACTCTTTATGAGAATAGAAAGCCTCATCTTTCTTCCAAGGACTGGTTGGAGGTTTAGAACCACCGACCTAGATGTTAGTTATCAGCCCCGTAAGTAACCCATGCTGTCAAGAAAAGACCAAAATCACTGCCACTGAGTAGGTTTTGAGTCACAGGGATCCCAGGGTGGGGTTTCCAATGCCCCCCCCCATCTTTCTCCCATGGAGCCGCTGGTGGTTTTGAACAGCTGACTCTGAGGTTAGCATCCCAATGCGTGATTACTCTATCAGCTTCTCAGAGGTCTCATTGGGCATGAGTTGTGAAGGAGAGGACAGCCCTTCTGATCTTATTTTGCAAACGAGACTAAGGAGGTTGGGGGCAGAGAGAGTGTTGCAAGCCGAGGAGGGTGGTGGTGAGGTCCACAATGACTCCATCCCTCTGTCCCCGTCTCTGCAGTGTTTCTCCAACTTTTCTGTTATTCTGGCTGTCCCCATCCAGATGAATGTATTGTTAATGTGACCACACAACCCCTTCTCACACGTCCTCCATCCCCCACCCCCAAACATCGGCCCACACCCAAATCTGTCACCCCCGTGATGGTTCCTACAGATGGTGACTGTTGTGGATTAAAACGCAGTTGTAAACCCAACCCCTATATTCATGGTCACAGTCCCATGTGGGGGGTGGGCTTCCTTTAAGGAGACAGAGTCAGTGTTGGGGGTGTTTTGAATCAATACAAAATAGAAAAGCAAAAAAAAAAAAAAAAACCCGAAAAAAAAGCCCTCTAAACTCACTGCCGAGTCGGTTCTGACTCACTGTAACTCCTTGTAGCAGGAGTGCGGCATGTCCCGCACTTGGGCCATGTAAGGCCTGTGAAATCAGTGCCAGCTAATGCACACGCCTCACCCAGGTGAAGCAGTTCCAACCATGACATTCTCACTGTCATCTAGTTGATTCTCTTTTGGCTGCTCACCGTGAGGTCGGCAGTCCGAAACCACCAGCTGCTCCACGGGAGAAAGACCGGTTCCCTACTCCTGTAACAGGTTTCAGTCTTGGAAACCCAGGGGGCAGTTCTACCCTGTCCTGTATGGTCTCTATGAGTCAGTGACACCGTAGCAGTGAGAGAGGATGTAAGCAGTCCTGGCAGTTCCACGTTGGGTTCTCAGCTGCTAACTCAAAAGTTAGTGGTTCAATTCTACCCAGCAGCTGCACGAGAGAATTTTTCACAACCCCCGCTTCACCCCCCCCCAAAAATCCAAACTCACTGCCATCAAGTCAATCCAACTCATAGCAACCCTGTAGGGCAGGGGAGAAGTGGCCCTGTGGATATCTGAGATTGAAACTCTTTGTGGGAAATTGCAACTCTGGTGGTTTCGAACTGCTGACCTTACGGTTCAAAGGGGCCGTGCTAATGGATCACATAGGGTTATGATGAGTGGGAATGAAGGCCCTGGCAGCTAACAACAGCAAGCACTACTGCAGGAATTGTTGGCAAGTGGTGGTGCCACAGAAGAGCCCTGACATCATAGTGGTTACACACCAAGGTCAACAGTTTGAAACCACCAGCTCCTTTGTGGCGAACAAAGAGGAGGCCTTCTACTTCCGGAAGAGGTACGGTTTGGGAAAGCCACAGGGACAGTGCTACTCTGTCTTGTAGGGTCCTTGTGAGTTAGCTTGACTTGACGGCGGTAACCTGGGTTGGGTGTAGGTGCTGGTGTAACTGAACCGGTAAACAACATCATGAGACAGAGAAGCGATGGAAGTCGGCAAGGATTTCATTTCACTTGGATGCACAGTCAGCACTCACGGCAGCTGCAGGCCAGCAATCAAAAGAGGGAGACAGGAGGGAGCATGAGAACTATGGCAGTTACATGATTCCCTGTCAACTTGCGAAGGGGTAGAGTTAGCCTGTCAATCAGGTCGCAGTTTGATGACCTCATTTGGAGGTGCGACCGAGATGGATAGCTCACTGGAGGCCAGATACACACTTTCTACTTCCTCTTCCTGCTGACAAGCCCATGGAGCTACGCTAGAGCCCTGGAGCTGGAGGAGTCATGTGGAGACCCACGCCAGCTCTGAGATGCTTCCACCACCAGTGGATCCACAAGACTTTCCACCCACTGATCTGTGATCTTCCTACATTCGGTGTCATTGCATGTTTTATGTGAGTCTGAAGAGGAATTTATAGATTGGTATCAGACATGAGGACTAATATCGGACTTATGGATTTGATCTGGACTGGGCTGGGCTGTTTTCTCAATATACAATTTCTCTTTATAGAAAGCTCTTTCATATATATGAGTGTCTCTGGATTTATTTCTCTAGTCTACCCGGACTAAGACAGAACTGATTGGGGGGAGGTGGGGAGTAAAAGGGAGCCGACGTCAAGAAGTCCAGGAAGGAAATGAATGTTTGGAAACTGACTGTGGTGGCAGTTGTACAGTCCTGCTGGATGTGACTGACCTGTGGAATGATATGGTATATGTATTAACTCCCAATTAAAACAAAACAAAAAAAGAACTGATTGTGATGATATATATAATTATTTTTAAAAGGGATTTAATAATGGAAGTGTGTGTATATATGTGAATGTTATATCAAGAAAACTACTACAGAAAGAAAGAAGCCAAACTTGACCTATGGTTACCATGGGTGCTAACGGTGGTGAAATAATCTGGGAAAGGACAGATCAGTAGCGATTGAACAACGTGAAGAGTGGACACTGAATTGTACCGGTAGAAAGTATTTCATTGGAGAATGTTTTGTTGTCTATATTTTTGCCACAATTAAAAACAATGTGAACCATATGATAAAAACCCAAAGACGTGTTGCATCCGGTGAATGTGCTGCACAAGACCATTTCCACGTGCTTGAAGATAAGTCAATAAAGTATGTCAAGCGCTAAGATGTCACTTAAGGACTAAGGTGGGCCTGACCGAAGCCACGGTATTTTCAACCGCCCGGTGTGCTTGTGAAAGTTGACACTAAATGAGAAAAAAGGGGGAAGAGATGATGCATTTGAATGACAGTGCTGGTGGAGAATACTGACAGTACCATGGACTGCCAAGAGAACAAAGGAATCTGTCCTGCATGGAAAAAAAACCCACCATAATTTATCAATGATCAAGGGTTCATGAGGGAGGGTGGGGGAAAGGGGCGAAATGAGCTGATGCCAAGACTCAAGCAGAAAGAAAATGTTTGAAAATTGAAGATGGCAACCTGTGTACAAATGTGCTTGACACCACGGATGGATGGATGGTGATAAAAGCTGTAAGAGTCTCCAATAAAGTGATTAAAAAAAAAAATGAACCTGTCTTGGAAGTACAACTCGAATGCTCCTCAGAGGCAAGGATGGCAAGCCGTATTTTCAGGAGAGAAAAGACGTCATCCTGCTTGGTCAAGTGGGAGGGGCGGTGAAAAAGGGAAAGGCCCTCGACAAGATGGATCAATACCACGGCTGCAAACAAGCACTGAAACACGTGAGGCCAGCGCGGGACTGGGCCGTGTTCCTTCCTGCTGCCCATCAGGGCTGTAAGCGTGGAACCCATTCAGAGACATCCAGCACATCATCAAGTGGTGCAAATCATGCACATAGTCGGCTGCTAACTGAAAGGGTGGAGGGCGGAGTCTATCCAGAGGTGCCTCGGAAGAAAGAGCTGGCAGTCTGTGTCCAAAGATCTCAGCCTCGGAAAATCCTGCACTTGGGATTGCCAGGACTGGGATCATAATGGATACGCCCAATTGCTTAACCACTGCCTGGTCCTGGCCTACTCGCTCTGCATGGGTGAAGGAAGTCACTTAAAAACCAGAAACCCAACAAACAAACAACATAATTAAAATAAAAACAAAACCAGAAACCCACTGCCAGGGAGTCAATTCCGACTCACTCTGAGTCTGTCAGTCTTCCCTGGAGCAGAAAGATTCATCTTTCTCCCCAGAGCGGCTGGTGGTTTCGAACTACTGACCTCATGGTTAGCAGCCCATTATGTGGCCAATTACCAGGCATCTTTTGTAGGTGGGATCAAACCAAATCAAACTCACTGCCACGGAGTCTTGTGATGCACAGTGACCCTGTAGGGCAGGGCACGACTGCCCTTGTAGGTGTCTGAGACGGTAACTCTTTATATAAGAGTAGAGAACTTCGGCTTTCTCCCAAGAACAGCTGGTGGTTTTGAACTGCTGGCACAGGACTCCGCAGTGCTTGGTTCTACACATAAGGGTACCATGAATTGGGGTCCACTTGATGGCCACTTAACCATTCAAGAAGCCTAGGTGGCCCTGTAGAGTAAGGAGTCATTGCATTACTAACCGAAAGGTGGTGGGTTCAAAACCACTAGCCACTCTAAGAGAGAAAGATGAGGCTGTCTGCTCCCACAAAGATTTACAGTCCCAGAAACCCTAGACAGAGTTGCCACGAGGTGGCATCAGAAGCCCTGGGGACTTAGTGGGTTGCTGATTGGACTGCAAGGTCAGCAGTTCAAAACTACCAGCCACTTGGAGGGAGCAAAACAAGGCTCGTAACTCCTATAAGGAGGTACAGTCTCAGAAACCCACAGTGGGCAGTCCACGGCCCTCCTATAGGGCCGTTACTAGTCCGCATTGACTCTATGGCAGTGAGTTTGATAAAACGGAATTGTGATCTCAAGGACCTCAGCCACAGGGTAGGGTATAACCCAGGGGGAGGGGAAATATTCTGATAGGATCCCAAGGATTTCTTTAGACATTTGACTATCCTAACCCCGCTCCCAGGCACCCCGTCCCCCATTCCCTAGGAGAACAATTAGGAGCCCTAGTGGCCTCCACTCACTGCCATCAAGTGGATTCTGACTCATAGCGACCCTATAGGACAGGCTAGAATGGCCCATGCGAGTTTCTGAGACTGGAACTCTTTACAGGAGGAGAAAGCTGACCTCTTTACAGGAGTAGAAAGCCTCATTTTTCTCTTGGGGAGCAGCTGGTGGTGTTCAACTAGAGATCTTGTGGTTAGCAGCCCACTAACCACCAGGACTTCAACCGGGGGCCTAAAGGGCCACTTAGAGGGCTAAACCATAAGGTCCATGGTTCAAACCCACTGGCTGGACCCTGGGAGAAAGACAGGGCTTTCTCAGAGTTATAGTCTCAGAAACCTACCAGGGCGGTTCTACCCTGTCCTATGAATCAAATCAGACTCGATGGCCGGAGTTTGGTTTTTACTCGGGTAGTTCTAAGACCTGAGCAAGCCCCTCCGCTTGCTTCCAAAGCCTCCTCCTTGGGGCTGGGTGGGGGATAGGTTCTAGCCTCTCTGGGTGGAGCTAACAAGTTTGGTGGAAATCACCTGGAGGGAACGGATTAGAAAGGTCTGGGGTATGGGCTCGGAAGAGGTCACAGCCTGGAAAGCCCACCCAGCCCACGGGGCGGTGGGGGGGACTCCATGTGCCTGGAGTGGGTTCTGATGAATCAGCGTGGGCAGTCTCTCCCTCAAGGGGGGGGGGCTGTCGCGTTGGATAGTGAGATCACCCTTGGGCAAAGCCCGTCCATTCCGAAAGAGGACAGAGAGGCTGTTGTCCGGCACAGACTGGTGGCAGGCCGACAGCGAGAGTTTCTGGGTTCTACTTGATGCCCCCCACCAGCCCCCCTTCCTGTCCAGGCCCCAGCTGTTGGGGTGTGGGGCGCAACTGGTTCTAGCTTACCCCTGCTCTCACAGACCCCAACACGGATATAGCAAATCCTAATCCTGCCAGACTGGTTCTCGGACTGGAGGGTGGGGGTGGAGGGCAGGCGGGACCGCAGGACCCCAGGACCCCACAGCCTCTGCGGGCCACAGTGGGGAAGCTTCCAGAGGCCACGTGGCTGCAGCCGGAACTTGGGCGGTGGCCCCTCTGGGGACGCGACAGTGGGACACCCCCCCCCCCCACTCCGCGCCCCAACGCCGCCCCTCACCTTGCAGCCGTCAGGAGGCAGGGCGGTCGCAACCCCGGCTCTGCAGGGAGCTCCGGGTCCTTGCTCCTGGGTACCGGGATCGCGCCTCTGTCTTCCTTCTTCCTCCGGGCGGAGCTACCTGGCAAAGGGAGAGCCGTGGGGACCCGGGCGTCCAGGGGCTGCGGAAGCCCAAGGACTCAGCTTCCCTGGCCCCAGCTTCCGCCACCTCCTCCCTCAGACCCAGGGCTATGGGCTCCCAGTCCGTACTGCCTCTGACCCAGGGGTCCAGGACCCCAGCCCCTCCTCCCTCAGCGCCCCCAGGGTGGGGGGTTCGGCCCACAGCCCCTCCTCCCTCAGACCCAGGGGTCAGGGACCTCCCAACGTCCTCCTTCAGACCCGGGACCAGGTCCCCAGCCACTCTTCCCTCTGGCCAGGGGGTCCAGGCCCCCAGCCCCTCCTCCCTTAGATCTGGGGGTCCGGGGCCCATCCCTGGCAGTCCAGGTAAGAAGTCCTTTCTCTACCTGCACGGGGAGCTGCAGTGTCAGCCCCTCCCGGGGGCCATGGTGGGAGCCCACGCCTTGCGGATCACTGCTCAGTCCAGTCCGGGGCAGGAAGGGTTAAGGATCCGGCCCCTCCCAACCTTCGCTGATCTCCCCCCCCCTCCCCGCCCCCTCCCCACCGCCTTACTCCTCCACCAAAGTTTGCGTCCAGGATTGGAAAAGAGTACTCGTGGACACGCTGGTACCCCTCCGGGCGGGGCAGGGCGAGCCAGAGTGCAGGAGGGATGGAGGGGAGGGAGGACCCCGCGCGGGGGTGGGGGCCACAGGACGCGCCCCCAGCTCGGCCCCTCCCCTGCCCGGCCTGGAATTTCCTGAAACCGGCTGTTGGAGAGAGTAATTTCTTCCAGATTGCTGCTGGGGGCGGTGGCGGTGGCGGTGGTGTTGGTGGGAGGGGGGCGGGAGGGGACTGGGAGAGAAAATATGGAAAAGCCAGCCAGCGAGTGAGCAGGAGGGACAGAGGGAGGGAGAGAGGGAGGGAGGGAGGGAGGGAGGGAGGGAGAGAGAGAGAGAGAGAGAGAGAGAGAGAGAGAGAGAGAGAGAGAGAGAGAGAGAGAGAGAGAGAGAGAGAGAGAGAGAGAGAGAGAGAGAGAGAGAGAGAAGGGGACCACCGGGAGGCTGGAGGTGGGCTGGGAGGAGCAGCCAGGCGCTGTTTGAGGGGGGCGGGGTGTCTCTTGTGTTAGTTCCTGCCTGAATCCACCCTGGGTGTCTGTCTTGAGCAGAGAAGAGCCAGTTTGCTCGTGATAGGAAGGTCCTGCAGAGGCCAACTGCAGGCCAGGAAGGTGGAGGCCCTTGGAGAAGTAGGGGGGGGGGGTATGGGGAAAGGGAGGGCCAGGGGGGAGGGGTATGGGGTGGGGATGGAGGGAAGGGGAGAGGGAGGCAGGGTCCTGGAAGGAAGCCCCCTGGTGCAGTGGTTTTGGACATGGATATGAGAGTCCGTTTGAGGGGCCACCAGGAAAGGCGACTTGGAGCTGGTTCTGGAAGGGCAGGCTGGTGAGTGCCTGGTCAAGGCAGGTCAAGACCCGGCTTGAAGACCTTGGAGGGGCAGGGGGAAGAGGGGGTGGAGGCAGGTTAAACTGGAGCTGGACGAGAAGGGGGGGGGGAGTGAGGGGCCTTGGCAACAGGGCTGATACTAGCAGCCAGGGCCACAGTCAAGAGTAGGCACAGCAGGTACTGGGTGGCCACCCAGTGGACCCTGTAGGCCACAGTAGCCCCGCCTCCTAGGGCTTCCAAGCCCACAAACCTTTGCCATATGCTGGCCATCTTTCTCCTGAGGGACAGTGGGGGAGTTTGAACTGCGGGCCTTTCCATCTGTTTAACCTTTGTGCCACCAAGACACCTTAAAAAATGGCATTACAGCTATTTATTAGATTTTTGAAAAATTGAGGTGAAATCCATGCAACAAACCGAACTTAAAGAAAATCATTTTCTTGGGGGGCTCTTACAGCTCTTATAACCATCCATCTATTGCATGGAGCACATTTGTACATATGCTGCCACCATCCAATTCTAAACAAGTCCAAACATTTATTTCCTACTTGAGCCCTTGGTATCAGCTCCTCTTCCCCCCCCCACCCTCCCCACCCTCCTAATCTCTCGACCCCTAGATAAATGATTATTATTTTCATATCTGACACTGTCCGCTGCCGCCCTTCACTCATGTTTCTAGGTGGGGGTGGGGTTATGCATCGATAATGATCGGTAAACTGAACGATTTCCAAGCAAACAACTCAGTGGCATTTAGAACATTCACAAGGCTGGGAACCACCCCCTCTGGTCCCATAACATTTCCTCCCCAACCCCCACCCCTCTCAGAAGACACTGGGTCCAGGAAGTTGTCAGTCACCCCTCTCCCATTAAGATAGGAAAAACCAGATGGGCTGGATCTAACCAGAAAAACCAAACCAAGCTAGTTGTCAACCACTTCATCTCGCAGCAATTCCAAGGACATCTGAGTAGAAGGGTCACCATGGACTTTGAGTGATCTTCAACCACCAGGCCTTGCTCCCCAACCTTCCAGCTTAGCTGTCGTTTTTTTTCAGTGCCTTTTAGACAGATCCGACTCCCAGCGACCCCGTGCACAACAGAAGGAAACTGTCTGGTCCTGCGTCACCCTCACAATTGTTCTTAGGTCTGAGCCCATGGACGCACCTCATGGTGTCCATCGGCCTCATCAAAGGTCTTCCTCCTCTTTGGAAAGGACTCTTGGTGGCGGAGTGGTTATGCATTGGGCTGCTGGCCACAAGTTCACTGGTTCAAAACCACCACCAGCTGCACCTCAGGAGAAAGATGAGGTTTATTTACTCTCCTAAAGCGTTAAAGTCATTGAAACTTCCAAGGCAGCTCTGCAACTACAAGGTTGGTGGCGAGGAATCAGCATCAATTGGATTGGCGGTGAGTTTTTGTTTGTCGCCAGCTTGAATTCCTAATCGCTTTCTTGGAACGAGGGCGCCCCCGCCGTTCATTCTGCACTATTTCCACAAATTTACACAGCTGGCTTCTCTCAATGTGTGAATGCTCTCATGATTTCTCTTCTGGTGGTTCCATGTCCTTCATCTAGTTTCCCTGGTCCCTTGTCTACTCATCTTTGTTTTAAAGTCACCGTGGACTATGTAGGTGATTTTTTTTTTAAAGGAGCGCTGTACCCGCGGCTAGTATTCATTTTGAGAGCCATCTGTTTTCTAGCTGAAAGGTGACCTCCAAGGGCTAGTTTGGGGTCAAGGTTTTCAAAGAGCATTTCAGAGTAATAGAATCAAGTAGTCCTCCAGTCTCAACTGGTCCAGCAAACCCTCATTTTAAACAATGTCTTTGAAATGAATGAGAGGCTCCACATCTTCCTCCCATTGGATCAGAGCCCACCCATTGGGTCCCTGATCAGAGTGGTGGGTGGTGGTAGTGGGTACCCTGTAGGTCTTCTTGTCTCCCAGTAGATGAGGCTGTGGTTCCTGTAGACTAGAAGTCCTGTGGACAACTTCCTTTTTTTAAGTCTTTCTCGTCTCCTAGATGTCCAGTAGCAGTCAGTCTTCAGTCCCATTTTGACAACCAACAAAATCAACAGATGTTGACAAGGGTCCTTTTGGGACAGGGGAATCACCTCTGGTCGAAACCCATTGGTTCTGATGGTGACCCCAAGAGACACACAGGACATCTTACCGGATGGTTTGGGGCTACCACGTTCATTTTCCAAGCTTTGAAGACGTCTCACCAAGTCAGGAGGTAGGACTTACGATGTGGGACTGCATCATTCTTGTGGCGGGCCATTGTGTGCATCAGAGGATGCTGAGTAGTGTGACTAGATGTTAAGCCAATTTCATGGTGCCTTTGTGGAGGTAGGGGTGGAGGCCAACCTGTCAATCAGGTGGTAGCTGGGTGATGCTTCTGTGGGGGTGTGGACTTTTAATAAGAGAAACAATAAGAACTAACCTCTCTCCCTTGGCCCTCCCGCTTGCTTGAATTCTGAGCCTGCCCCCAGAGGTGGCCCCATGGGAGCCACGATGCCTTACTATGTTCCTACCAACATTGGACCCACGTGACTTGGCATCCGCCAGCCCATGCCCTCCCCGCTTCCTGCTTCACCTTTCTGCATCATGCGAGTCTGAAGAGGGTTCTGGCTAGCATTGGACCCGCGGGCTTGAGTTGGGCTGGGCTGGACTGCCTTCTGGATAGACAATTATTTAATTAATCTATTTGATATGAAATGGATATCAAGTTCTTTTCATTAATTTATATATTTAAAATTCAAACGAGTCACCCTCCTTCCGGGTGGTACAAAATCCCGGGCCTAACAAAGACCAAAGGGCAGCAGCTCTGGCAGCATTCTGGACTGGGTTCCCTCTGCCCTCACAGCTAAGAAGGCTGAGCGAGGAGAACGAAAGAGATGGACCATCGCTGTGTGACATCTTCTTTTTCTGTCTTACAGAAGGTTTGTTCGTAAGTGTACAGCAGGCGCCAAGACGACACTGAAGTCCAACAGTCGGTGGATGGTAAAGCAGGGAAACCAGATGTTCACACAGGAAGGGAATCCTGGGTCTTCAGTGCCACAGTCCCCAAGGGCAGCTGACTTTTGGCCAGATTTCTTCATTCCACCAAGGGTCACTATGAGTCAGCATGGACTCAATGGTCATGCGTCTCGTTTAGAGTAGGTGGTTGTAAAGATGAACTGAGATCATGCGTAGCCTAGAACGGGAGCTAGCTTCTGTCCAGTGCAGAACTGTGAGACAATAGCATTCTTTCTGTCTTGAGAGGAACTTAGCAGTCATTGAAGATTCCAGATCCATTTCAGTTTTCTTGAAAGACGATCCAGTTCTGTTGCTTTCAGCCACCCTGTTGTGGTACTTTGCTAGAGCACAAATGCATGTAGACGTCAACAGGGAGAGAGAGAGACATGCTTCGGAGACCCAGAGCGAAAGATGAAAAGAGCACCATGCTCACAGAGGCTGGGTGAGAATGCACACAAGGAAGTACACACAGTAACTGCAGGGTACCAGCCCCCACAGTCGAATGGGCCCAAGAGGTGGTAGTGCAATTGAGAGGTAAGATTAAAGAGACATCAGCAAGATAGGGCACGCAAGGGCTCACCTTTGAGGGCATGCCTTCAGGAGCCAGTCCACGCAGAGACAGAACATATTTCCAACCAAGGTTTATACACACTTTATGACAGGGGTTCTCAACCTTCCTAATGCCATGACCCTTTCATACAGTTCCTCATGTTGCGGCGACCCCCAACCATAAAATTATTTCCATGGGGGACAGACAACAGAAAAGGGGGTGAAGGGAGATGCTGGATAGGGAAAGATATGACAAAATAATAATTTATAAATTATCAAGGGCTCATGAGGGAGAGGGGAGCAGGGAGGGAGGGGAAAAAAGAGGACTTGATGCAAAAGGCTTCAGTGGAGAGCAAATGCTTTGAAAGTGATGAGGGCAAAGAATGTACGGATGTGCTTTATACAATTGATGTATATATATGTATGGATTGTGATAAGAGTTGTATGAGTCCCTAATAAAATGTTAAAAAATAAAAAATAAAATAAATTATTTCCGTTGCTACTTCATAACTGTCATTTTGCTACTGTGATGAATTTGTAATGTAAATATCTGATATGCAGGATGAATTTTCATTGTTACAAATTGAGCATCATGAAAGCATAATGATGAGTCACAAAAACAATATGTCATTCTATATTGTGAAATATTAATTTCTAATTACAAATAAATGAAATTTTGTCTTGAAGCATGGTGTAACATGGTGTGACAGTCTTGAAGCCTGGTGTAACAGTCTTAATAAAACAACAGTAAACTACATTGCTACATTTTGGGACAGTATGCATAAAAAGCCAAGGTCGGTGCGAAGGTTGAGATAGCTTCTTTCTCATGAGAAATTCTCGGGGCAGTCTTTGCAGGAGCACAGCGAAGATCATCTTCCACAACAAGTCTACTTCTGTAATTAGACTTGATAACCAACAAGCTAGAAAATCCTGTTTCACAAAGATACGTTGTTGGAAATGGAAGAAGAAGGCACAACACAGTCTCAGACAGAACAGGATATGACTGCTACCACTTGAGCCAGAATTTTGTAACTGGCATTGTAGAGAAATCAGTTCTCACTGCATCGCTGTTAATAAGTTCAATGAACTACTCTTTTGCTGTCTCAGGGACGTCTTCAACTTTGACTGTGAGTGGGCTTCTGGCAAGTGCAGATGGGGTGTCAGGTAGATTTGGAAAGTATGATGAAATTTCTTCTGCAAGCATGTGCAAGCGTTCTTTCACAGAAATTATCATCGTAATCGTTTTGTCTGGTTCAATGTCAGCTTCCTCAAAGAAAGCAGATAAGGTAGCCAGCATGTAAATTTTATTTCCATCCAATTTTTTTTTCTGCCAAAGCTGGAGTTTCAGTTGGAATATTTGGATCTTTTCAGATAAATCAAGGCATATTATCTTTGGTCCTTGAAGTGATAAATTTAACTCATTCAAGATGGTAAAGATGGCAACCAAGTAATCTATATTCTGCAGTTCACCTTTATCACTGAAAAGTGCTTCAAACTGCGGTCTTGCTTTCTTATTAAAAAAACATTTTGAGTTCATCACGAAGCTCAAAAACACATTTTAAAATGTTTCTTCTTGATAACCATCTCACTTCAGTGTGAAATAGCAGAACATTATTGGGCGCATCCAACTTGTTGCACAGGTGCGAAACCAGTCGACTGTTTAAAGTGCTCACTTTGACAACATTGACAGAACTGAAGACACTTTTCATTACTTCTTGTCACTCTTGTGGCAGCGTCTTCATTGCTAATATTTGCTGACGAACCATACAGTGAGTTCCGATGACTTTTGGTGACTCATTCAGTAGCAAACGTTGAAATCCAGATCGACATCCTAGCATAGCTGGAGCACCATCTGTGCAAACACCACACACCTTTCCCCAAGAGATCTTAGTCTCTTTCAGAAATGAACCAATGGTGTCAAATACATGATGTGCAGTAGTTGACCTTTCAAGAGGTTTGCAAAAAAAGAAACTCAGCTTTAAAGTCGCCATCATTAATATACCTCATGAAAAGCAGTAACTGTGAAGAGTTTGCAACATCTGTCAATTCATCAAGCTGGGTGCTAAATATTGGAAGTGGAGCAGATTTAATTTCCTGGATTGCCTGATCATGAATATCAGCAGACATGTCATCTAGTCTTCTGAGAGTAGTGTTGTTAGATAAGGAAATCACATTCAATTTTGTAACAAATTAGCCTCTAATCATAACCCGAACAATGTCTTTGGTTGCTGGCAACAGTAAGTCGTCAGCAATGGTGTGAGGTTTCATAGCTCTGGCGATTCTGAGTGGCACCAAATATGAAGCTTCAACGGATGCTACAGTTTGTTTGTGATACTTGCCACCAGTGTCAAGTCTGGCTTTCTTGAGCCCATCAGCTTTGCTTCTAAAATAGTTGGTATCCTTTCCGGAAAAACTCGGAAGCTTGCTAACAAAATAGCATTTTAGTTTGTTCAGCTTCATAGATTCAACTGATAGAACTTCACAGCAAACAACACATTGCAGTTTCTCAATGCCTGCTGTAATTATTGAGGTAAACACCATACTGTGAAATATTTTTACACTATAGTTTCTTAACATTCATCTCTACACGATCCATTGGCATGGGGTGGTGTGCTAATGAAAATAAGATACCACAATAGCTTTACTAATACAAAAGATGAGACATGGCATAGTGCAGGCAATACAGTTCATTAAAGTTTCCTATGATTTACCATGCTGTTGTTTTTTTTACATACCTGTTATTATCACAAGGGGGCAGTATTCACATCAACCACAGCTGAATATAAAAGGACTGATCAGCATCCAGATTAAGTTCCCATGGTACAGACATTTATTTTTTGCAGTAGTTGATGATTTTACATTTATACAGTAATTATAATTAATGAAGTGCCATTTTACCTCCAATACATTTTACCTCCAATACATTTTACCTCCAACACAATAGCTGCTCTCTACACAGTAGCTGCTCTCTACACATGTGTGACTGGTCCACATAAGTACATTATGGTGCCAACCCTGTCACATACACCTGTACTTGTACAGGATGTATGTGACGGGGTTGGTGCGATGATGTCATCATGCTGGGTACTCATAGGTGGGCGTATCTGCATGTGGGTGGATCTACCTGGAGACAGATTGAGGTGCAGTGTCTCGGTTCCTAACACCATTGGAAATATGTGCTTTCTGATGGTCTTAGGCAACTCCTGTGAAAGGGTATTCAACCCCCAAAGGGGTCATGATCCACAGGCTGAAAACCGCTGCTCTAGCGGCATGCTAGCCCCCTAATTACAGGTAACCACATATGTAACAAACTGGGCTGTATCCTAACCCTAGAGGTCCCTGAGTATACTGGAGGAGTAACCTAATACCAGTGCACAGGGCAGGTAAGGAGGAGTGGCTGTCTTCAGTCTAGAGAGCAATAGCACATGTCTGCTCCTATAGATTAAGCTGCTGGCTACACAGCAATCAGCCAGGTGATTGTAAGAGGTGACCTTAAGGTAGCAGTATTATTGGAAGATATAGCAGGGAACAATATTAGTTATGAGATTGTGATTGCGGCTGACCTCCAACTCACAAGGGTGAAGGTATCACTCCACCCCAGAAACCCAACCTTTGAGGCTTCTTAATACACGAGAATAAAGAATTCATCCATATATGCTCTCTTCTTGTTCTGTTTCCCACAAGTTCCCAACACATAAAAGCAGAAGGAGCAGCAAAGGCTGCGTGGAAGCTGGAGATGGAGGCCCAGACCCATGATGATGATGAGCGGGACAGAGACTCAGAGACAGAGGTGGGAAGGACACAGGAGTATAACTCCAGACAAAGGATGGAGCCCCAATAAACGCACAAGGAGAGAGACAGGTGGAGGAGAGACCCAGGAGAAAGACAGAGACACAGCAATATAGAGTTCAGACGGGGAGGGAAGAGACAGAGCTCAAGACAGAATTCAAAAGAAAGGAGAGAGAGAGAGAGAGAGAGAGAGAGAAAGAGAGAGAGAGAGAGAGAGAGAGAGAGAGAGAGAGAGAGAGAGAATGGCAGTTATATAATCTGTCAATTTGAGCGAAGGGGTGGAGTCTGGCCTGTCAATCAGGTCATAGCCAATGAGGTCTCTGTGGGCATGGCCTTCTCCTGAGGATTCTAGGAATTCCTGTCTTCCTCCCTGGAGGCAGGACACACACTCTCTCTGCTACACATTCCTGTTGACAGGACACATGGAGACACACTGATGGCAGCCAAAGCCCTGGAGCTGAAGGAGCCATGTGGAGACCCCTGCCAGTGCTGAGATGCTTCCACCACCCCTGGAGTCACTAGACTTTCCACACTGGCCTGTGATCTTCCTGCATTTGGCGTCATTGTATGTGTTGCATGAGTCTGAAGAAGAATTTATGGACTGTGGATGATACCTTCAGGACCAGGGGTGTGAGGGGCGATACTGGGAGAGTAGAGGGTGAGTGGGTTGGAAAGGGGCAACTGATTACAAGGATCCACATGTGACCTCCTCCCTGGAAGACGGACGGCAGAGAAGGGAGACTCCGGATAGGGCAAGATATAACAAAATAACAATCTATAAATTATCAAGGGCTCATGAGGGAGGGGGGAGTGGGGAGGGAGAGAAAAAAAAAGAGGACCTGATGCAAAGGGCTTAAGTGGAGAGCAAATGCTTTGAAAATGATGAGGGCAAAGAATGTACGGATGTGCTTTATACAATTGATGCATGTATATGTATGGATTGTGATGAGTTGCATGAGCCCCTAATAAAATGTTAAAAAAAAGAATTTATAATATAGACTGATATCAGACATATGGACTAATATCAGATGTATGGACTTGATCTGGGTTGGGATGTTTTCTCAATATTCAATTGCTCTTATATACACATATGAATCTCCCTGGATTTGTTTTTCTAGTCAACCTGGACTAACACAGAGAGACAGACAGAGACAGGAGCAAGAGACAGAGCAAAACAAAGAGAGCAAAAACCATTGAGAGAACGAGGCAGAAGAAAACGCTCTAGAATGGCCCCTGGTGGTGACAATTGTATGGCTCTTCTTGGTCTGGTGGAATTATCGAAGGGGATGACATGCGGTGGAGTGCTCGTAACATTGTTAAAAGTAAGAAATTAAACCAACCAACCAACCAAACAAACAAAACACATTGAGAGAGAGAGAATGAGAGAATAAAAAAACACCCAGCGAGACATGGAGAGTGAAACAGAGAGTGAAAGAGAGACAGAGCCAGGACTGAGAGACAGCAAGTCAGAGAGAGGCAGAGAAAGAGAAAGAGTGAAATGTGCACAGATAGCACGAGAGAGCCGGAAAGAGCCAGAGTCACAGAGGGCGGTGGACGGGCCGAGAAAGACATGTTTCCACAGAGGAAGTCAGAGGTGAAGCGGTTGTATCCGGACTGGGCAGCGGCCAGGCTGCACCACTGGGAGGACAGGCTGCCCTCTGTCTCCGGAGCGGCCAGGGGGGTTGGCTCCTTGCTCTGAGGCCCAGCTATTTCCTCCTGCCAGCTGTGCACCTCCCCTGGCTACAGCTTGGGTGAACTGCAACTCCTGACCTCCGCCCCCCCCCCCCCCCCCCCCCCGCCCCACATAATCCCTAATCCCATGCTCTCACCTTTTGGTTAGTAGTCTATCATGTAACTCTGTGCCACACAAGAACGCTTCAAAACCCAAATCCAAACTCAGGGCCATCGAATCAATTGCGACTAATCATGACCCTACAAGATAGGGAAGAACTTCCCCTGAGCGTGTCTTGAGACTGTAATTCTTTAATGGGAGGAGAAAGCCTCATCTTTCTCCCACGGAGACACGGGTGGTTTTGAACTGGTGACCTTGACGTTAGCAGCTCAATGCATCTCCATTATGCCAACTTGGAAGTTAATATTCTTTATGAGGGAGAAGAGCCCCCAAAGGAGGGAGGGGGAGGGCAAGCTATTGGGAGGTTTGATGAGCCATTTAAGTTGTTGAATACGAACTTGAGGATCTGAAATGCAAACCATCACATTCACAAAAAGAAAAAAAAGACAGAGAAAAGAATGAACAAACAAAACAAGACAGAAACAAACCCCGCAGGCCTGTCCCACATTCAGTATTAATTTCTGTCTTTACCTAAAACAACATTTAAAAAATTAAACCCTAACTCATCACAAGGTGGGATCTATAGCACTCCCCACCCCCCGGAGAGGGTATGGGTGGGGTGAACAGAAAGGTGGGTGAAGGGATACAATGGACAGTGTAAGACACAAAAGAACAATAATAATATACAATTGATCAAGGATTCCCAAGAGTGCGGGAGGGAAGGGGAAAACAGGAGCTGATAGCAAGGGCTCAAGTAGGAAGAAATTGATTTGGAAATGTTGATGGCAACATAGGTACAAGTGTGCTTCATACCATTGAATGATGGCTTGTTATGAGATTTGTAAGAGCCCCTCCCCCCAAATAAAATGATTAATTAAAAAAATTAAACCCACCCTCAGATAGCTCTTACTGGGTGATTACTGTCTGGGGTCTTTAAGCAACATTAGCACAAACCCCTCCACGGTATGTATCATTTTCGCTACCCTCCCCTCGGAATTGACGCGACGGCAGTATTTTTTCTACTTTTATTTTGTGTTTTAGAGGCTGGAGTTGGAAATCTTAGATCATTTGCCCAAAGGCACCCATGGTGTTAGAGCTGTCGGCCACGCGGGGGCGCCAGAGTCTGAATGGGAACCCGGAAAGGCTCCGGACTTCCTGCTCCATTTGAATTTGAGCTGAGTTTTCATTTCCCACTTGCCCTCCTTCATTTCCTACAGACAGCGGCTTCCCACCCCCATACTCCGTACCTTTGTTTTCCTCGGTTACATCCTACACTCAGTTTCTCTGTGTTTCAAGTGGAACATCTCTCACTCCCTCAGACTTATACACAAAACCCCAAACCCTGCCTCCTCACCAAACCAGACCAGACCAGACCAGACCAAACCAAACCCACTGCCACAGTTTATTCTGATTCACAGGGACCCTACAGGTAGCGTAGAACTGTCCCTGTGGGTTTTTGAGACTGTAACTCTTTACAGGAATAGAAGGCTTCCTCTTGCCAAGGAACTAGCTGGTGGTTTCAAACGGTTGACCTGGTGGCAGCCCGACGCATAACCACTATACCACCAGGGCTCCTATCGACCCTTCCTAAGCTTCCTGAGGCTGCAAATATTTATGGGAGTGGGAAGCCCCCTTTTTTCCAGCTACTGCTGGTGTTGGTAAGTACTGTCAAGTTGCTTCTGACTCATTGTAGACAGAACGAACAACAGAATGAAACATACTTATGACTGCGATGAGTTGAACTGACTCGATGGCACCAAACAACCACAAAAACCAGGCTGTCTCCGAAGAAAACAAAGACACGGACTGTGGGGTTGGGAAGCGATTACTGGAGGAAAGTCAACTGGAGAATAAGTACAAATGAACACAAAGAACAAATGGAGAAGGAAGGCCCAGTCCAGGAGCAGATGTGCATTTTCCCTTACATTTTATTTGCTTGAATGAGACCCAGCAAAGAAGAGGGTGAAATTGGACATTGAATAAGGAAGATCGTAGAAGAAGCAATGCCTTTGAATTGTGGTGCTGCTGGAGAACAGTATTTAACGTACCATGGACTGCTAAAAGGACAAACAGATCTGTACTGGAAGAAGTAAGGCCAGAGTGCTCCTTACAGGCAAGGATGCCAAGACTTCTTCCTACATATTTCATATTGCCAGGAGAGACCTGACCCTGCAGAAGGACTACATGCTTGGTAAAGTGGAAGAGCAGCAAAGAGGAAGGTCCTTGTGGTAGTTACACAATGTCATGTCAACTTGAAGCTATATAAAGGTATAGGGGTGGAGTTTTAGCCTGTCAATCAGGTCAGCCTGAGGGTGACTCTTTGTGGGCGTGACTTTCTCATAAGGAGGGCCTGGAAACCTCCCCCTCTCTCTGCCTTCACCTTCCTGCTGCCTGACCCTGGCTGCTGCCAGAGCCCTGGAGATGAGTCCACTGTTATCGGATCCACAAGACTTTGCACCCACCAGCCTGTGATCTTCCTGCATTCTGCATCATTGCTTGTGATTGCGTAAGTCAGAAGAGGGACTTATGGACAATTATCGGACTTATCGACTTGAGTTGGACTGGGCTGGGATGTTTTCTTGATTATTAGTTCTTGATCTAAAGCTCTTTTTATACACATCTGAGTGCCTCTAGCTTTGTTTCTGTAGTCAACCCGGCCTAACACAGCCCTCAACAAGATGGATTGACATAATGGCTGCATCAATGGGCTCAGGCATAAGAACAATTGTGAGGAAGATGCTGGAGCGTGCAGTGTTTTGCTCAGTTGTACATAGGGTCGTTATGGGTCAGAACCCACTCGATGGCACCTAACAACAACAACAACATGACAACAATAAAGAAGAAGAAGGGGGCTTCCTTTTCTTTATGAAAGCACTTGAGGTGAAAGCCCAGCATTTGTAGAGAAGGTTTTCTGCTTTGTTTTGCCTTCCTCCAGAGCCCTGGCCAGCTGGCCGGGTCATAATGTCTGCCCCAGTGAGAAGACATGACTTTTGCCAGTAAATCCAGACTGAGAGTCTGGAGCCAAGAGCAAGACTCAAACCCCAACCCAAATTCACTGCCATTGAGTCAGTCAATTTCAACTCTTGGAGACTCCATACGACAGAGTAGACCTGCCCCCTCTGGGTTCCTGAGACGGTACATTTTTACAAGAGTAGAAAGCCCCATCGTTCCCCTGCAGAGAGATTTTGTTGGAACTTCTGACTTTGCAGTTAGTAGCTCAACACATGACCCCTACGCCACCAGGGAGCCTGGATAAATGGGCCCCCAAACTCCAAACTCATTGCCATTGAGTTGATTCCACTCATAGTGATCCGAAAGGATGGGGTCAAACAATTGCTGTGACTTCCTGAGATTCTAACTTTTTCTGGGAGTAGAAAGCCTTGTCTTTCTTCCATGGGGCAGTGGGTGGTTTCCAACCGCCGACTTTATGGTTAATAGCTCAACACATCACCACCATCACCACCAGGGCTCCTAGCTCTACGACTGAAATATGCCTCACTCCTTAGGGTGTTGATAAATGGTGTTTGATTGGTTGTGTTTTGGTTTCATTGCCTATGAGTGAGTTTCTGTCAGTTCTACCCAGGGGCCTCTTCTTTGTCTTTCTTTAGAAACTGAGGTCAGTTATTGCCAAACAAAAAGAGAAGTACTTTCAAGGAACATTTTGACCACAGATTTGAGTGACATAGAATAAGAAGTAAAAAAAGCATTGCTTCTAGGTTTCCAATTCATAACCGCATTTACCTGGGTTTATTTCAAAGTGTTTTAAAATGTGTTATTTTGTGATCAATTGATGGCAACAGAGTAGTTTTATCCGCAATACATGGTCCTCTTCTTGTGGTGAAGAGCCATGGGGCTGTAGATGTTACTCAGTGGGCTGAGATCTTCACCATCAGTAGTTCGAACCCACCAGCAGGAGAAAGACTGGGCTTTCTGCTCCTGTCAATAGTGACAGTTTTGGAAACCCGCAGGAGGTCACGATGGGTCAGCGTTGACTCAGTGGCAGTTGAGTTTTGAGCACAAACCTGGACAACCATATTAGAAATACTCTGTGTGGTTAGAGAACCAAGACCAGCAGACGACCTGAGATTAACATACATGTGAGCCACGTCTGAAGTCCGTCCAGACATCGATTCATGGCTCCTTGGGGGTATGGCAGGAGAGATTGGGGGAACGTGGGGAGTTAATAATGATCAGTACAAGAATGAAGAGAATGTTCTAAAACGGATTGTGGTGGTGATTGTGCAACTCTTCTTGGTGTGATTGAGCTGCTGAATGGTATGAGACGTGAACTGTATGCCAATGAAACAGTTGGGGGTGGGGCTGGGGAGAAGGCTCCACAGTAAAACAAGCCTACAGGATTGAAAGTAGGGAACCAGAGGCATCCATTTGTAATGAAGAGAATTACGTGAAAACAGGGAAGAGTGTAGGCACTCGCCTTCCAAATAGAGTGGGTGTAGATTTAACTTACGTGAATCGGGAAGGGGAGGGAGCAGATGCTAAAAGGAAGGTTGCACCCCACCCCAAAACAAACAAAACACACACACACACACACACACACACACAACGTGATCGAGGCAGGAGAAGAGAAGACACTGGAGGAGTGCTAAGTTCGAGGCAGCAGAGGTAAAAGTTGTTACATACACAATCTTTCAGTAATGGTGATATGTGAGGAGATGCCTGGATAGGCATGCGGACTGAATAGGAGTGGGAGGCAAATTGGGGATACACCCACATGAATATAGAGGAGGTTTTCTACTTCTCTAAAGAGTTCCAGTCTCGCTCTCTCTCCCTCCACGTGGACCATCGAGTGGGGCTGAGGTAAGCATGCCAGTGAACGTGCAATGGCCAAGGACAAAAACCTGCTTGGAAAATTTGAGCTCACTGGTATACCTCCTGCCCCACGAGGCGTTCCTCAGATTGAAGTCACTTTTGATATTGATGCCAATGGCATTCTCAATGTATCTGCTGCGGATAAGAGTACTGGACAAGAAAACAAGATTACCATCACCAATGATAAGGGTCGCCTGAGTAAAGAAGATATTGAACGGATGGTCCAGGAAGCTGAAAAGTACAAAGCTGAAGATGAAAAGCAGAGGGATAAGGTGTCTTCTAAGACTTCACTTGAATCTTATGCATTTAACATGAAAGCCACTGTTGAAGATGAGACGCTGCAAGGGAAGATAAATGATGAAGACAAACAGAAGATTCTTGACAAGTGTAATGAAATTATCAACTGGCTTGATAAGAATCAGACTGCAGAGAAAGAGGAATATGAGCATCAGCAGAAAGAGCTGGAGAAAGTCTGCAACCCCATCATTACCAAGCTGTACCAGAGTGCTGGAGGCATTCCTGGAGGGATGCCTGGTGGCTTCCCTGGTGGTGGAGCTCCTCCATCTGGTGGTGCTTCATCTGGACCCACCATCGAAGAGGTTGATTAAACCAAGTAGACAATAGAAACAGCATTGTTCCACATTTAAAAATTGAAGGACCCAAATTTTTGTAGCACACTGACCCAGCAGTAAGGAGTTACAGCTGCTACGATAAATTTTTGGGCATTCTCCATACTTGAACATACAGTATGCATAGGGGCTATCAAGTCAACATTGCACTTTATTAGTACTGTTACTGTACTGTTACTGTAAGTGGAAGATGCAATGCCTTGAAAATAAAGCGGTATTTAAATTGGCAAAAAAATTAAAAAAGAATTTCAGTCTCGGAAACCCACAGGGGTGGTTCTGTTCTGTCCTACAGGGTCACCACGAGTCAAAATAGATTCAATGGCAGTGAGTTTAAGTTCCATATATGTATGAGTATACTCCCTGTCTCCCACCGACACCAAAATTCAGTCTGAATGCCCTGGTGGTGTAGTGAGCTGCTAACCAGAAGGGCAACAGTTTGAAACCCCCAGCCACACTGTGGGAGAAAGATGAGGCTTTCTACTCCTGTTAAGATTTCCAGTCTCGGAAACCCGCAGCAGGGCAGTTTTCCTCTGTCCCATAGGGTTGTTTTGAGTTGGAATTGACTTGACAGAAGTGAGTTTGGGTTTAGGATACCCCCCTTTTTTTATCAGTGTGGTGGGGTATACAAGGGGCAAAACTATGCGAACTTCTATGACCTAATCAGATATTTTGAGAGAATGAGTCACTGGGGCTGAGGGCTCCCATGCACAGTCTCAGCAGGCCTCATGGTCAATTACATAACATCGTTCTCAAAGACCGTGCTATACATCATGCTTTGGTGGGTCGTGACTGGGGTCTTCAAAGCTCATCAGGTGTAACTCTTGGCCCATCCCAGTCTGGAGGAAAGAAGAATGATGAAAACTGAAGGATCAGGAAAACAATCAATCCAACAGGCTATTAGGCAATGCCAACAGCAGCCTTCATGAGTCTGAGACCAGAAGAGCTTCCTGTTGCCTAGCTAACAGGCACTAACAACTTCTCTGAAAGTGATTCCATTAGAACGTGGTGGCAGTGACATGATCTCCTGTCAACTTGCAAAGGGGTGGAGCCTAGCCTGTCAATCAGGTCTTAGCTAGATGACCTCATTTGGAGGCGCGACAGAGATAAATAGCTCCCTGGAGACCAGATCCATGCTCTCTGCTTCATTTTCCTGCTGACAAGACACTTGGAGCTACGCTGATGGAACCAGAGCCCTGGAGCTGGAGGAGCCACATGCAGACCCATGCCAGCGCTGAGAGGCTTCCACCACTACTGAATCCACAACACTTTCCACCACTGGCCTGTGATCTTCCTGCATTTGGCATCATTGCATATGGCATGTTTTCTCAATACACAATTACTCTGAAATAAAGTTCTCTATTACACACATTTGAGTGTCTGTGGGTTTGTTTTTTATTTTTGGTCAACCATGACTAACACAAACATCTGAGATCTAGTGGGAGAAAAATGGGGAACAAAATTCAAAATCGTAAGAATGAACGAGCTTATTGGTTCAGATTGAGGAAGTTGAAATCCCAGAGATTATGACCCTTAGTCATCCTCCAGGTCTGGAGCTCACTCTGGCAGTTCTATTTCCAGCCAAACAACCAACAAGTCTCTCAGGGAAACAAAATCACGGGAGTGGTTCATGCACTTTATCAACCATTTGAGGTTCACAGGGCAGCATTGACCCAAAGACAATATTCAGGAGAAACGTTAGGAAAGAAGATGGAGGAGAAACTACGTGGCTGACGGTTCTGGGGGGGCATGAGAGAGGGGGAGGCAGGGGAAAGGAAGTGGTGTTAACAAACCCAGGGACAAGGGAACAACAAGTGATCCAAAATCGGTGGTGAGGAGGGTGTAAGAGGCCTGGTAGGGCTTGATCAAGGGGAACGTAACTGAGAGGAATTACTGAAACCACAATGAAGGCTGAGCATGATAGTGGGACAAGAGGAAAGTAAAAGGAAAAAGAGGGAAGAACTAGGAGGCAAAAGGCATGTATAGAGGTCTAAATACAGGTATGCACATATGTAAATAGATTTATATATGATGATGGGGAAATAGATCTATGTGCATATATTTATAGGTTTAGTATTAAGGTAGAAGATGGACACTGGGCCTCCATTCAAGTAATCCTCAATGCAAGAATACTTTGCTCTATTAAATTGGCATTCCATGATGATCACTTTCACGCCATGATCGCTGAAGACCAATGTATGCATAAGCAAATGTGGTGAAAACAGCTGATGGTGCCCAGCTATTAAAAGATATAGCATCTGGGGTCTTATAGGCTTGAAGGTAAACAAGTGGCCATCTAACTCAGAAGCAACAAAGCCCACATGGAAGAAGCACACCACCCTGTGTGACCACAAGGTGTCAAAGGGATCAGGTATCAGGAATCAAGGAAAAAATAATCATATCATTGTAAATGATGGGGAGTGCAGATTGGAGACCCAAGATGCATTTGTAGGCAACTGGACATCCCCTTACAGAAGGGTTGCGGGGAGGAGATGAGCCACTCAGGGTGCAGTGTAGTGTATGAAGCGTATAACTTTCCTCTAGTTCTTAAATGCTTCTCCCCCCACCCACACCCCACACCCCACTATCATGATCCCAGTTCTACCTTACAAACCTGGTTAGACCAGAGAATGTACATTGGTACAGATAAGAACAGGGAATCCAGGACAGATGATCCCTTCAGGACCAGTGGTGAGAGTGGTGATACTGGGAGGGTGGAGGGAGGATGGGGTAGAAAGGGGAAACCAATTACAAGGATCTACATATAATGTCCTCCCTGGGGGATGGACAACAGAAAAGTGGGTGAAGGGAGGGAGACGTCAGACAGTGTAAGACATGACAAAATAATAATAATTTATAAATTATCAAGGGTTCTTGAAGGAGTGGGGAGTGGGGAGGAGGGGGAAACATGAGGAGCTGATACCAAGGGCTTAAGTGGTGAGCAAATATTCTGAGAATGATGATGGTAACAAATGTACAAATGTGCTTGACACAATGGATGGATGTATGGATTGTGATAAGAGAGCTGAATGAGCCCCCAATAAAATGATTTAATAAAAATAAAAAAGAGAAAATAAGATGAACGCCGACAGGAAATGGAGGAAGTGGAGGAAGGGATGAAGGGGCTGCAATCAATGAGATGGAACAAGATGTGTATAAATTGTTGAATGTAAAACTGATGATCTTCTCTGTCAGTTTCACCCAATTTATATAAACGAGGGGGTACCCTGCAAAACCCGGAATTGCCCTGGATGGAGTGGAGCTCTTGTAGTACGCATTTTCCCCACAAGGTGAACATAGAGCAACTCACCCTGAGTAAGTGCACCCAGTGGCATCCCCTGGGAAGGTTCTCTCTGGTCACAGTGAATTTTTTTGTAAAGCAATCTCACTTGAACCTTTTTTTTTTTGTTGTTAAGCCTCGGTTTTGTGAGGGCTAATTTAAGAGGACAGTGTGCTGCTGTGAAATTTTGTTTTGTTTCCTGCTTGGGAAAAATGCCGCGGAAACTCCTGTGATGTTTGTTGAACACAGCTTACAAGGACAGCACTGTGGGAAAAAACTCCAGTGTACGAGTGGTTTTCTTGTTTCCAGAAAGGTGAAATGTCGATTGGTGAAATATCTTGTTCTGGACATCCATCAACTTCCTGAATGGACGAAGATGTTGACTCGGAGTGTATTTGGAGTTTGTTTCACCAGGTCAGACTGTTAATCAAGCTTTCTACAAGAGGTGCTGAAAAGATACAGTGTGCAACACAAAAGGCCTGATCTGTGGCAGACGGAGGACTGATTTTGCCACCATGACAATGGCCCTGCTCACACAGCATCTCACAGTGTCAGTTTGGGGCAAATATCAACATCCCTCTCTTGCCACATGCACCTGACTCATTTAACCTTGCTCCCTTGTTTTCTCGAATGAAGAGTGACATGAAAGGACAGTGATATGTCGACAGGGAAGAGGTGAAGGGAAAAAAAAAAAAAAGGAGAGAGGTGCCGTCAGCCATCCAAACAGATGAGTTTGAAAACGCTCCCAAGAATGAAATTGCAGATTTGACAAATGTATTAAGTGTAATGGAGAGCGCTTTGAAGGTGATAAGGTTGTTTTTTAAATTAAATACATAGCTTGGGGGGGGGGGAGGAATCTTTTGGGGAGTTCCTCCTCATGTGTGTATTTAAAGATAAGATCAGAGAGAAGATAGAGCCAAGGTCAAGGAATATTCATTTTTTTTCTGAAAGGTCTCCTAGCACCCAATCAGTCTCAGCCCTCTGTAGTGAGAGCCAGGCTGCTGGAGAGGGGGTGTTCCCCTTCCTGTGGGGTGGCTCACATGACAGCCTCATGATGGAGAGGACACATTCTTAACGTGTCCACATCTTGGTGTCTTTGAGCGCTGCCATTCCACCCATCTGCCCAGATAAACACAGACAGTTAGAAGACACGGCAGCCATTCCGACCTCCCTCCTTTGCTTTGGTGAGATCTGAAGAGGGGAGGAGACGTAAATCCAGGAGGGACCCCTGACTCACACCTAGAGCTTCTCTGTCCCCGGGCATTATCAAGCAGAAGTAGGGGAGAGGAAGTACTCAGGCTTTGAGGACAAATCTCTCTTCCAGGGCTGTGTCTGGGCTAGAAGATCCAAGAATAGGCTGGTGAGTCCTGCCTGATTTCCCGGATAGTGGTTCTGAGATCATGGGTGTGAATCTAGTGGGGCTCGAGGGCTGAGAATGGAAGGAACTGAGGTTAGTAATGACTGCTGTTAAAATCGACTGTGCTTTCCATCCAGGGACTCTCCCTAAACCCACTCTCTGGGCTGAGCCAGGGCCTGTGATCTTCCAGGGGAGACCTGTGATGATCAGGTGTCAGGGATCCCTGGAGGCTAAGGAATATGGTTAGAGAGGGTGGCCAAATGCCCTTGGGCAGACTGAACCCACTGGAGGCCAGAAGCAAGGTCAAATTCTCCATTCCGCAAATAGCCATGGACTACGCAGGGCGTTATTGCTGTTACTATCTCAGCAACACTGATGATAAGCACACAGTGACCCCTTAGATCTCATAATGACAGGTGAGAGGGCCCTCAGGGACTCAGCTTTAGGCTCCCTCTCAGGGAGGGTGTCTGCCCTCACTCTCCCAGCCCCATCCTGCACGATACAGAATGACCTGCGAGTCCCTATGTAACACACCTGCCTTCTTTTTTCCTAGGCATCCACAAAAACAACCCTCTCAGCCCTGTGAAGCCCTATAGTGACCTCAGGGGAGAATGTGACCCCCTGTGTTAGTCTGGGTACTTTAGAGAAACAAATCCACAGAAACTCATATGTATCAGAGGGAGTTTTATATAAAGGATAAGTGCACATCAAGAAAACATCCCAACCCAGTGATGCCCAAGCCCACAAGTCCAACATTGACCCACAGGTCTGACACCAATCCACAACATGCTCCTCCGTCTCACAAAACACACACTATGATGCCGACTGCAGGAGGAAAGCCGAATCAGTGAACATGTAAGCATCTCAGTGCTGGCAGGGGTCTCCACACGGCTGCTCCAGCACCCAGGGCTGCATCAGGGTAGGTCCATGTGCCTTCTCTTTGGGGATGTCTTGCAGGAAGTGAGCCTTGCCAGTTGAAGCAGGGAACTGGCTAAGGCAGCTGCACCCTGGTCCGACCATCACAAAGCAAGAGACCCGAGAACTAGAAAGTCGAGGCTCACCGAGCCATCTATCCCTCCGCCCTTCAATTAACCCCACATGTGTTTATCAACCAGGTCGGCACAATAAACTAACTACCTCACCCTCCAGTGTGGCTCATGGTTGGGGTCTGGCAGGTTCATTCTCTCAGGAGGAAGAACATGAACGCTCCTGGAGACTAGACTCACAGTAGCGCTCCAGTGGGTTTCTTCAGGCTGTTTCCCGTGAGCCCTGTGACCCCCAGCCAAAGATGGATGTTCAGATGCTATGGACAACAAACCTCACCTGTGGTCGAACCCCAGTAATGCCCTGCAGCTGCTAGTCTCAGGTGAGGAATTCATGGTCTTGCCCTTGATTGATTTAGGGCAGTGGTTCCCAATCTTAATGCCTCGACAACTTTGATCCAGTTCCTCATGTAGTAGTGACCCCCCAACCATAAAATTATTTTCGTTGCTACTTCATAAATATCATTTTGCTACTGTGATGAATGATCATGTAAATATCTGATAGGCAGGATGTATTTTCATGGTTACAAATTGAACACATGAAAGCATCGTGATGAATCACAAGAATCATGTGTCATTAAATATTGTGATATATTGATTTCTAATGACACAGAAATGAAATATTGTCTTGAAGCACGGTGTAGCATGGATCACAGTCTTCACTCTGGGTACTCCTATGTGGGCGTATCTGTGTGTGGGCGGACCCGCCTGGAGACGGATAGAGGAGCGGTGTCTCAGTTCCTAAGACCATGGGAAATATGTGTTTTCCGGTGGTCTTAGGCGACCCCTGTGAAAGGGTCATTCGACCCCCATAAGCGTCTCGACCCACAGGTTGGGAACTGCTGATTTAGGGCTTAAGGCCAAGGAGAAAGATGGGAAGAGGGGAGCCCGTGGATCCTAGGTTGAAATGTTGAAGGGATGAACACAGTGGTGCAATGATAGTTTCAAACATCACAGAGGTGAGAGGGGTGCAGGACGATCAGGGGTTTGTTCTGTTGGACGCAGGGTCGTCGCTGTGAGTTGGAACCATCCCACGGCAGCCAACAACAGCAACAACAAGATGTTCCGTGAATACAAGCTTGCTTCCGTTGGTCTTGATCCAATGGCCCCAGGTTCCGTTCCGTGAGAGGTTCAAGTTCTGAGAAAGCCTTTTTCACAGCTGGTCCTGGATTCCTCAATTTTAATATGGGGACATGATTGGCAAGGACCCCCTGCTGAAGAACGTTCAGGATTGAGAAGGTCCTATCAGCCTGTGTGCACCAGACTCCATTGCCAACGCAGAGGTCAGGGCCTTTGGCTCCTGTATTGATGGAGGGGAGGGGGCAAGGATGCTGTACTGCCCACAGAGGGCAGGGAAGACACACTCCAGTTATAACACCTTACATCCTACCAGCTAACATCAGTCCTCAATGACGATGGATAACTAGCCTCAGAAAACACACGGTCCTTCTGTTTATTCCTGGTGATTTGAGAACTAGGTATAGGTGTGACTCGCCTTGCATCAATTAGTGTAGCTTCTGCAGGCAAGTGTGAACTTTCCAACTTCTCTTGGCCGCTGGGACTTTCTTATGGATGTGCTGCAAGGTGTGAGGGGCAACACCAGGCAGATTAAGGAGCTCAAGATGGGGTTCCAGGGAGGAGGAGAAGCGCTCTAGAGAGATCAGGTGCAAGAGCATCAGGATAACAGGAAGGTCATGTGGAGGGTTCATGCAATTGAGGTCAATCAGAGTAGAGAGAGTCAAGACTGGTTCTGATGCCTACAAGTCCCTGGTGGCATCAGTTCTTGTCCCTCAGAAGCAGGCTCCTGACAGTTAAGCCGCTGGAACTCTGACTAAGGGCATGGACTGAGTGAGCACCACCTCTGACGAGGGAAAGAGGGGCAGGAGATCCTAGTCCCTATGTTGAGGTGGTCTTGTCCACCTTCAATGACCTCCCTTTCTTGTTTTCAGCCTCCACATCCCAGAATTACACAGTGGGAATAAGTACGTGCCTGGGCCTGGCCAGTGTGGTCTTGCTGATCCTGGTGGTGATTCTGGATGAAGCTTTGTACAGCGAGTGCAGATCTCAACGGGGTTCCATGGGATGGAGACAAGATGGCATCTGTCAAAGAGCTTAGAACACAGCTCTATGACGGAGACAAGATGGCGTCCATCAGAGAGATGGTGCTCCACATCTAAGATGGAGAAAAAAGGGTGCCCACCAAGGAGATCAGGCTCCAGAACCTCGGAAAAGACATCCCTTCCCAAGGATTCTTAGACTCACATCTGGAGCCTAGAAGAAACGAGAGTCCCCTCTCCCCATGTTCTGTGCGTGGTAGGGTGTGACCAGTGTGGAGAGAGGGGCAGTCCTGGATTCCTGCCAGCGGCCCCGGAGTAGCTCTTAGAAGTACTTGGGGAACAAAAATGGTACGGCTACCTGCCTTCCGATTTATCATTTCACGTCTATGGACTCCTCTCCACTCCTGGCACCAACACAACCGGCCATTTGTCCTATGTCCTCCCAAATCTCTCTTCTCTTCTGGCTTCTGAGAAATGCACCCCATTCCTCTCTAGCATCCGTCTCCCTCTTAATCTCTAGTTCCTGACTTTTAGGCCCTTTGTCATTGTGTTTTCATTGCAACTTCCAAAGGCTGGTTGTCGCTCAAATTTAAGTATGAGCGTTGCCTCCTGAGTACTTGCTCTGCCCACTTTCTTATTCATCAGTGTCATGGTAAGCGTTCTCACGGTTTTCTTGGTGGAGGATGTGTAATCTGAAAAGAAATGCATTCATTTATTCTCTTTCAATCTTTAGGTATTTTGGTTTTTTTGCCTAGCTATATTGCACTGTCTAGCACCTCCAGTACAATATTAAATCATTTCCCTTTGTTGTGTGCAAATATTTGTTTCAGTACACAATTCTAAACTTGCAGTTAATTCCTCGATGATATCTTTCCTACATCTTGTAGGACCTGTGTTTACTTTGGGGAATCTGCTCCCAATGAGCTTGCCATTACATTGGAGTGTACGTTACAATTAAGCCCGGAGAGTAATTTTAAGATGATTTTTAAAAGTTCAGCCTTTGTTTTCCTTGCTTTATCCTGAAAAATAAATATGTGTGTTTTATTTGAAAATGTATGTAACTTATCTCATGGAGTGTCTGTTCAAAAATCTTTCTAAAATGCTCATACCATGTTATAGCTGGGTCTGAACACTCTTTGCTGTGGAAGACCCAGAGTTTCCTCTTCTGTGCCCACACAGAGGTGGGGCTTCTCTGTCTTCATGACCCATCGCAGACCGCAGGCATCAGTGACAAATTATCTTCGTTTTGTTTCCTTTTGTTTGCTGTGGCTCCCTTTCTGTGGCGAAAGCGGGTTCTCTCTGTACACATATGACTGCGATGGCCTTCATTTCCCCAGAAATGTGATCTGGCGCAATTCCGAGACCCACCAGATGCAGCTCTTGAGCGACACACGGGTCTGCACCTTGACTGTGGGGTCTGATGTGTGGAACGGAGGACCTGCAAGAACGTGTGCATGGTCTGCTCTGACGACAGAGCTTGGCAGGCCATCCCTAGCATGAGGCACGCCTCTATGGTTGGAGACATAAGGGGAAAGCCTCAAATGCTAACATCGCAGAAGGACGTTTCTCTAGCACAGCCACTCTCTGTGGATGCTTAGAGTAGCAGTTCTCAACCTGTGGGTCGCGCCCCCCGGGACCCGTTCACAGGGGTCGCCTAAGGCCATCAGTAAACATATCTTTCCGATGGTCTTAGAAACTGAGACACCGCTTCTCTATCCGTCTCTAGGCGGGTCCGGCACATGCAGACACGCTGATCTGGTGAGAAAGAAGCTATCTCAACCTTGGCACTGACGTTGGCTTTTTACGCATATTGTCGCAAAATGAAGCGATGCAGTTTGCTGTTGCTATATTAAGATTCATACCCATGCTACACCATGCTTCAAGACAAAATTTCGTTTATTTGTAATTAGAAATAAATATTTCACAATATATAATTACATATTTTTGCATGATTTATCACTATGCTTTAATTATGTTCAATTTGTAACAATAAAAATACATCCTGTCTATCAGATATTTACATTACAATTCATAACAGTAGCAAAATTACAGTTATGAAGTAGCAACAAAAATAATTTTATGGTTGGGGGGGGTCACCACCACATGAGGAACTGTATTAAAGGGTCGAAGCATTAGGAAAGTTGAGAACCACTGGCTTAAAGAATGTTGCGTCTTCATATACACAGATCAAGTATGCTTACCTTAAAGAATGTTTGCTCCTCTTGTATGTTTTATACTCCCTTTGAAGTAGTCCCTCTGTGTTAGTCTGCGTTGACTAGAGAAACAAATTCATAGACACTCATGTGTATTAGAAAGAGTTTTCTGTACAAGAGCAGTTGAATATTGGGAAAACATCTGAGCCCAGTCCAGATCAAGTCCATAAGTCTGATATTAGCCCATATGTCCTACACCAATCTATAAATTCCTCTTGAGACTGACATAACACATGCAATGATGCTGACTTCAGGAAGATCACAGGCCAGTGGGTAGAAAGTCTTGTGGATCCAGTGGCAGCAGAGGCATCTCAGCACTGGCAGGGGTCTCCCCATGAATCCTCCAGGTCCAGGGCGCTAGCATAGCTCCATGTATCTTGTCAACAGGAATGTCTCACAGGGACTGTTCCGCTTCCAGAGAGCTATTTATCTCCTTAGGGCCTCCAAATGAGGTCATCAAGCTGCGACATGATTGGCAGGCTAAACTCCATCCCTTCATTCTTAAGTCTCAAGTTGACACCAGATTATGTAACTACCACACCCGCTGAATGCCTGGAATACCCGGAAGAGTACATTGCCCGTTTGTCTGATGTATATGATTTATGAGAGGTTGGCATGTCTCAAGAGTTACCAAAAACCTATTGTTGAGCAAACTCTGGGCTCTTCTTGCTTCTCCTGAGAATGGAGTTGAGTCCCCTGCGCCCCCTTTTCAGTCTTCTTTAATTGCATGTGTTGCTCCTTGGGCCCGTTTGACTGTGGGCTGGACCCCCACAATTTGACACCATGAGGCTCTCAGGTCACAGTCCCTCAAGGCTTAAGCTGTTCTGAAAATTAACAAGGATCAAGAAAATCCTTGTCTGGGCATCGCTGACCGTTTTATATAGCCATGCTGAGGGGTGGTTTGCAGAACATCATACGTACTCCAAGCAGAAAATGATGCTCAGAGAGCATTGTAAAGTTGATTATGGTAGCTATAGTTAGGTTAAAATGTCATAGCTTATCATTTGATCTCCTTTCTGATGCATTTTAAAGTTGTTTCCAATTAAAAAAAGAGCGAAGGGCAAATACACATGGATTAAGCCTCTGGTAAATCCCCTCTGACTATGGACCAGGCATGTCAATAGCCTCACTGCCATGCAGAGTGCGTTGGAAAGTGGATCATCGCAGCTGCAGCTAGGTTAAAATGTAACACCTAATCATTCAGTCTCCCTTCTGATCCATTTTAAGTTTGTCCCAGTTCTTAATATATTCTGCCTTCTTTTCGGTGGAAGTTTTCCTCTGTTTTACTTAGTTAATGCTGTTAGTTTATTTTTATTTGAATGCTTTTCTGCATTTGAAATCATGGAGAGTCAAAAGTATAGAGACAGGAACTGTAACAATGGCTTCTTTGAGGTATGGATGGGGAGGTTGTGGTGGTGGTGGTGGGGCATAGTGGAGCTAATATAATGAGTCCAATAAAATTTTCTAAAACTGATTGTGGTGATGATTGTAGAACTCATCACAATCCATATATCCACCCATCGTGTCAAGCATATTTGGATTGTACAACTCTTGAGTTGTACTGAGCTATCAAATTTTATGAAATGTGAATTATGTGCCAGTAAAACTGTTAAAAATATTTAACAACTGTTAAAAATATTTAACAACAATAAATACATAACATTATTTTTTTTAAAAAGAAAAGAAAATGAGTCACCGAGGAGGGATATTGCTATTCAATATCACACATACAGGGGGAGTTAGACCGAAAATTAAGGGGGGAAAACTGATTTTGTTCTCAAGGGCTCAAACACAGGTCTTTGTTCCCTACAGGGAGATTCTGCCAAGGACACACGGTGCACTGAGGAGGCAGAGATGTCTCTGAAATTTTTCCCCAGGATCATGGCAGAAGAGGTGGTATAGATACAAGAAAAGTCAATGAGGGGCCCTGGTTTTTAGGGGGGAAATATCATCCTCTTGACACACATTGTGATTCATCCTAGTATATATAGGATGAATCTTCTTTTCTTTCTTCTTCTTCTCCCTATGTTTGTTGTGTACTCTTAATCACAGTGTGATTAGACGTTGTGCTAGTTACGTAAACTGTTGTCAACTTGAGACTTGAGAGTAAAGGGGTGGAGTTTAACTTGTCAATCAGGTGGCTGCTTGATGACCTCATTTAGAGGCCCTACGGAGATAAAGAGCTCAACGGAGGTGGGACACACACACACACACACACACACACACACACACACACACACACACGCTCCCTGTGAGACATTCCTGTTGACAAGCCACATGGAGCTATGCTGACGGCAGCCAGAGTCTTGGAGCTGGAGAAGCCAAGTGGAGACCCACACAAGTGCTAAGATGCTTCCATCCCCACTGGATCCACAAGACTTTCCACTCACTGGCCTGTGATCTTTCTGCACTCCACGTCATTGCATGTGTTGTGTGAGTCTGAAGAGAAATTTACCCCTATCATGCCGAGTTGGATGTTTTAATAACATTTAATTAAATGTATATATTAATATATATTGATAACTACGAAAGTAAAGAATAAAAGCAAAACAAAAATTTCCCCCTGAAATTAAAAATTCAGCTGTTATAGGGTCGAAGACTGGTATTGGACATATGGGCTAATATCGGACTATTGACTTGAACTGGACTGAGATGTTTTCTTTTTTTTTTTTTCTCCACGGGCTGAGATGTTTTCTTAATACACAATTACTCATATATAAATTTCTCTCTGTGATTCTGGGCTCTGTGGAGCAGACCATGAAACCATGTTGTGGTAGTTATATAATCTCATGTGAACTTGATAAATAGAGGGAAGGGGTGGAGTCTAGACTGTCAATCAGGTCACAGCCTGCTCCTTGTGGTCATGACCTTCTTATCAGGAGGATCTTGGGAAACTCCTTTCTCTCTCTCTGCTTCACTTTCCTGTTGACGAGCCACTTCGGGCATGCTGATAGCAGCCAGAGTTCTGGAGATGTGTCTACCACCATTGGATCCACAAGACTCTGAACTCACTGTCCTATGATCTCCCTGCACTCTGTATCATTGCGTGTGGCTGCATGAGTCTGAAGAGCGATTTGTGGACTAGTATCGGACTTATAGAGTAGTACCGGACGTATGGACTACCTGGGATATTTGCTTGGCATATAGTTACTTGTTCATCTAAAGTTCTCTCTTACATATGTATGAGTGTCCCTGGAGTTGTTTCTCTTGTCAACCCGGTCTAACACACGTGTCTTCCTGAAGAATCTGTATGAACTGATCTGATGATGGGGATGTTGGCAGGCCAGCTGCTGGATCTCAGGGAATTTCCTTGGAAGAGGATCTAGGAAACTCTTTGCCATCTTCTTGATCACACACGACTTAGGCATGGCTGCCTCTGGATTGGCACTGGTGCCTATTGGCTGATCCATCTAGTCCTTTCAAGGTTGGTGAAGAAGACTGCTGGTAAGAAGACAGACCAGGTAGACACACGACCCAGACCCTCTACAACGAAGATACAAGGGACCACAAAGAAACTGATAGAGATGTCAAGCCTGGGACCCCAAGCTTCAGAAGAAAGTCTTCAGAAGTGTATGGAACACCAAGAAGAAGCGGAACAAAAGTGACAAGAGAGGAGGCAGAAGGGTGAGCTGTCAGCTAGTCAGAAAGCTTGTAGTCATCTTGAACTTTTTCTAAGGCTAGGAAGGAAGAAGGGATGGAAAGAGGAAACCCAAGGAGGGTGTGGGAGAAGTGGTTACATTGAGGGGTCTGCAGTTTGCAAGATGGAACAAAAAGTGTATGAATTGTTGAATGGAGAAATGTCGATCTATTCACGAACCTTCACTTAATTCATAATCTATTTATATATATGTACACACACATATTTTAGATGAGTTACAATTAGAGAACTGATGAGCGGAATCAGGAGAAACCTCGCTTCTCTTTGAAATGCCTCCCTAGAGCTGCCCAGGGACCATGCAAACCCAGCCCTGGGGAAGTGAGAGCCAGGCTGCAGGGGAGAGGTTGTTCCACTTCCTGTGGGGTGGTTGATGTGACAAGACCAACCCCATGGTGGGTTGGACACATCCTCCCAGTGTCCACTTCCTATGTGACTTGTCAGTGAGAGGCTATTCCCTCACTCCTCTGCACCATGACCGCCGTCCTAACTTCCCTGCTCTGCCTCGGTGAGACTTGAATTGGATTTGAATTGGGGGAGAGAAAAGTTGATCTTGGGGGGGGGGGGGTTCCTGGTTCAGAGGCAGCCGCTTAACTGACTCAAGGCACAGGAGGCAGGCACGGGGTGGGGGTGGGGTGGGAGGATGCGCACAGGCACTGAGGACAAATCTCTCACTGGGATCTCTCTTCCAGGGCTGAGTCTGGGTCAGAGGCTCCAAGCACAGGCTGGTGAGTCCTTCCAGGTTTTCCGAATGGTGGTTCTGGGATCAAGGGGATGAATCTAGGGAGGACCTGGGGGCTGTGAATGGAGGGAACCTAAGTTAGTAAGGATATCTTGTTTACATTCTCTTAGATTCCCTTCCAGGCATTGTTCCCAGACCCACCATCTGGGCTGAGCCTGGCTCTACAGTCATGCGTGGGAGAACTGTGACCATCTGGTGTCAGGGGTCCCTGGAGGCTATGGAATACCATCTGCATAAAGAGGGCACCCCAGAGATCTGGGATAAACAGCAGCCACTGGAGCCCAGCAGCAAGGCCAAGTTCTGCATTCAACAAATGACTGTGGACTATGCAGGGCGATATCGCTGTTCCTACGTCAGCAACACTGGGATGTCAGCACTCAGTTACCCTCTAGATCTGGTGCTGACAGGTGAGAGGACGCTCTGGGACCCAGCCTTAGCACCTGCCCCTCAGGGAGAATGTCTGCCCTCTCCCATCCCCATCCTGCATGACATGGAATGATCTCTGAGCCCCGGGATAACACACCTACCTCCTTCTTTTCTAGGGGTCTATGACTCACCAACCCTCTCAGCCCTGCCGAGCACCGGGGTGACCTCAGGAGGGAGTGTGATGCTCCAGTGTGGCTCATCTCTGCAGTTTGACAGGTTCACTCTGTGTCGGGAAGGAGATCAGCAGTGCTCCTGGACCCTGGACTCAAAGCAAGCCTCCCGTGGTCTCGTCCAGGCTGTGTTTTCTGTGGGCCCTGTGACCCCCAGCCACACATGGACCTTCAGATGCTATGGCCACTTCAACAGCCATCCTCACGTGTGGTCGAGCCCCAGTGATGCCCTGCAGCTTCTGGTCTCAGGTGAGGAATTCCTGGCCTTTCATAGGAAGGGTTTAGGGTCTGCGAAAGGAATGGGGACAGGAAGCCTAGGACTCCAAAGGCAGGCTCCAAGAGTCCAGAAGCGCATGGTCAGACACCCAGCAGGGCTCAGGGACATTGCTGGAAAAGCCATGTTCTTCACATGTCTCCTGTCTTCCTATTTGAGGACCGTACAGGAAAGCCCCTCTGTTGACCAGCAGGACCCCATCTGTCTTCTGGAGTGAGACTGACTGACCCTCAGTTGTAACTCTGATGTCAGCTAGGACACCTTGGCTCTGTCCAGTGATGGGAACATTATCCCCCTCTGGCCCCTTGGCTGGGCTTTCTCTGGCTGTCTTCTCTCTGGCCAATGTGAATTGTACTCATGAGGGCCCATTCAGATGTTATGGGCAGTACAGCCTCTCCCACAAGCAGTCAGCCCCAGTGACACTGTGGACATCCTGGTCACAGGTGAACAACCCCTCAGGGGGTTATGCAAGTTGTCTAACTGAGCAGGATCTCCATTGGATGTTCTAGGAGGGAGATTGCTATGAACCCAGAATGTGGGCGTAGCACGGAGGGAGAAACACAAAAAGATACAAATGTGGGATCCAGCCCCACCATCAAACGGGTCCTTAGGAGCAAGGTGGGCAATTAAAGCAAACCAAGAAGACAGACAAGCAGGGCACAGGGTGCTGATGTCCCGTCTTGGGAGAAATGCAGCCTTGAGTTGATTTCACAGTGAAGTTATAGAGTAAGGGGACCTGCAAGGCTCCATTCAGCATCTACACAACAGAATGGGCAGTATCTTATCCTTGGGGGTCCTGAGCTATCTAGGGCAGTGGTTCTCAACCTGTGGGTCGTGACCCCTTTGGGGGTCGAACGACCTGTTCACAGGGGTCACCCGATTCATCACAGTAGCAAAATGACAGTAATGAAGTAGCAAGGAAAATAATTTTATGGTTTGGGGGGTCACCACCACGTGAGGAACTATATCAAAGGGTCACGGCATTAGGAAGGATGAGAACCACTGGTCTAGGGGATCACTTCATGATAGCTGTTGGGCATCCAAAGGAGCCCACCACTCCGCTCTTAAAGAGAGACATTCTTGAGCTGAATGTTGAGGAGCCAGGGGCCTGTAGGAGACAGCTCTATTTTAACAGAGGGCAATTGGGGAGACATCTCTCTATCTGGAGAAAGTGTATCTGACGTTCTCTCTATCTTGGGACTGTGGATGTCTTCCTCTCAACACTAGGGCCAGTCTTCCAAGCCCTGCCATCACGAGTGTAGCGATTAGGATGAATTCACTCTCTTCCATGTCCCCAGTTTCCCACAGACGAGGATGGAAAGAGAGACAGTGAGGAAACTCATGGAAGACAGAGAGACAGAGAGTTCTTCAGCCTCAGCACGTGGCGAATCCTCAGTCACATGGACTTGAACCCAGGGAAGCCCCTCACTCTTCTTTCTCTCCATGGGCTCCCTTAAACACCCACACTCAGATATGGCCAGGCTGCCCAGTGGCCTCCGGAGAGAGCATGACCTGGCAGTGTGCTTCACTGAACCAAGTGAATACTTGCTTACTGTCGAGGGAGGGGGAACTCAGTACTTCCTGCCTCTGATAGCCCAGCACCACTGTCCACTACAACAGGAACACTTCACCACGAGCCCTGTGACCTCAGCCCTCACAAGGACCCATAGTTGTTACAGTTCACTCAGCACCTCTCCGTACCTGTTGTCACACCCCAGTGAGTTCCTGGAGATCAGGGTATGCGGTGAGGGCTCCCTGTCCATATCCCTTCTCTGTCCAGATGGTTGGGCAGAGCTGAGGCCCTAGGAGAGACTCATGCTGGAGTGTGAATGAGAGGGTTTGACTCTCAGAGTGAAGGAGGCCAACAGAGCTATCCAACCCATGCCCCTGAAATGCTGCATAGTCTTCACGATGGGTCTTTAGTGTCCTGGGTGAGTTGGGAGGAGGGTTTTGGGGGAAAACATAGATGAGGAACATTTGAGCTGCGATAGGCGCCTCCAGGGCCACCCCAACTTCTCATCATCTTCTTGTCCCATCCTAGCACTACCGGGGAGCCCCAGCCCTCCACCCATAAAGCACAACTCAACAGTTGGTAAGTCACACGGACCTCTGTCCTGAGAGTTTACCCCCCCACCCCCCCAACCACCACAATCCTCCCAGCAAGTGTCTCACCTGATCCAATTCTCAGGCCTGGGTAGGGAACTGGGCCAAGCTGAGGGGTATGACCATAGGATTCCCATGTGATCTGGGCCTGTGGCAGGATGGGAAGTGGGGTGGTGAAGGCAGAACCGTATGCATGTGGATCCAGTCCAGAGGAAGGACCCTCTGGACAGCGTGTGGGAGGGCGCCAACCCCAGCGCTCACCCCCATGCTCCTGACTGCCAGGAGACGTTGAAATTCTCCTTCAACTCATGCTGGGTGAAGGCAGAGCCTTGGTTTAGGAGGACTTGGGTGCCATCCACAGAGGAGGAGGGCTCCCTGGTGGGGACTTTAGACCGTCCTCTTTCTCTAAATGGGACAGCATGTCTCCATCTGTGCCAGAAAAGACCCTGGCTGAGATCTCAAAGGCTCTTTCAGCTCTGACCCACGGGGAAGCTATCTCATGTCTGCCGAAATGAAAAGTGGCCATGGGAGGCTACCAGGGCAGCAGAGGCGAGCGGGGAAATTGCACAAGTGAGGCCTGGCAGTGTAGCAGTCAGCAGCTTGAAACCTCTAGCCAATTCCATGGCGGGGAAGATAAGGCTTTCGATTCCCGGAACGATTTCTAGTCTTGGAGTCCCACAGGGGTCGTTCCACTCCACCCTACAGGGTCGCTGTGCATCAGCATCAGCTCCGTGGCAGTGAGTCACGGTAAGGGGCACCAGGGGGGCAATCCCAAAGTCCTGCTCTTCCCAGGTTTCCAGATGGATAGATGCTGACAGTGTCGATGCAAAGGAAAAGCCTGAACTCCCCCGTGGCCCCGTGTGATTTCCCAGTGTGTTCAGGTCACGCCTAGGGTTGGGGGCAGGCGAGGAGGCACTGTGGGTGCCTGGGTTGAATCGGCTGCTGCAGCAGGAAGCAGTGCTGAAAGACGGCTTCCTGGAACCGCTCAATGCCAGCAGCGTGTGGTCTTGCTGTTGCTCTGAGTCAGCTCCTGCTCACGGTGGCGCTGGGTTCAGGGTCCAACTGCTTCCTTGGGTAGCCTTTCAGAAGGAGCTCACCAGGTATAATAACTCTCAGGTGCCCTGGGGTTTGGGGTGGGGGGTGTAGAGCACATTTCAGACGGGCAAATTTTGGGCCCAGCAGCTGAGTATTTTATAGTTTGCCCTACCTAGGGAGCCTTCTAAATTCTTTCTTACCAACCCAGTGGCACTCGGCGGTGCTGTTATGGAAGCAGCTCTGTCGAGAAAGGATACCTGACAACAACCGCTATACAAAGCTAGAATGTGGGCATCAGACAGTCTTGGGCTCTTGTCACCTCTTGGCCAGGTGATCTGGCTCCCCCATCTGTTAAATGGGTGTGATGAAAAGGGGCCATTCTAGGTCACACGGTGCCTAGAGATCATGAGTGCCAAGACCCATCATGTGCCTGGCACAGAGTAGGTGTTCAATAACGTGGGCGCCCTTGGCTTACCACATGCCATTAAATTCATCTTGTTGTCTTGTGTCCCAAAGACCTCAAGAGATACCTGCCAGTTCTAATAGGAGTCTCCATGGCTTTTGCTTTGCTTCTCTTCCTCCTCCTTCTCCTCCTCCTCCTCCGACGTCAGCGCCAGAGAAAGGAGTCAGGTGAGTAGAGGGTGGGGACACCTGGGCTACCCAAGAAGCGAGATCTTACTTTCAAGACAAATGAACGGGATTCCCGGGCATTAGCCAAAATTGAGCACTGAAGAGATGGAAATGTGTTAGATGTTGATAGTGGCCAAATAAGCCAGACCCTCAAAAGCTCAAGAAAGCCTTTCCCCACTCTGCTTCCCCTTCATGACCTTCTCGATGGAGGGTTCCAGATGCCAGGGGAGTGAGGTGTCGAGAGGAGGGAGGGCAGGCCGAGACCAGGTGATGTATCCAACACGCAGGAAGCACGTTGGTGATGGCCAGGGGTTCCCGTGGGAAACCATCAGCATCCCGCAGCCAAGGAAGCAGGGCAGTAAGCAGTGAGCACACACAAGTGACAGTTGGAGAAGCTCCCAGGATCCTTGGAGGATTGCTTGCTTTGAGGGAAGACATGAGTCTATTGAAGATCACGGGAACCATGTTTTTGTTTCCTAGGCTTGTTGTAGCATCCCCTCCCCCCAAACTGGTCGGCTTATAAACACTAAACTTGTGACATGTGGATCCCCAAAGAAATGTGATGGCCAGGCCACAGTTCCTCCCTGAAGACCCTAGGGAAGTCCCTTTCTGGTCTCTTCCAGCTTCTGCTAGCCCCAGACAGTCCTTGGCTTGTAGATGCCTCTTCACCTGCTAGTTCCTCCTCTGTCCCTGTTTTCTATGTCTCCTCCTTGTTTACAAGGACATCCCCGAGATAGGATTTTTTTTTAAGGTTTAACATTTCTTTGAGTAGTTTTATTGACATATGAGATAGGATTAAGACGTTCTGGTGGGATAATGGATCACAAATTGGGCTGCTAACTGAAAGGTCGGCAATTGGACTCATCATCCACTCTAGAGGATAGAGAGGAGGCTTTCTGCCCCCTGCAAATAGCCAGAGTCTCGGAAACTCAAAGGGACAGTTCTACGCAGTCTTATACCCAAACCAGACCCACTGCCGTGTGAGTCAATAAGGACTCATAGCAACTCCCTGTAGGTTTCCGAGACTAACTGTTTATGGGAGTAGAAATCCCAGTCTCCCAAGAACCTGCTGGTGGTTTTGAACTGCCGGCCATGTGGATCACAGCCCAACAGGTAACCACTGCACCTCCTGGGCTCCTTACTCTGTCCTATAGTGCCACCCACTACAAAGAATTGACTTGATGGCAATGAGTTGGTTTTTTTGGTTCTTTTTAAAAGATAGAATTAAGACCCATTCAACTGCAGTGTGGCCACATCTGTATTTAACCAAAGCAACTTTCAAAGCCCTCTTTCCAACCACAAGGAACCTCATGGCTCTGTCGTAAGCTTTGTACTTTCGACCCCAAGGTCGGTGGTTCAAACCCACCAGCTGCTCTGTGGGAGAGAGGTGAGACTATCTACTATCTACTCCTGTGAAGATTTACAAAACCCTCTATGGGGTCTCTATGAGTTGGAACAGATTTGAAGGCTGTAGATTTTTCAAATGTTAAGGTTCCCAACCACAGTCATAAACACAGGTTCCAATAATTAGGACTTCGGCATGTATTTGTTGAGGGGAGGATTGGGAGAGACGAGCCCCAATTGATAACATATACTCATTGTACAAAAAGAGATTTAGATATGGAAGGGAAAAAGGCAAGAAAATAAAAGAAAAACCACCAAGATGTTTTATTGGGTTTTAAATGTCCGTGTATCCTCATAAAAATGAATCTTATGTATCAATTGGTATAGACATCATTCTGGATGCATTGGTATTTGTGTGTGTGTGTGTGTGTGTGTGTGTGTGTGTGTGTTCACACTTTTAGGGCCATGCATTTTCTAATTATATTCACTCAGAATATCTAGAATTGACAATAACCCCAGAACCAGTGACGCCATCAACGATCAAGATCTTGGTTTCTAAGTACCGCCTGCTAAAGGAAACTAAGAACACACTGTGAAGGACGACTAGACTGTCCTTTCAGAGGAATTAGCCAGTGAAAACTTTAGGGAGACCATGGGCTAATTGCCAGACACCGAAACCCTCATGAACATGAGCAGAACCTTGCACACAATGGCTGCAACCATGGGCTCAAGTGTAGGAGCCATTGTGAGGCTGGTTGGGGACCTGGATGTGTTTCATTCTGTTGTACAGACGGCCACTATGAGTCGGAAATGACTCAACAGCACCCAACAGCAACAGGAATGTGTATAAACTATTCAGGATTACAACCTTGGTGGATATAATTGCGTTCTTTTGGGGACTGAATTTTGGGACGATTGAAAGACTAGTTTCTCGCTCTCTCCAGGAGCTGCGGATTCAGATTCAGATGCTAAGATCAGAGCCCTCCCCCAAAGGTACATCCTTCCTCCAAGCATGTCCCCCCCCCCCCCCCGTGCCAGATCTCCTGCCTCTGCTTGTAGGTCCTTCCCCATCCCACCATTCAATGCTCCCAATTTCCTTTCCCTCAGCTGCAACTCCACTGCTGACATCCAAGAGGAGGACCATTGTAAGTGGCAGACGAGGGCGTCTTTCCGGTGGGATTTAGAATTAGGGGAGTTGGCTGCAAAGCATTCTGGGTTTGGGGGAGGAGGATGCATACGGAAAGGACTCCGTGCGACCGTAGACACATCACACACTCCGTGTGTCCCCCCAGTGTCCCCGCCAAGATGGGGAGGGTCACATAGGGTTCAAGGTTTCAGGAACCGAGCTACAGGACCTCTCTGTTTTGTGATTGCAGATGCGACCATGAGTGACTTTCTGTCTCAGGCAGGAGAACAGGTGAGTACACCTGCCTCTGTCCTGGGAACCCACTACAACCTCTGGGTAACTTAAGTCCACCAGAAGCTTCTCTGTCCTCGTAGTCCAGTGGCATCTGGCCCCTCACCTTCCTTTTCAACTGTTTACTTGTTTACTTGTTTACTATGGCACCACTTCCAGTTGTTTTGTTTTCCTAAAAAATGTGTGGACTCTTTCTTGATTCCTTCTCAGAGCCCTTTGAATTCATTCTGTGCCCCCAGTCCCAGACTGGAAAGGACTCCAGCTACAGCTATGGGGCTTGTTTGCACATCACACGCACAGCAAGGACCTTGAGGGGCCAAACAGTCATGGCTTTTCCTTCTTTGCCCAAAGACACCCATGGACGAATCCTTCCGCGGGACCTCAGTTTTCCTCTTTCCTCTGTTGACTCTCTCTCCTACATCCTGTGGGTTGAAAATAAAGGCAGTGCAGCAGAATTTGACGATGATGTGACTTTGGTTGTCACAATGTATAATTGACTCCTACATCCAAGCCATTTCCTTGACCTCACCAGGTCAATGCATGTCTTTAATCCCACATGCATCCCTGGTTGGGCTGTCATTTAGTAGAGAGGATGATGAAGCTTTCTACTCCTGTAAAGAGTTACAGTGAGAGAGAGAGAGAGACTTGGAAACCCAAAAGGGCAATTCTCCCCCCACCCCCCTGTCCTATAAGGTCACTATGAGTTGGAATGAACTTGATGGCGGTGATGGAACAGGTTTGATGGTTTTGACTTTTGTTGATAGCCATGGTTACACATTGGGTGTCTAACCTCAAGGTTCGAAGTTGAAAATCACCAGCCGCTCCATGGAAGAAAGATGAAGCCTTCTACTCTCACACAGTTACAGTCTTGGAAACTCACAAGGGCAGTTCTACTCCAACCTATAAGGTCACTAGGAGCTGGAATTGTTCGAGGACAGTGATTTTTTTGAGTCATAGCAACGAAGAGTATTTTATTGGACCATCTTTGGTTTCGTGATTCCATAACTGTTTCCAGCTGCGAACTCTTCCCTGAGCGCTATCCGCACATCCGACTTTCAATGAGCCATCTCTGCTGGTCCTAACAAGCATTTCAGCATCACGTGCCTAACTACAAATCCCGTCCAAGAGTTTTCCCTCCCTCTAACAAAATCCAGAAGTCTTTCTCAATTCTCCCCTCCCCAGATCCTTCCATTAGTGATACTAAATAACAAGGGATTTCAATGTCCCCTTCTCCTTCTCTAGGGACATTGGGCAATGTTTGGAGCCCTCTTCTATTGTCACAATCGGGATGTGGGTAGAGGTTAGGGATGCTGCTAAGTATTTTATTAGACAAAGGGCAGAAAAGCATCAATCATGTAGTCAAAAGTATCAGTAATTCCAAGGCTGAGAAACAAGGAAGGTAATTCGTTCACTCCCTGTGCTTTGCTTACTCTCTATCACATCAGGGTTGCATTTTCTTCATAGCACTTAAAGTCATCCGAAACACTTTCACTTCTTTTTATATGGTTTTCCGTCTAGTAGCCAAGTGTTCCTTGGGGGGCAGAAACATGATCTTCTTCTCTGTCTCCTTAACCGAACTTCCTTGCAACATGTCACCCCATGGCATTCACTTGATTCCTCTTGATGGCAATCTCATAGGGCAGAGCCGAACTGCCCCCTTGGGATTCACAAGGCTTCATTCTTTACAGAAGCAGACTGTCATGTCTTTGTCTCGTGGATTGACTGGTGGGCTCAAACCGCCGACCCTTTGTCTAGCATCCAAGTGCTTAACCATTGTTACCAGTGCTCTTATGGACAAATACTAAGTCCTAGCCCTTACGTGTGTGTGTGTGTGTGTGTGTGATAGATAGATAGGAAGAAGAATAAGAATGGAGAGCAGACAAGAGAGTGAGATAAGAAGAAGCAAGGAATGAGTGGGAAGAGAGAGAGAGAGAGAGAGAGAGAGAGAGAGAGAGAGAGAGAGAGAGAGAAAATAAGAAGAATGGAGACTAGACAAGAGAGTGAGATAAGAGAAAGCAAGGAATGAGTGGGGAGAGAGAGAGAGAGAGAGAATAAGAAGAAGAATGGAGAGCAGACAAGAGAGTGAGATAAGAGAAAGCAAGGAATGAGTGGAGAGGGAGAGAGAGAGAGAGAGATAGCAGTTGGAGTGAGTGAGGAGAGGGAAAAGTGGGGCGAGAGCAAAAGAGTGAGAGTAAGAACGAGGAAGACAGTAAAAGAGAGAGAAGAGAGGACAGAGAGATATAGAGAAAGGAAAGAGTGAGTGGTGAGAGAGAGAGAATAATAAATGTACGCCTTCCAAGGTGCCTCACCTCCCCTTTGGTTCTTCAACCTGCCCAGCCGCAGGTCAACACATTTTTGTTGGGGATCCACAATTTGCTAGGCTGAGTTTTAGTCCTGGAGATCTAATCATCGATGGAGTGATCTTGGCTCCCATGGAGGGCACACAGGAGGGCAAGCTCGATACAAGCAACTACACACGCAAATCGTTCGAAAGACCAACACATTGTGTTTATGCAGGAGACCTCCATTCAATTCTTGAGACCATTTCGAGTTTACTTTTTGACTTTTTATAACCGCTCTAACTAGTGTTTACATCTGTTGGGTACAGAATCTGGGTTTTTTTTCAAGGCTGAGACCCTTCTCCCCCATGACCCCTCCCCATTTTTCTCTCTCTCTTTTAAAAGTTTTCATTGTATTCATCCCCCCATTTTATTTGTGGGATATAACGCACACAAAGAAGACTGTATGCATATAGTTGCACACCTTGTCTCATCAAAACAGTGAGAGGATCCCAATAAGCACCCCTGTGTGTGTGTGTGTGTTTGTGTGTCTTTCTGCTGCTGCTTTACCCCCACCCCTACCTGGCCCACCCTCCCTCCTTCTCTCCTGGACCCTTCCTTCTTCCCTGTCTTACCAAGCCTGGTCTCTTCCTCGTCTTCAAAGTCTTTTCCTTTGGTGTGAAAATGTTTTCTTCTCTTCTTTTCTCTTTCTTCCTTTACCATAGTGGCGCCATGAACTATGTGTGCTTATGAGATTGACTAACGCGGTCCTCCAATTTTGTCCTAGTCCTGAAGTGCTCGACAGACTCATTGTTTTATTTTGTGTGTGGGGGGTGGGGTGGGGTGGGGGGAGGTAGGCAGGCATGGTGTTCTGTGGTGTGTAAGAGCCAGAGTTTCTTTATCCATTCCTCCGTAGATGGTTTTTTTATATGGTTTCCGTCTTTTTGCCATGGTAGAAATTGCTGAAACAAATATGGGTGTACATGAGAAAGAAAGACAGGAAAAGGTGTTATTGAGGAAAATAAGGCAAGTCACATGGTAACCTGTGGTTAAGCAAGTCCACGCAGAGGAAGCAGCAATTGCAAAAGTACCAAGTTGAGAAACACATTTAAGAAGCAATAGGGTGGGAGTCAGGGGTGGGGTGGTGGTGGTAAAAAAGAGGAGCTGATACCCAGGGCTCAAGTAGAAAGAAAATGTTTTGGAAATGATGATGGCAACCTATGTACAAATGTGCTTGACACAATTGATACATGGAATGGTATGAAAGCTGTAAGAGCCCCTAATAAAATGATTTTAAAAAATAAAACAGCAGCAGCAGCAGCAATAGGGACGGCGTAGCTGTAGACGATTGAGTGAAAGTGTGAGGGTTTGTGGACAGAAAGGGAGGAAAACAGGCAAACATTACCATGACGTATGGGCAAGAGGTGAGGTAAAGCTGTGGGCAGTGTAGAGGTGATGGCTTTGGAACTCGATGGAGGCAGTTCTGCTCCGTCTCATTGGGTAACTATGAACTGTAATAGACTCAATGGCAAGCGGTTTTGTTTTGGTTCTGTGGGCCATTGGGAAAGCTTCTAGATGCCACTGAGAAATGTCGAGCAAGACAAATAACACGTTCTGATTTATGATTTTCAAATGAACCATCTGGCTTCTTGGTGGAGAATTAACTGGCGAGGGACAGGAAAGCAAGTTCCTCTCTCTCATGGCCTCTCTTCGGCCAGTCCCCGACAAAGCAAGGGTCCACATGTTGTAACAGACATCTAGGCTGACCACCAAAGGTGTAAGTGGGAATTAGTCATTCTTCCTCCTTCTCTGTCATGAGAATTTCTTAATACGAATGACAGACAAGAGGAAGAAAATAGACAGATGGACAGTTAGGCTGCATGCATTCCTCTCCAGGCCCCAAACTTTCCCTGGCCCTGACCTCATACCTGCTCTCTCACTTTCTCTCAATTCCAGACTGCTGAAGCTGATAATACCCAGACGGTGCCCTATGCCCAGCTGAACAGTGTGGTTCTTGGACAAAAGGCAACCACACATCATCCTTCTCAACCAGGGGAACCCTCAGCTCTGTCCAGTGTGTATGTTGTTCTGACTCACCATTAGCCCAGAAACTACACAGACTCCACACTCCAAGGAGGGAGATGAAGGCATGCCTCATTGTGCATTCAGCTAATGATTCCCTTTCCTACGAAGCAGGAGGTCCTGGGATTTTTTTGAGTCACCCCTACTCAATACTTCTGCTACATACCATTCTATATTTGGGGAAATTAAGCACTGGATTTGTAAAATAACCTATGAATGGAAAGAGAAACCACAAGCAATGATAACTTTATTTTAACTTGGATGACTGTGCAAGTTTTATATCCCAAAGCCTAAGGAATGAAGAAATTTCGTGAGAAAGTGAACATGTTAGACAAAAAGAAAGCCTGACCAGAGGATGTACACTGGTACAGATAGGAACTGGAAACACAAGGAATCCGGGACAGATGATCCCTTCAGGTTCAGTGTTGAGAGTGGTGATACCAGGAGGGTGGAGGGAGGTGGGGTAGAAAGGGGAAACCAATTACAAGGATCTACATATAACCCCCTCCCTGGGGGACAGGCAACAGAAACGTGGGTGAAGGGAGATGTCAGACAGTGTAATATATGACAAAATAATAATAATTTATAAATTATCAAGGGTTCGTGAAGAAGGGGGCAGGGAGGGAGGGCAAAAATAAGGATCGGATACCAAGGGCTCAAGTAGAAAGCAAATGTTTTCAGAATGATGAGGGCAACAAATGTACAAATGTGCTTGACACAATGGATGGATAAGAGGTGTACAAGCCCCCAATAAAATGATTTAATTTAAAAAAAAAAGAAAGAGAAAGCCTGACAATCTATGCTGTAGCGCGGAAATAGACTCAAGATCAACTGACAGCAATACGCTACCGAGATAAGGCGGTTAGAAAAACAACCTCGAATTAACTTAGAGACGTGGGCAATAAGACATAACAATGTTAGGAGTATTTATTGTTAAAGAAAACATGAAAGAGAGGGGGAATGTGGTTTTCTTTAATACGCTTAAGCATGGGTAAAATTCTAGGAACGCTGGCCAAGAAAAGGACAGCGACTGAGTTGCTCGTATTGGAAATGAAGGAGGAGGCATCGCTACAGATGCTATTGACAGGAATCGATAATAAATGGGCATTGTTGCTGCTAGGTGCTGTCCGTTTGATTCCAAATCAGAGAGTGACCCTGTGCACAAAAGAAGGAAACAGGTCCAGTCCAGTGTCCTCCTCACAGTCTTTGTTGTTTGAACCCATTGTGGCAGTCACTGTGTCAGTCCATTTCCCTCTGTTTTGCTGTACTTCTGTTCTACCAAGCGCAATGCCCTTTTCCCCAGGGACGGGTCCTCCTGATAACATGTCAAAGTACACGAAACAAAGTCTTGTCATCTTCACTTCCAAGGAGTGTTTTGGCTGTACTTCTTCCATGACAGACCTGTTTGCTTTTTCAGGTAGCCCACGGTACTTTTAAGATTCTTCACCAGCACCATAATTTCAGTTAAAAGCCAACCACTTAATCATTGTACCACCAGGGCACATATTCTAAAAAGTATTTTCTAGAGCTTTCCCTCAGCAACACATTTCATCTGGCCACTTTGGAAACCTGGGAGCACTGGTAGCACAGTAGTTATAGGTTGGGTTGGATCCTCAAGGTCAGCAGTTCAAAACCACCAGTAGCTTCATGGGAGAAAGATGGGACTTTCTACTCCAGTAAAGAGTTACAGTCTTGGAACCTCACAGGGGCAGTTCTACCCTGTCCTACAGGGTCGACATGAATTGGAATGAACTCAATGGCAGTGAGTTTGGTGTTTTGTTTTTGTTTATGGAGACCTGGAAAATATATTTTAAGGGAGGAAAAAACTACAATTCAGTGTCTCACAAACTCCAGTGCAAACTACATAAATAGAACGTTGCAAAAAATTCTGTCATAATGGGCCTCTGTTCAAGTACTCCCTCAACGCAAGAACACTTTTTTCTAATAACCTGGCATTCTGTGATCCTCACCTACCCAACATGATCGCTGAAGACAAAATGGTGCATAAACAAATGTGAAGAAAGTGGATGGTGCCCTGTTATTTAAAGTTATAGCATCTGGGGTATTAAAGGCTTGAAGATAAACAAGTGGCCATCTAGCAGGGAAGTAACAAAGCCCACATGGAAGAAGCACACAGCCTGTGTGCTCATGAGGTGTAGACAGGATCAGGTATCAGGCATCAGAAAACCCCAAACAAACAATCATATCGATGTGATTATGGGCTCTGGAGTGGAGACCCAAAGCCCATCTGTAGACAATTGGATATCCCCCCACAGAAAGGCCATAAGGAGGAAGGGACCACCCATGGTGCAGTATATCACTGACAAAACACACAACATTCCTCTAGTTCTTTAATGCCCCGCATACACTATCATGACCCTAGTTCTACCTTATAAACCCGCTAGACCAGAGCATGTGCACTGGTATACATAAGAGCTCTCAACAAGTGAAATCCAGGACAGAAAAACCACTCAGGAACAATAATGGGAGTAGGACTACCATGAGGGTAGGGGAAAGGTGGAAAGGTGGAAAGGTGGTGGTGGGGGAAAGAGGGAACCGATAGAAATGATCGGCTTATAACATCCCCAAGGAGATAAAACATGAATGAAGGGAGACAGTGGGTGGTGTAAGATATGAAAATAATAATAATAATGTATCATTTATCAAGGGGTCATGAGAATGGGAGAGTGTGGGAGGGAGGGAATAAAGAGGAGCTGACACCAAGGGCTTAGTAGAAAGAAAATGTTTTGAAAAGGATGATGACAATATACGTACAAATGTGCTTGCTACAATAGGTGTCTGGATTGTTATAAGAGCTGTAAGAGTCACCAATAAAATATTTATTAAAAAAATTCTGTCATGGCAAAATTGGGTATACTTTGGGAATTTTAGATAGCTTTGTGATAAAAGGCCATTATGATCATTAGCCACATTAAAATCATTGATGTGAAAGCGGTAACCCACCAGTACGTTTATGACTAAATGTAGGACTTAAAAAAAAGAATAAAAGAGGTCTTCAATTTTTTTTGAAGATTTGGAACATGGTGATTTGAAGTGATTTTTTCTGGTTCTGTTATTGTCTCCATGTCCTTGGGTGTCACTTCCTGCAAGGTGTCAGTTTCAGCTATAAAATTCTAATATACATCTTAATATATAGAATTGGCACCTTTGAATTATGGCACTGCTTTGGTGGTATAATGGTTTCGAGTTAGACGGTGATCCATATGGTTGGCAGTTCAAAACCAACAGCAGCTCCAAGGGAGATGGGCTTTCTACTACCATCTGGGAAGCCCACAAAGAGGTGGCTATGCATGAGCATTGACTCAATGGCAGTGAATTTCCCTTATATATCGGTTTCTATTTCTTTTATTGAAATAATCCTCCACAGAAATATTTTTTATAAGTGTCCTGGGCTATCAGTCCTTCCTAAGTGGCCCAATTTCCATTTCTGTTGCCTCATAATATGTCAGCCAAAAAAAGGCAGCGAGACATTGATACAGGTTACAACACAGCGGAACCCAAAAACCACTGTGCCAAGTCAAGAAAGTAAAAACAGAAGACTACATAGTGGGTGGCTAGAAAGCATCTGAACTGAAGCTAAATTAGTGGTTGCGAAAGCACAGGAGTAGAGAGGAATTGAACGGCCTCATGTGATTTCATTTGGGCACAAGGTTTATGCTATAGAATTGGCTGTTTAGCGCTGTGGATTAAAAAAATATTTTTACAAAACAATTTTGAAATGGTAAAATTTCCCAATGGGGAACACTCGGTTTGAGTGTTTTTACTCAGATCACGGAGAGAATAGGACAAAAACATGGGCAATTCAAATACTAAAGCGCAGACTTACTGGTCTTGATTATTGAAATGGTTCCTAGTTTATGGCCCTTAGACATCTTCAAGGCTTGGTCTTGGTTCACCCCTGTGGGTCAACTTTCTTCTAAACAGAGGTAACCAACCAAGAGGGCCACATTTCCCAATGCGCTAGTTACATAATCTCCTGTCAACTTGTGAATGGGTGGAGTCTACCCTGTCAATCAGGTCACAGCTTGATGACCTCATTTGGAGGCACCATGGAGAAAAATAGCACACTGGAGGCCTGGTACCCAGTGACACTCTGCTGACTCCCTGTGAGACATTCCTGTTGACAAGCCACATGGAGACACACTGATGTAGCCAGAGTCCTGGATCTGGGAGAGTCATGTGGACACCCACACCAGTGCTGAGATGATTTCATTGCCATTGGATCTACAAGGCTTTCCACCCACTGGTCTGTAATCTTCCAGCATTTGGAATCATTGCATATGTTTGGCGAGTCTCAAGAGCAATTTACAGATTGGTATCAGACATATCGTCTAATATCGGACTTATGGACTTGATCTGGACTGGGCTGGGATGTTTTATCAATACATAATTACCCTTTGATATAAAGCTCTTTTTTAATACACATATGAGTGTCTCACTGGATTTGTTTCTCTAGTCCACCTGGCTGAACACACCCGGGGAACAAACTCAGAAGGCAGAAGGGATAGAATAGAAGGACCAATGGAAATGGCAAGTGGGAGGAAGTGGAGAGAATGCTGGTACATTTGCATTCAGTGATACAAATCAAAATGGAATTGCTGAGTGGAAAACTAACATAGTCTGTACAAGTTTTTCCAATTCACAACAAAACATTAAAAAACATTTTTAATCATTTCATCGTGCAACTCTTATCACAATCCATACATCCACCCATGGTGTGAAGCACATTTGTACATTAGTTGCCATCATCATTCTCAAAACATTTTCTTTCTACTTGAGCTTTTGGTATCAGCTCCTCATTTTCCACTCTCCTTCCTCCACCATCCCTCCCTCTTGAGCCCTTGATAATTTATAAATTATTATTATTTTCCATGTCTTACACCGATGTCTCCTTTCACCCACTTTTCGGTTGTCCATTCCCCAGGAAGGGGGTTATATGTAGATCATTATGATATATTTCCCTTTTCTCCCCCACCTTCCCCTTCCCCTCCTGGTATCACTAATCTCATTATTGGTCCTGAGGGGTTTATCTGTCCTGGATTCCCTGTGTTTCCCGTGCTTATCTGTACATCCTCTGGTCTAGCCGGATTTGTAAGGTAGAATTGGGATCATGATAGCAGGGAGGTGGGGAGGGGGGAGGGAGGAAGCATTTAAGAACTAGAGGAAAATTGTATGTTTCATCGTTGCTACACTGCACCCTGAGTGGCTCATCTCCTCCCCGCGACCCTTCTGTAAGGGGATGTCCAGTTACCTATAGATGGGCTTTGGGTCTCCACTCTGCACACCCCCTCATTCACAATGATATGATTTTTTGTTCTTTGATGCCTGATACCTGATCCTATTGACACCTCATGATCACACAGGCTGGTGTGCTTCTTCCACATGGGCTTTGTTGCTTCTGAGCTAGTGGGTCGCTTGTTTATCTTCAAGCTTTTAAGACCCCAGATGATATATTTTTTGATAGCCAGGCACCTTCAGCTTTCTTCGCCACATTTGTTTATGCACCTGCTTTGCCTTCAGTGATTTTGTTGGGAAGGTGAGCATCATGGAATGCCAGTTTAATATAACAAAGTGTTCTTGCATTGAGGGAGTACTTGAGTAGAGGCTCAATGTCCATCTGCTATCTTAATACTAAACCTATTAATATGTGCACCTAGATCTATTTCCCCATTGTCATATATAACTATATTTACATATGTACATGCTTCTATTTAGACCTCTGTAAATGCCCTTTGCTTCCTAGTTCCTTCCTCTATTTCTTTTTACTTTCCTCATGTCCTACTCTCATGCTCAGCTTTTATTTGGGTTTCAGTAATTCCTCTCGGTTACATTGCTCTTGATCAAGTCCTACCAGACCTCCTTCACCCTCCTTGCCATTGATTTTTGGTCACTTGTTATTCCCTTGTCCTTGGGTTTGTTAACATCCAATTCCTTTCCCCTGTCTCCCCCTCTCCCATGTCTCCCTGGAACCGTTGGTCCCTGTGTTTTCTCCTCCAAATTGTTTGTTCAGCCTATCTTATCTAGATAGACCTGCAGAGATAATAATATGTACAAAAACCAAGATAGAGCAAAACAAAGCAACAAAAGAAAAGAAAGCAACAACAACAGAAAACCAACGACAAAAAAAAAAAGCCTGTAAACAATTCAGGGTCTGTTTGTTGAACTTTAGGAGTGTTTTCTGGTCAAGTCTGATGGGGTGCTACATTGTGGCCCCAAAGTCACGTTTGGGTTCAGTAAAATCACAAACAAAAAAAATCACAAAAGTTCGACAAAATAATTTGCAACTTTTCTGCCAAATTCTCCTAAGATATTCACAATGGATACTGAGGGATTCTTTGATCTACACAGGGAAGAAGCTCCTGTGATTTCCCTTTCATCATAATTGGGGGATGAAATAACCTGGTGATCAGACAGAGAGAATTGTAGAGCTGACTATAGGAGATTAATATGATAAATCTGACTTGAATGCTTAAAACCGTGTCCTCTGATCTCCCTTCTGATTCACTTTGTGCTTGATTTGATCTTAATATTTGCTGGGTGTGTGTGTGTGTTTCATATTGATGTTTATCTCTGTTGGGTTTTGTCATTGTTGGCGGTTTTCCGGACACTCCATTATGTATTTTCCTATGTTTTTTGGGATATGAAACCCAGGATGGATGAATTGATAAGAGACTTTAGTGAGAAGAAGCATCCCGGGTGGGGTACAGCAAGGAAGGTGGGGATCGGTAATGGGGAGTTGATAGCAAGGAGTACAAGAAGGAAGAAAACGTTTTGGAAATGGATTGTGGTCGCGATTGCACAATACTCCTTGATATGATTTAACTATGGTGCCTGGATCGGGTCCTAATAAAATGGTTTTAGGGGAAAAAAAAGCGATGCTTAAAAAAAGAGAAATTTAATATTGTGCAGATTGGGTTTTCATGAAAGGATTAAAAAGAGAAAGAAAACACAAGAAGGAGTCCTGTAGCCCCTGTAGAGCAGGTGTGGACATCTGGGCCTATCGAAGTGTGGCGCACACAAATGGGGGACAGGGGGCTGGGTTCTTTCTATGACCCAGTTCAGTTTGGTCCTCTTCATTAACAGCCAACCAAGTCACCATGCCCAGCTTTCCACCAGGACTGCGGAATCGCCCCCTGGATTATCACTGACTGGGTCCACACAGATGTGGGCATTTGATCCCCTGGTCTCACACCACCAAGAGCCATCCCACATGGACATCTGCTGACTTGGTGTGTGATTTCACTCTGCTGTATAGAGTGCTGAGGAGCTAGAATTCCGATCAATGGCAGTGGCATGGATTACTTTTCTGAGTTCCTTTTTCTCAGGGGCACTTCAATTTCTCTTGTTTTGATTGTGGCCACGCGTGCTTCCAACACGCACCCAGCATCTCCATGTGTCTACAACTAATCTGGGCTGGAGGGTGTGACTTAAATCAGTCCCTTGAGGCAAACTCTGGCCCTAGAATTACCTCAGTGCCTCCCATGTCTTCTTCTCTCCCATAGAACCATTGCAGTTGGAGCCTGTTCCAAGTGTTGGGAACTGTGGTTTCCCACGAAGAACAAACCAAAATCAAGCCCAGTGTCACGGGGTGGGGTGGCATGGGGATTTGACTCATAGAGACACTGCAGGATGGAGCAGAACTGCTCCGTGAGGTTTGGAAGACTGCAAACCATTATGAAGCGGACAACCTCATCTTCTACCCTCAGAGGCCCTTGTGGACTTGACTCACTGAGCTTGTGGTTGGAACTTTAACTCAGAGAAGAGGGATCATTATCGTCTGATCATCGGAAGGAAAAAGAAACACAGAAAGGAGAACTCATACACTAAAAGTTCTGCTTACAGTCATGGGTTCAACTAAAATCACTTGATTTCTAGCTCATGCTCTTACTGGAGCCCTGGTGGCGCAATGGGTTAGGTTTGGCTTCTCACCACAAGGACAGTAGTTTGAAGCCACCAGCTGTTCCACGAGAGAAAGGTGAACCTTTCTGCTGAAGTAAAATATTACAGCTTCTGAAACCCAAAGGACTGTTCTGCTCCATTCTAGAGAGTCACTAGGAGTCCGAATTGACTCAATGGCAGTGAGGTTATTTTCCTGTTTTTCAGCGTTCTGTTTCTGAAAAGAGAATTCACAGTATGAGTAAGTCTCCTCCTTGTAAAGATATTGTTGTTGCTTGAGTTCTAGGTCTAGAGTTGCTCTTCACTGCTGGGGACCCCAACCCTTATTGGCTCTCTCAGTCTCTGTGTGCATTGAGGAAAAGAAGAGAAGTGAGGTCCTCTTCAACACCCCCCCCCCAATCAGTCCCTTAGGAAACCTCAAGGTCTCAGGAGCCTCCAAAAGAGGCTGGATTTCTGCTTGGGGTTGAGGTGGAGGAAGTTCTGCTCAAGAGAGAAAGAACACTGAGGAGCAGAAGTGACTCAAAAGATTTGAAGGGAAAGAGAAAGAAAGATGATGCTACTTATAGAAACATTGAAGTCAGGGAAAGGAAGTATTTTCAAAGAAGGAAAGCTCAGAATCTCAGGCTACAAGGAAGAGTTGTGGTTTCTTCCAAGAGGCAGTCAACAGTCTGTGCTTATCTCTCTGTGCCCCTTCTCCGTCCGGGGCCATCCTCTGACAGCCCCGTTAGCTTCTCCAGTCAAGCAAGTCAGAGAGTGGAACAGCCTTCAGACATTCTCTCTCTACTGCTTACATCTGATCACTGAATCTAAAGAGTTATGCCCCTGATGCTTCTCCATGTGTTCCATCCACCATGGCTCTCAATAAGTGCATCGCACCTGTGATGTTGGTGACATCACTGTAGTCTCCTTCTGGGTTTTCTACTTCGCAAAGACTTCTTCCTCTATTGCTATTCATTCTTCCAATGATCTCCAACCTTATGTGGTTTAGACTCGCCCTTGCTCCATATCCCCCCACAGGCTCCAAATTCTTCTTCAGAAGAGTCAAGTTCCTCTTGACATGCAAGGCTGTTGATGAGCAGGCCTGAGCTAAATTCTCAAGCCCAGCAAACACTGTTCATGTTTATTACTGACAGCTCATTCCAGAGTATACACACACACACACACACACACCCTGAACTCATTAATTGCTTTGTGTCTTTTTATGGGCTCCAGAAACTGGGTTGGAGACCACGTCTGGCCTTCTCGGACTCCTAAGGCCCTCCACCCTCCCTCCACCTTCCCTCCACGTTCCCTCCACCTTCCCTCCACCTTCCCTCCATCCTCTGAACACTATTTTTGACAACAATGGTCCCTCCAATGGCACTACTTCCTTGCCCGGGTTCCTGAATCCATTGGAATGTCCATCAGGAACTCCCAGACAGTGTTCATGAATATGAGTTTTATTAGGGAAGTTAGCAGGCTGGCTACAGTTCTGGGAAGACATGCTCAGGATACAGTTGTTCCTTCTAGCCAGTCCCTATTGTGCCGACACATAGGCCTCTCTCTAGCCCTCAGGCTCTCAGTCGGGCTTCTGCCCTTCTCAGAATGCACCCAAGCTTTTTCAGGGTTGCCAGTAAATGTACTGAGGACATATGACTCCCCTGTAAGCGCAGCCTGGAAGCCCTTTGCTTTAGTTTTGTAAGGCAGCAAATTGAGCTCCCCAAATTTAGTTCCCAGAGGCACCCACTGTACACGCCAGCCTGCTGCTCAAAGCCGTCAGCCTTGCTTGCTCTGTGGGCGGGGAAGTCAATTCCTGTCTCCTTCTTTGGCTCCAGGTTTTGCTGCTCCTCCACCCCTCCTCCGGTGTCACAGCTGTCTCCTGGATCAAGGCAGCTCAGTGCTCAGGGATCTCAGGGTACAATGGACACACTCCACTCCTGATGCTTTTATTAAAACTTCCAAATTTCCCTTCGCATTTATTGTGGTTTTATTACAACTCCCAAATTTACGTTGCTATAAATCCAAAATTCAACGTTGAAAATGAACTTTGCATCCTAAGTATATGCTTTGTTTACCTAGTAATTATTATAATTTCATGGTAGAGTTCGTATGATTTCAAATATAGATCAGGTGTTATATGAGAAAGAACTTATTTTGTAATTTTTCTTTATGGATCGTTAGATATTTTTTGCTTTACCATATGTATTGCACGCTCTAACACAATATTGACATAGAGTTGTTTAATATGTGCAATTTTTCAGCAGAAAATTTTATTTTAATGTACTTTAGACAATTTTATTCACATATGATTCACATACTATAAAATTTAATGGTTTAACCATATTGAAAGGGGCTTTATAGTCATCACTTCAATCAATTTATAACACTTTCTTAATTCTTATACTCAATATTAGCATTCCATTTCCCACCAACCTTCATTACCTAAAGCCTAAAGCATCGTTTTTTAATAGTTTTGATGACCTATGGTTCACCTATCACACACTTCCATAGTTCAGTAATATTAAAAAAGAGTTGTACAATCATCACCACGATCCGTTTCAGAACATTTTCTTCCCCTTTCTATTTTTTATTAGCTCCCCACTTGCCTCTAACCTCCCTCATGCCCTGGTGCTTTGCCATCAACGAGACTCTAACTCAGGGATTGTCTCTATTGCTTTTCCCTTCTGGCCTCCATATATTGGAAAACATTCAAAAACATCAACAACAACAACAACAACAACAAAATGGACAGATAAAAAACTCCAATTGAGGAAAAGGCAGGCAGGATAGAAAAACAGAATTTGATCCATTTTAAATGGGTCAAAAGGGAGATAAAATGATCATGGATGTAGTTTTAAAAAATCATTTTATTGGGGGCTTTTACAATTCTTATCATGATCCATATATACATCCATTGTGTCAAGTACATATGTACATTTGTTGCTCTCAGCATTCTCAAAACATTTGCCTTCTACTTGAGCCCTTAATATTGACTACTCATTTCCCCCCTCCTGAACCCTTAATAATTCATAAATTATTATTACTTTGTCTTATGTTACACTATCTGATGTCTCCCCCCAACCCTCTTCTCTGCTGTCCATCCCCCAGGGAGGAGGCTATACGTAGATTCTTGTAATTGGTTCCCCCTTTCCACCCCACATTCCCTCCACCCTCCAGGCATCACCACTTTCACCACTGGTCCTGAAGGAGTCATCTGTCCTGGATTCCCTGTGTTTCCAATTAAAATTTTTTTCTTTTAATTAATTTATTCTTCTATGGGTAATTGGTTTCCTTTTTTGTTGTCATCGTTGTTTTCTCACTCATCACCTAACTTGCTATGGCTTGATTTTTGGTGCATATTATTATCTCTACATATCTATCTAGATAAGATAGACTGGATGAATAGTCTGGAGGAGAAAACAAAGGGACCAATGGTTCTGGGGGGGACAACGGGAGAGGGGGAGGCGGGGGTAAGGAGGTGGTGCTGACCAACCCAGAAACAAGAGAGCAAAAAGTAATCCAAAATCAGTAGCAAGGAGGGTGTGAGAGGCCTGGTAGGGATTCAGCAAGGGCAAGGTAACCGAGAGAAATTACTGAAACCCAAATGAAGGCTGAGCATGAGTGTGGGACAAGAGGAAAGTATAAGGAAATAGAGGAAAGAACTAGGTGACAAAGGGTATTTATAGAGGTCTAAGGGAAACAGATCTATGAGCTTATACTTAGAAGTTTACTATTAAGGCAGCAGATGGACATTGGGCCTCCACGCAAGCACTTATACAATGCAAGAACACTTTGTTCTAATTAATTGGCATTCCAGGATGCACACCTTCCTGACACGATTGCTGAAGAAAAATGTGTGCATAAGCAAATGTGGTGAAGAAAGCTGACGGTGCCCGGCTATCGAAAGATAAAGCATCTGGGGTCTTAAAGTCTTGAAGATAAACAACAGGCCATCTATCTGAGAAGCATTAAAGCTCACATGGAAGAAGCACACCAGCCTGTCTGACCACGAGGTGTAGATGGGAACAGTCATCAGAAATCAAAGAACTAACAATCATACCAGTGGGCGTCCACCTTCCTGATACGGTCACTGAAGACAAACGTGTGCATAAGCAAATGTGGTGAAGAAAGCTGATGGTGCTGGGCTATCAAAAGATATAGTGTCTGGGGTCTTAAAGGCTTGAAGATAAACAAGCGGCCAACTAACTCAGAAACAACAAAACCCACATGGAAGAAGCACACCAGCCTGTGTGACCATGAGCTGTCAAAGGGATCATGTATCAAGCATCAAAGAACAAAACATCATATCCATTGTAAATGTGGGTGAGTGTAGAGTGGAGATTCAAAGCCCATTGGTAGGCAAATGGAAACCCCCTTACTGAAGGGTTGTGGGGAGGAGATGAGCCAATCAGGGGCAGGGTAGCAACAATGAAACGTATAACTTTCCTCTAGTTCTTAAATGCTTCCTTCACCCCACCAAGTCCCCAACAATCTACCTTACAAATCTGACTAGACCAGAGAATGTACATTGGTACAGATAGCAAATGGAAACACAGGGAATCCAGGACAAATGACTCCTTCATGTATATAATTTTAACCTAATTCCATTTGCCACAATTGAGTTTCCTATATCCTTTCTCATAACAAGGCTAACCCTCAACTATGGTCAGAAGGAATTAATCAGAAATCTAGTCCATGTAGAGATACTAAAAATGGATTTTGAGTTCCAACTGTCATCCATAGTGATGTAGTGGTTATGTATTGGTCTGGGATCCCCAAACTCAGCAGTTCTAAAATACCAGCTGCTCCTTGGGCAAAGACAGGGCTTTCTACTCCTGTAAACAGTTACAGTCTTGGGAACTCAAAAGGGCAGTTCTGACCTGTCCTCGAGGGTCACTATGAATAGACAGGACTCTAGGACAATGAAAGGGCGTGTGAGATTTCATCCATTGCCTTCTGCAAATTATGTGTTCACAATTTTAGCCCTGATACCATTCCCTCCTTCGGATTCGGATTTTATTATGTACAATCCTTGGGTCACACAGGCAGGTGGGAGATAATTGACACATCACTTAGATAACTGTTGGAAACAAGACTTTAACACACTAGATGATATTGTTTTTGATAGCTGGGTGCTATCTGCTTTCTCACAACCCTTTGCTGTAGCACCCATATCTTCACGGATCTCTTCATGAAGGCAAATATCAAGCAGGGGCAGGCCATATAACTAATTGCTCTAAGATTGGGGCTAGAATTAAGTGGGAGTTCTAAATCCATTCACATAACTATGGTTTATTGATGTCTCTGATTCATTGATACAACAGTGGATATTATCAATTATCCCCTTGGGGAATAAGGTAATTCTCTTGATAGTGCCATTAATTTATCCATTGGTAGAGAATTAAACATGCTGTTTATAAAAGGAAGTCACACAAGTATAGACTGCTTCTGAACCACATTCCATTCATTATTGATTTATATACATTAAACTCTTAAATGATTGAGAACTATATACAATGATAATGGGGGTTGATGATAAGGCAAAATTTACAGTAACCTTCATTTCCTAGAGCAAAACCATGCTTATCAGATTCAAACATGTTACGGTCTGCCCTAAGGAACTATTAACACAGTTACTGTCTCTATAGATTAATGCTACATTATATACAAAAACTGTACTGAAAAATGAAACCCAGCAAAAACTACAAATGACACAAAAAACCTAAGTAAAAAATTAGACAATAATACAAATTACAACAAATAAAAAATGGGTCAGCTGAGAGAACAAGTGATAAAAGGCTTAAAATTTCACCTCACTACGTCGACATTAATCAATGGTCCAGTGCATTCTGCCTGATAGCAAAGCTAGGTATAGCCCTGGTCAATCGTCAGAGGGGATTTCCAGAGGCTTAGTCCACTTCGGTGGAGAATTTAAAATTCACAACGAGTTCCATCATGATATCATTTTCATATGTTTTAGAAGTTATATTTGGATTGGGTGATAGGGTCCCAATGAACTTGTCGCTTTATTGAATGTAACTCGTAGTATGTCCAGAAAGTGAATGTAGGATCATTTAAAAAGTTTAACTTGGAATATCCTAACATTATCATGAAGAATTGAGATGGTTATTTTATTTGGAAATTCATGTACCCCATATCATGAATGCGATCTTTAAAAAACAATATTTATAAATACCTTTCATCAGTAGCAGGTATTATTAAAAAATCTACTACACTTTGTGGATTTTCAAATTCAGATCTTTCTGATATGGCTTATGTAGTAAGCTATAAGCCCGGAGAAGACAGGATTTGTAAAATCCAGGTAGCCTACCGTGTGGGACTAGGATGGCCAGGGACCGAAAGACACTCGGTTAAACATCTTTGATTCAACATACAGTTCCGGGCAGTGGCCCATCTTTGGAGGACCATCAAGGAAATGTCAAGTCTTCTGCCTCCCAAACAAGCCACCCTTTCTGATGTTCTTGCATGGGACACACATCCTTCACCTTGACCTTGGAGCTCCACATCAAGCCTTCCTGTCTTCATCTGCTCTCGACATGAACAAGGTGGAGCCCATGCCCCCAGACGTCACTGACTCTCACATCCCCTCTGAGCAGTGGGCCCAATGAGAACAGGCTCTACTAGAAATGTGAGTCTCAGAGAAGGGAGGTTACGGCTCAAGGACACACAGAGATGGGCGAGAGGTCGCGGATGAAACAAAGATGACATTTAGCTCTTCGGTGAGCCTTCAAATGAAATGCTCCCTAAAATTCAAAGACAGGTCCACTCCAGAGCAGGAGCACTGTGCCCATGGACACAGAGAGCCCTGAGAGGCATCATAGCTCTGAAACTTGTTCCCAGGCACTTGGGGGATGAGATGCTGTGGGTAAACAATGGCAGACCCATCATAGGATCTGTTGAATAGAAAAAGAAAACAACTCTCCAATTATGGCCAGGAGCAAGAATCGTATTTTGTCCCCACAATTTTCTCTATTTCTTTCTGTCCTCATAGCTACAGTGGAACGGGCCATTCCATGTGGAGTTTGCTGTGAATGTTGGTCATGGTGAATCAGCTTTCAGAGTAGAGCCTAAATCTTCATCTTCCTGAAGCATCTGCAGGGTCCGTCATGAGAAGGACAATGCCATGGGTCCAGCAATGACACATTGGGAGAGGAGCAGACGCCCATGGAAGAGGTCTTTGAAGGGAAGTGACCTCCCGTGGGTCACATTCAGCTTGAAGCACTGACTCAGGGAGGGAATGTGGTCTCGTGTCTTCTCCCTTTCAAGATGTGTGGAGATGAGAGAGATGCAGCCAGGACCACAGTAAACCTCATTTCCTCCTGAAATGTCCCGGGAAGCCCAGTGCCCACTCTGTCCCACCTCTGGGAACCGAGAGGCAGGGTCACGGGGAGGAGGTGTTTGATTTCCTGTGTGGTCACTCTCATGACGACACCATGAAGGTCGGAAGTCAGTGTCGAAGTGACCACAGCCTGTGTGCCCGTCTCTCCTGTCGGGTGCCAGGGACTCGCTCATTTGCGGTTCAAATTCAGTGTGTGGAGCAGCCATGTCCGCCGTGCTAACCTCCTTGCTCTTCCTGGGTGAGATCAGGAGTGGGTGAGGGGACCACTAGTCTGGAGGGGACCCCTGGCTGATATCTAATCTGACGTAGGACATCAGGAGACAGAGGTGGGGGAGAGTGTGTGCTCGGGCATTGGGGAAAAATGTCTCAGTGGGATCTCTTTTCCAGGGCTGAGCCTGGGCCAGAAGATTGAAGCACAGACTGGTAAGTCCTATGGATTTTTAAGAGATGTGAGTTCTTGGAATATGGTGGAATTATTTCTGCAGGGTGTGTGTGTGTGTGTGTGTGTGTGTGTGTGTGTGTGTGTGTGTGTGTGTGAGAGAGAGAGAGAGAGAGAGAAGAGGGAGATAAAGTAAGTAACAATTTCTTAAAATTCCCTCTGCTTCCCTTCCAGGCATTGCTCCCAAGCCCATCATCTGGGCTGAGCCTGGCTCTACAGTCATGTCTAGGAGACCTGTGACCATCTGGTGTCAGGGGTCCCTGGCGGCTATGGAATATCATCTGCATAGAGAGGGCACCCCAGAGATATGGGATAAACAGAACCCAGCGGAGCCGAGGAGCAAGGCCAAGTTCTTCATTCTACAAATGACTGTGGACTATACAGGGCAATATCGCTGTTCCTACCTCAGCAACACTGGGATGTCAGCACTCAGTGAGCCCCTAGATCTGGTGCTGACAGGTGAGAGGACGCTCTGGGACCCAGCCTTAGCACCTGCCCCTCAGGGAGAATGTCTGCCCTCTCCCATCCCCATCCTGCATGACATGGAATGATCTCTGAGCCCCGGGATAACACACCTACCTCCTTCTTTTCTAGGGGTCTATGACTCACCAACCCTCTCAGCCCTGCCGAGCACCGGGGTGACCTCAGGAGGGAGTGTGATGCTCCAGTGTGGCTCATCTCTGCAGTTTGACAGGTTCACTCTGTGTCGGGAAGGAGATCAGCAGTGCTCCTGGACCCTGGACTCAAAGCAAGTCTCCCGTGGTCTCGTCCAGGCTGTGTTTTCTGTGGGCCCTGTGACCCCCAGCCACACATGGACCTTCAGCTGCTATGGCCACTTCAACAGCCGTCCTCACGTGTGGTCGAAACCCAGTGACGCCCTGCAGCTTCTGGTCTCAGGTGAGGAATCCCTGGCCTTTCATAGGAAGGGTTTAGGGTCTGCGAAAGGAATGGGGACAGGAAGACTAGGACCCCTAAGGCAGGCTCCAAGAGTCCAGAAGCGCATGGTCAGACACCCAGCCGGGCTCAGGGACATTCCTGGCAAAGCCATCTTCTTCACAAGTCTCTTGACTGACTGTTAAGAAACCCTCTCTGCTGAACAAGCAGGACCCCGGCGAGGCCTCTGGAGAGAGACTGACTGGTTCTGATGTAGCTCTGATGTCAGAGAGGACTCAATGACTCTGTACAAGGATGAGAACATTTTCCTCCTCTAGCCCCTTGCCTGGCTCCCCTTGGCTGAGCCTTCTGAGGTCGATTTCTCTCTGGTCAACAGACATCCCACCCAGGATGGTCGGTTCAGGTGCAGTGAATGATACAACCTCTCAGCAGAGTGTCCGGCCCAAAGTGACTGTGGGCATCCTGGTTCCGGATAAGGAGCCCTCGATGGTTTTTCCAAGTTGTCAACTCAGCGCAGGTCTGTATTGGAAGCTCGAGGCCCTAGAATCTAGGGGATCCATGTTTCCCACCTAGAATGTGGAGTCAGCACAGATGGGAAACACTGAAAGAGCCTGGGATAGGAAGGAAGACAACAGGGACCACCAAAGACTGAGCGTCAGAGAGGTCCCCAGACTAAAATACTGGTAGATCCTCGGTTCAGGATGCAGGTGAACACAGGGCAGCCACAATCCTGTTCTTCTGTCCAGGAGAACTCAAGGACACAATCACCCTGGGGGGCTTCCCAGATCCCTCAGTGCCCTCAAGAGAGACCCCAACTTTACAGTGTGCTTCACTGAACTAAGTGCACATCTTACTGTGATAGGGGTAGGGGGCAGTATGCCCATGCCCCTGTCATCTCTATACCACAGCCAACTGAAAGAGGCCGGCTTCACCAGGAACCCCGTGACCTCAGCTCACCCAGCACAGGCACCTGCACGTGTTATGGTTCACTCAGCACCGCCCCACACCTGGGTTGACATGCCAGCGAGCCCCTGGGGACCCTGGTACTAGATGAGAAATTTCTTTCCTAACTCTTCCTTCTCTTGGTGCTTGGAATGGTCGTTGTGCCTGGGGGAGGATGCTGACTGTTAGAAGGGGAAATAAAGTAAAAGCTTTATTTTGGTATCCCTGTGGCCTAACCAGCCTGAATCCTCTGGTAGAGATGGAGCAGAGAGGGTTTGAATAGGAATGTGGGTGAACGCAGGAGGGATCCCAGTGAACTGAAGGAAAAAGAGACAGAGAAATCTGCACACGCTCACTCCTGATGTGTCCATCTGTCAGTGTCCAGACAACCCTATTCTGACCCCAGGGATGATGAGCGACAGAGTTTTACTCAGAGCAAGATCCTCAGAGAAAGATCCACCTCCGTGTCAGTCTTGGTTCCAGTAGTTGAGGATGCAATCCCTTCCCTGGCAGAACATGGGGAAAGGCGACCAGGAAACTCTGGACCACGTGACATCCAAAGACTTTGGGAATGAGACCGTTTCCACCTCTGTGGTGGCCAAAGGACAGCGTGGGTCGGTGACGTGGGCCCACACTCTGCTGTGCAGTTGATGCAGACTCGCAGTGACCTTACAGAAAAGATGGGAACAGCTGCTTTTTTATATCCGTGACTCTATATCTTGACCAAAATAATCTCATGCCCCCCGACCCTGCTCCCGTGGGAGAAATGATGGATGCAAACCTGTGAGGTGACTTGTGGTTAGTAGTTCAATGTGTAGTCACTCAACCACCAGCAAGAGTATGGACTTCAGGGGGTGGACCTGTGCTGCTGTGTTGGAGACCAGCATGTTTTGCCCTGTCCTCCCTGGGCAGAGTTACCTGGAACTGTCTATGCTGAAGTCAAGTCCAAGGAGAGCTGAAAAGGAAGACATTTGCTCAAGGAGATGAGGTGGTGGGAGGAGACCCTGGCAGACAGGTGCTGAACTCACATGGATTCAACTGCTGGCTGAACAGGGAGTCACTTTGCTGTCCTGTCGAGGGTCAAGCGTTCTGTAGTTTAGCTGCTCTGTAGGAGGATGGGGTGATGAAGGTGCCTTTTCCAAATGTCGTCCTGCACTGAACATCCTAGTATGGTGCCGGGATGGGCAGTGATCCACAGATGAGGCTACTTTATTGGAAGGTCCTCTCACACTGCTCAGAGCTTAGGGCACACCAGGTGCCAGCCTCAAATCAGGTGTCAAGTCCTGGGACATCTGCCTTGCATGTGGACTCAGGAAGCCTCTCTCCCTCGGTGGACAGGGAAGACTCCACCAGCACCGAGATGCCTGTGCATCTTGCGCACGAACACATGAAAACACTGTGTGCCCTCCATGGACTTGTGGTGGGTTTGAAACGCAGGTGATGGTGGTCCTTGCTCTGTGTCAATGGGAATAGCTTGTCAAGTCAGGTTTCCATTTCCAGTTTCTCTTGGTCACTGAGACTTCAATGGTCAACTGGTTGTCATGTTCAAGACACAAACTCATGGAGCTCAAAGATTTGGGGGAGAAGAGAGCCAGATGATATCAGGATAAAGAAAATGTAAAGTGGGGGAATCATCAAATTGAGGACCACCTGATGAGGAACAGTCCACAGTGGCCCAACTTTGCACCAGGCCTTTCTAATTCCCAGAAGCCCCTGGTGACCCCAATTCTTTTGGCACAGCGGCAGACTTCTAGATAGATAATCCACTGGAACTGTGCCTACAGGGAAGTGTGAGTGTGGACTCAATCTGCCCAGGAACAAGGGTAGAGAGTCCTGTGGTGGGATGGTCAAGTTCACCTTTCAGTGACTCCACTTTCTTGTTTTCAGACTCGGTCTCCTGGAATTTCACATATGGGAACAGTGTGCGCCTGGGCCTGGCTGGTGTTGTCTTGCTGATCTTGGTGGTGATTCTGGCAGAAGCTTGGTACAGTGAGTGCGGATCTCAAGCTGGTTTCATGGGATGGAACAAGATGGCAGCAATCAGAGAGATTAGACTCCAGACCTATGATGGAGACTACTGCCGCCCATTCTGGGAGGACATCCCTAGAATCTGCAGTCTCCCAGCTGTTCTGGCCAAGGGACCAGAGTACTTTTGGGTGGTACCAATGCTGGTGCAAAGGGGCAGGGAGGTAATAACTGTGGGCAGTCCTGGACTCATTCTAAGAAGGATTTGGGGACCACCTCCTTTGGATCTGACCATCTCCTGTTCATGGATTATCCTCATTACGTGATACTGGTGAAAATGCTCTCCGGCCCCATTTCTTATGAGCCTCTTTTTTCTCCTAAGCTCTTATCTGGAGATCACAATTCTGTTTTCTTTTGTCTTCCTTGACAATCCCTTAGCCATTTTGGTGTTTTTATTAAAAATTTCTAATTTTTATTGCTCTAGTCCCCATTCCAACTGCTAAAATTAAGTTTGCCTCCTTTAGTGTGTTCACATGATTTCAAATGTCGACCAGGCTTTCAATGAGAAGGCACTTGTTTTTTCTTTATGAATCGTTAGGTATTTTTCCTTTATCAACTGCATTTCCCTCTCTAAGACAAGGTTAAATATTGTCTATTATGTGCAATTTTGTTTCGGGACCGATTTTATTTTTAATATCTTTTACAACATGTTATTGATGTGTAATTCACAATATCTTCAATTTGTCAGGTTTACTATATTGAAAAGGGTTTCACAATTATTACCCCAATAAATTTAGGACATGTTCTTTTTTATTTTTAATTAATCATTTTGATAGCTTTTTCAGAACATTCCATAGTTCAATCACATCAAGAAGTATTGTACTATTGCTACCACAATCAGTTTCAAAACATTTTCTTTCTTCTTGAACTCCGTGATATCAGCTCCTTTTTCATCCCCTACTTCCATCAATCTACCCCCCACCAGCACCCCTGTTTTGTTCCTTATAATAGTTTTGTATTTTGCCATAAGTTACATGACCCAATATATCTATCCATATACAATTGTGTTGTTTGATCCCATTAATTGTGGTTATACACTCATTTATTCTTTCAACTCACTATACCCACACCCCTCCTCTTCTCATACCCCCAGGGAACCTGTTGTAATTACATAATCTGTTGTCAATTTGAGATTTAAGACTGAAGTTTAGCCTGTCAATCAGGTGCCTGCTGCATGATCTCAATTGTACGCTTTAAGGAGCTAAATAGCTCCCCAGAGGTGGACACACTCATTGGCTGGGAGACATTATTGATGATGATCCTAATGCAGCCAGAGCTCTGAGCCAGAGGAGCCATGTGGAGACTTCTGCCTGCTCTAAGATGCTTACACCGCCACTGGATCCACAAGACTTTTCATGCACTGGCCTGTGATCTTCCTGCATCATCATTGCATGTGTTTTGTGAGTCTGAGGAATGATTTATATATTTTATGGGACATATGGGATAATATCAGACTTATGGGCTTGATGATCTGGGCAGGGCTGGGCTGTTTCTCAATATTCAATTGCTCTTTTATATAAAGCTCTTTCATATACACATATAAGTGTCTCTGAATTTGTTTCTCTAGTCAACCGAGACTTACACCGAACCATCACTCCTTTGACTGTTTCTGAAGGGTTACCTCTCTTGGCTTTCATGTGCCAAAAGATCTTAAGTATACAAATGAACATACACAAATCTAACATGATTAATGAGGTGAAGCAAATAAAAACATGATAGTAAGGTGAAGAAGTGTAAAGAACTGAAGGATAGTTATGTGCTTCATCCGTGCTTTACTGCACCCTGGGTTTTTCATCCTTTTGGTGTGTGCCATCTGAGAGGGCCTGTCCAATGATCTTACAGGTGGGTTTTGGGTCTGCACGACATCCACACCCCTATTTTGTCTTCCCAATCATAACAGGAAGGTGTGTATCAGCCAATGCCACATTATTTGAACACACCATTCTTAAATTGAGGTAAGATTTAAGTGGAGTATTAAATTCATGCTTCCTTGTTTCATTTGCATACACACATTATACATAAACTAATACACATATAGATATATATTTTTTGTCTTTTCTTTTTACTTTCCTCCTATCCCACTATTATGCTTTCCTGTTGTTCACCTCTCAAGTAATTGATCTCAGATATAATTCGATTGATCAAACATGACCAGGAATGCTACCCCTTTATGCCATCAAATTTACAAGACTTATTGTTTCTCTGTAGCTGTCATTGTTGGTTTCACTCTCACCTCCCACTCTTTCCCCTCCCTTGGCCCACAAGAGCTGTGGAAACAGTTACTGTGTCCATTAGATGGCCTATCCTGTCTATGTTGTGTAGATAAGCACCGCAAATAATCTATCCATCAACATGTAGATAGTCACACGACTAACAAGGGTCCTGCCGCAGAGCAGATGAATATCCCTCTGTTAAATAGAGAGAAGGACATGTTATAAACCATCAGTCCAGTCCCTATTTCTTTCAGGGGTACAGATCCTGGGTCACACTTACCCAACACCACATACACCCTTTTAGTCTTCAGCATTCATGTCTGAAAGGTGTACATCCTAGAAGTACCCCTGCTATTTGTGCTTTCAGGCACAGAACAGTCTAGTGCGCCCTCTCCCCACTACTGCCACCCTGTTATACCTTTAAGCTTTCATTGTGGCCTCCTTGTGGTGTATATATGTTCAGCTTGGCAGAGTTTATGTGCTATGCCTTTTTCCCACGAGGTGAGCACTCACTCTGAGTTAGTGCACCCAGCGGCATCACCTGGGAATGTTCTCTGGTCACAGTGAATTATTTTGTAAAAGTGGTTTTACTCAAACTTCATTTTTTTTGGTGATGGCCGAATTAAGGGAACACTGTGTGGCCGTGAAATTTTGTTTCCTGCTCAGGAAAAATGCCACAGAAACTACTTTTTTTTTTTTTTCGGTGGAACACAGCTCAGAAGGACAGTGCTATAGGAAAAACTCATGTATGGAGTGGCTTTCTCATTTCAAAAAAGGTGAATGTTGATTGATGACAAAGCTCATCCTATATCTCCATCAACTTGTTGAAAGGACAAAAATGACCACTGGTAGTTCATTTGGAGTTTGTTCCACCAGGTAAGACTGTTAATCGAGCTTTTTATTTAAAGGTTCTGAAAAATAACATAACTGTACAATCAAAGGGCCTGATTTGTGGCACACAGGGAATAGGTTTTGCTACCATGCCAATCCATCTGCTCACACACAGCCATCTGAGTGCACCAGTTTTGGGCAGAAAAACAGTATGCCTCTCTTGCCCCTTGCACCTTCCTCAAGAGACCTTTCCCCGGGTGACTTCTTTTTGTTTCTGAGAATAAGGAAGAACGTGAAAGTGAAGCAATTTTATAACATAGAAGAGGTGAAAAAGAAAACAAAACAAAAACCATGTGGGAGGCGCTGTCAGCCATCCAAACAGATGAGTTTGAAGTATGTTTCCAAGAACAGAATAGCAAATTTGACAAATGTATGAATGTAATGGCGACTACTTTGAAAATAATAAGGTTGTTTTGTTTTTAAAAAATTAAATAGATAGCTTTGCAAAAACAAAGTCCAGGTTTTTAGGCACCCCATCATATTTCTGGCACGAACCAGACCAAGCCCAATGATTCATACGTCATCAAAAACAGATGCAAGTGTTGAAAGGCATCTTCCCCACCCCCTCGTATGCCTTTCAGACCCACAAAGGGATGGGGAAGAAAGACATCAGCAATGGGGGTAGCAGGGCACTACAGCACCAAAGGGGAGGGTATTGTTTATATCTCCACAGGAAAGGGAGAGGGAAAGTAGACCTCATTCCAGTGTGCCAATCCTTACAGCCTATGTTGCTGCTCAGAGCCGCTCAGTCCCAGAGATGACAGCAGGATGGCCCTAATCTGAGACGTGAAGGCCTCTCCCTGGATGAAAGTCCTGTAGAGGACAGCCCTAAAGATACAGTTCAGGGAGAGCAGCTGGCCTGACCCCCCACATGGGGAAGGCCAAGAGGAAAGTGCAACCGACCAGTGCCAGGAGTAAAGCCATAATGTCCCTAAGAATCCCCATTGTGGACTTCTGACTCAGGGACAGTACTTGGCACTCCATCTGAACTGTTGGGTGCTACCCACAAGGAGGTCACACTGATAGTCTAAAGATATAATGGGACGGCAGTTGTGGGGAGGGTGCACAGGGTGGGCACTAGAATGTTCCGCGCCTGAAAGCACAAATAGCAGAGAGACTTTTAATATGTATGCATTTCAGACATGAATTCTGAAGAATAAAAGGGTGTATGTGTTGTTAGGTAAGTGTGACCCAGGATATGTACACCTGAAAGAAATGGGGACTGGGCTGATGGTTTATAACATATCCTCTCTATTTGAGAGAGATGTTCATCTGCTCTGTATCAGGATCCCTGTTAATTTTGTGACTATCTGTATGTTGATTGATTGATTCTTCGTGGTGTTTATCTGTACAACATAGGCAGGAGAGGCCATCTTATGGAGACAGAGACTGTTTCCACCCTTCTTGGGGCCGTGGGAAAGGAGTAAGTGGGTGGTGATTCGGAAGCCAGCAATTATGGGTACACGGGGCAAAATAAGTGTTCTAAAATTGATGGCAAGGAGGGTGTTGGTTTCCTGGTACTTTTTGGTCCATTGAATTCTATCTGAGAGCAATCACTTGAGAGGTGAATGATGGGTAACCATAATAGTTTGGTAGGAGGAAAGTAAAAATAAAAGACCAAAGACAAATAAATATGCAAATGCCACAAGGAAGTATGAACTTTGGAACTGTACTTTAATCTTACCTCAATTCACGAATGGTTTGTTCTGAGAGCTGAGGAAAATGGCGACTAGTTAAGCCTCACCTGTCTGGAACTCCTGCTGCCAGACCAGAAAACTGGGAGGTAAGGTAAAGGAAACTGGGAAGTGAAGTCCTGAAATTAGAATTAGGGTACTAGGGTCTCTCCTGGACCCCCTTTTTGGGTGCTTTCCACTTACAAAGCAATCTAAGAATGCACTAAATCACTCTAGGTTCTGCGAGCTGGGCTCTCGGGCTCCAGCTGAATAGCTATCCCTGCCCTTTTGCTGGGGGTAGTGATTTCCTCAGGCTGACCTAAAGGGTACGTAATCCCAGACACAGGAGAACCCCACACCAGAGCTCTCCATACTGTTAGCTGCTTTGAGCTCATAGTCTGGGGAGTGGGGAGGCAGGTAGCCTTAATTTGGAGTAGAAGAAAAATCAGAAATTTACCTGACGCAGATTATGGTGTGGGAGAAAATAGATGGATAGTCAGAATCCAGGGGCTAATTCAGTTCCAGTTGGCTGAGAAGGAAACAACCCCTCTGATAAACTTGATCTCCCCCTCTGGGGTCAGCATAACAGCCCCCAAATCAGAGCACCTCAAAAGCATAATATAAAAAAGTTAGGATATATATTCTTGGTAAAAATGGCAAATCCCAGCCTCATTGCTCAGCTCCAAGAAGCATGTGGAAGGGGTCCCTTAACATAAATCAGCATAAGAAGAAAGGGACAGGGCATCAACAGTCTAGATAGGACAATAAACTAGTGATTGGACAAAAAATCGCAGTGATTCTACACACAGCTAGTGAGGTCCTGCCTGCCCCACCCTCCCCCTGCCCCACGCCCCCCTGTAGTCTTCATACAGCACAGGCAGGTATATCAGTGAACTCCAGCACTCAGTACCACAGTGGGAACTCTCTGGCTGCTGATGAGATCTTGCCTTTGAGAGTAATTCCACCCTGCATTTGTGGAACCCTATATATCAAGCAAGCACACCGCCTCACTACTTTGAGGAAGAGTTGGAACACCTCTAGCCCCACAGACAGGTGATCAAGTCTCAGTTGTCTCCTTACGTACCACTCTATTTCTTCTTTCTTTATTCTAGCACACTTCTATTTTTCCACTGTAGTCGGTCTCAATGGGCTTAGGGTTTTCTTCTTCTTCCCACCCCCCGCTTTCACTCTTTCTCCTCTTCTCTCCCTCTCGTTCCTATCATATGCCACTACTGGCTTCTCGGCCATTACCCTCTGCCTAGGGCATATCAACCCAAATAGCAGGGGGAACTCCAGCCTGCCATCTGTGGGAGTGCTGCACACCACACAAGGCAGCGGTGACAGCCATCTACAGCCTGCCGCATTGCTGAGAAAACCTCTGTCGGACTTCTAAGGTGATCTTGCCAACTAGGGCAATTATGCCCAGCACCACTGGGTCCCTGCATTAAAAGGGCACACCAACCTACCATCTTGGGGCAGGGTTTAAACCCCTCTGGTCCCACATTCAGGCAATCAGGGATCAGCTATCTCTTTATTCTTTATTTAATCCTTCTCTCTTTCTTCCTTCTTTACCACCACAGCCTATCTTACTGAGCACAGTTGTGATTTCCCCCTTCTTTCTCTTTCTTTGTTCTCTTCTCCTCTCCCTCTCCTTTTATGATTCGCTCTGCCCCTCCCCTCTTTCCTTCCATATGCCACTGCTGGATTCCAGACCCCCACCCTCTGCCTAGGGCAACTCCACCCACCCAGTGGGGAGAGCTACAGCCTGCCCCCTGCGATAGTGCTGCAAACAGCATGAGACAGTGGGACGCATGGCACAGCATGGGTTTCAGCTATCGCTTTATCTATTTTCCCTTTTCTTTTTCTCTCCTTTCCTTTTTGTTCTTCTTTCACTTTTTCTTATCTCCTCCTGTTCTACCTCTTTTCTCTTTCCTGCCACAGTCTCAGCAGATTCAGTTTTGCTTTTATGTTGTTTTATTTTTTACTGTTTTTACTTTTGCTTAGTCTGTGCATGTTTGTTTGTTTGTTTGTTTGTTTTGAGTGGGTGTTAGTTTGCTTGGCATTTTTGCTCCAGTATTTGATTTCTTCTTTCTCTCTTTTTCTTTTCCTTTCCCTCTATTTCCTTTCACAACGCACCATCGGCCTCCAAGCCACTCCCCACTGCCTAGGGCAACTCTGAAGGCCCAACTGGGGAAGCTCCCACCCGCATTTCTTGGCTTTATACGCACCTGGGGAAATCACACCAGTCCTCTTTCATACACCAAAGAGCATGTGGTTTTCGCCTTCATATGGTGAGGGAAACTCCAGCCTAAACCACGATGCCTTACAAATGACTGGGGGGAAATCCTGCCCAACATGGGTGGGGTTCCACGCTGCTGTGGATACATCCAACGTCCAAGGTGTATCTCCCTGCCAGATACAGTGCTCTAGACCAAGGAGGGTACACCCACATGACCTTCTCAGCACTCCAGTTGCAGATGGAAACACCACACACCATCCGAAGTGCTCCAAGCACCATGAGGCTTACTTAAAGATCAGTTAGGGAAATGACACCCCTGTGGGCCCAGCCAGCATCACATGAGAGGACTATCCAAATTATATTCCAAATAATAGAATACTGATCAGCTACAGTAAGAGTGAAACCACAGGAAGATACAGCGGAATCCTGACCCCTCAATAGAGCTACCAGCAGGTAGTTCATAGAAGCACTCATATGAGTCCCCCAAGAGAGAGCCAAGTGTTCTTCGACTCTGGAAGATGGCTCCAGGATCCTCTAAAACAACACGTAAGCAGCAACCAGCCCTAACAGCCTCAATTAAAAAGTAGGAGTAACAGAAGGCAATGCCAGAAGAGTCATGAACTTAACGATGTGCATAGAAGAAGCAGACATTGACCTGCCACAGAAATAAATTTTCAGAATTCTGCCTGGAGTCATACAGGATATGAGGGAAGCAATACAAAAAAAAAGGATGAAATGATAGCAGAGATAAAGGCAATTCACCAAAGGGAAATATAAGACTTAAGGGATGAAATCCAGTGACAAATTGACAGACTTGCCAAAAGACTTGAGAAGGCAGAGAATCTCTCCAGTGACCTAGAGGATAACCAGGCAGACCTCAACAAACGGGAAAAGCAGTAAAATAAGACAATCAAAGAAGCTGAAGAAAACTTCAGAGCCATGCCTGATGCTATGAAGAGGAAAAATATTAGAGTAATTGAACCACTGAAATAAGACACAACAAAGAAGATAACAGTGAAAATAGTGAGGGAAATCTTAGAGGAGAACTTCCCCAGTTTAATAAATGAAAATCAGGCAACTATTCAGGAGGCTGAAAGAAAACCACCCAGACTGAATTCCAAGAAGAAGTCACCAAGACACAAAATTGTCAAATTATCCAACTATGAAGAAAAAGAGATCATAAAAAGCAGCTAGGGTAAAGCAAATAGTCATGTATAAAGGTACCCCAATAAGAGTATGTTCAGGCCTATCAGTGGGCACGATGAAGAGGAGGAGGGAATCGAATAACATATTCCAAAAATGAAGGAAAACAACGCAAACCAAGAATACTTTACCAAGCCAAATTATCTATTACAATACATGAAAAGAAACCCAGTTCTACAAAAGATCCTTGCCAATCCAGTTTGGGCAAAAAAATCAACACTCACTGAGGGCAAATAAGAGACCATCACACAGAACAATTCCACCCATAGGGTCCAAAGAGAAAACAGCCCCCAGGATATCATTGGCTCAATAGTGGAAAGAAGGCAAAAAGAAACCACACACACACACACACACACACACACACACACACACACACACACACACACACACACGGATAAGATAGGTAGGTAGGAAAATACCTAAAACAAAAGGTGCAAGATGACATCACAGAGTCCACAGATGGATGTAATATAACTGAATATCAATGGCCTGAACTCAGGCATTAAAAAGCAAGAGGCTAACACACTGGCTCAGAAAATGTAACCCATCAATCTACTGCCTACAGGAGACACATTTCAAGCTTGCAGACAAAAACAGTTGAGAATTAAAGGCTGGAGAAAAATATACCAAGCAAATGGCAATGCAAATTAAGCAGGGGGTAGCGATCTTAAGCTCTGACAAAATTGATTTCAAGATAGAGGCCATAATAAGAGACAATGAGGGGCACCATATAATGCTCAAGGGAACAGTAGACCAAGAACCAGTGCGCATAATAAATATATATGCGTCCAACGAGAGACCTGTGAAATTTGTAAATCGAACAGTCCAAAAGATGAAAGAGAAATCAGAGGCACAACAATTATAGTTGGTGACTTTAATATGCCCTGAAAAAGACAGATCATTGGGAAACCCAACAAGGAGCCCACATGGCACATATTCTAAAATAGACCACAGGCTGGGACACAAGTTGAACTTGAGTAAATTCAAGGACATAGAGATTATACAGATATCTCTCTTCAATCACTGTACCATAAGGCTGGAAATTAATAGAAGGATGGTGAAAAAAACACAGGTAAACAATTGGAGGATGAATAATTCTCTATTGTAAAAGGAGTGGGTATTGGCCAAGATCAGAGATGAAATCAGGAAGTTTCTAGAAACCAATGAGAATGGAAATATGATGTACCAAAATGTTGGGGATACAGCAAAGGCGTTTATCAAAGGAAGGCTGATAGCAATAAGTGCACACATGAAAAAAGAAGGGAGACTGGTGGATGACATGGTGGTATAAAACTTACACCAATTAGAGCAGAGTCAACAGAACAATACTACTAATCCCAAAGGGATATATATAATAAAAGCATAGCTGAGATACAGGAGAGGGAAAACAAGAAGTTGGTTCTTTGAAAGAATTAACAGAACTGATAGACCGCTGGCAAACTTAACCAAAGAAAGGAAGGAACAAACATTAATCGCAAGGATGAGGGATGAAACAGGGAGCAAGCATTACAATGGACCCTAATGAAATCAAAAGGATAATTACACAGTATTATGAAGGCCTATACTCCAACGAATTTAACAGCATAGAATACATGTACAAATATTTGGAACACAATTACCCCCTAGACTATCCTAGATGGATGTCAAGAACCTCAACAGACCAAAAGCAATGGAAGACATAGACAAAGTTATTAAGGGACTACCAACCAAAAAATCTCCCGGGCCAGATGGATTCACAGTAGAATTCTACCAAGCATTCACGGAAGAACTGACACCAATCCTACACAAAGTGTTCCAGAACATAGAAAAAGATGGAAAACCCCCAAACTCTTTCCATGAAGCTAGTAAAATTCTGATACCTAAAGCGGGCAAAGATCCCACAAGAATGGAGAACTACAGACCAATATCCCTAATGAACATCTATGCAAAAATCCTTAACATAATACTGGCAAATAGAATACAAAAACATATATATATATATATATGTTATATATATATATATATATATATATATATATATATATATATATATATATATATATATATATAAACAATTCACCATAACCAAGTGGGATTCATTCCAGGGATGTAGGGATGGTTCAACATATGAAAGACCATCAATATTGTTCGCCACATTGCAGGAAAAATTATAAGAACCACATGATAATATCGATAGATGTGGAAAAAGCATTCAACAGCATCCACCATGCATTCCTGTTTAAGACACTCAAGAAGATAGGAAAGAAGGAAAATTCCTCAATATTATACAAGCTATATATGAAAAACTAACAGCCAATGAGGTAGTCAATGGAAGAAAGACGAAAACAATTCCAATGAAAAAGGGGCCCAGATAAGGATGCACATTGTCCCCACTCCTACTTAGCACCCTACTGGAGGTTCTAGCTAACAACATAAGACAAAGAAAAGTCATCAAAGGTATTCATCTGGGGAAGGAAAAGGTGAATTTATCATTATTCGCAGATGATATGATTATATATATCAAAAATCTCCTAAATTCCACAAGTGGAGTGTTGGAAGCAATAGAGGAATATGGCAGAGTGGCAGGATCAAGATCAACAAACAGAAATCTATCGGTCTGCTATACACAACAGACAAGATGACAGAAGAGACGATTAAAAAGGTAGTACCCTTTACAATAGCCAAGCACAAATAGAAACATCTAGGGATATATCTGACTAAAAAAAATGAAAGGTTTGTATGAGTAAAATTATAAAACTTTACTACAAGAAACCAAGAGTGACCTCAAAAAATAGACATTATATGCCTTCTTCGCAATCAATTTTTAGATCTCTTGTTTTTCCCCTATCCCTGAGTTTGTTGGCTCCCCACTCCCCCTCTCTGTCCCTTCTTCTCCCATGCCCCCTCCTCCTGAGAACAACAGTCTCATTGTTTTCTTCTCAGAATAGTTTGCCCTGCCTATTTTATATAGATAGCCATAGAGCAAAAGAAAGATAAGAAGAAAAAAAACAAACAACGATAAATAGTTTCAGGTCTGTCTGCTGACCCTAACGATTGTTTTTCAAATAGGTCTGATAAGGCACCAAACCCCGTCCCTCAGTCAGAAGTCTATTTTCAGGATTCCTCTGGGACTTCGATATTTTGCTCCCTTTTTCCCCTCTTGCACTCCCTTCACCTTTTGCCCAATGGTGCATTGGCAGACCAGGCACATTTTCTGCACAGTGTTTTGAGTGCTGTCCCCTGTAGCACTATGGGCCAGTGAGGGGATGTCATGTCTCATTGTGGGGCCGGCTCTATGATCCTTTCTGCGCATTGGCTGCTCTGAGCATGGATCTTGTCCCTGACACTTGGTGGGCCATGTTCATGTCCACTTTCTCATTTTCCTTCTTAATTTGCACCCGTGTTGTCTGGACAGACTCACCAATATCCCTGGGCTATATATTCAGTGTTTTCCTCTGAATTGCATTCTTCTGGAGAGGGGGGGTCAGCATATCTCAGCATGGGACTCGCCCCATCATCCTCTCTGTTATTTCATTGTTACATGCTAGTATATGGTCCTCAAGGCTTGGACTTCCGTCATGGAGTCTGTTCTTTCTCTCCCTTTCCTGTGGAGATATAAAAAATAACCTCCCCATGGGGTGTATTAGTACCCTGTTCCCCCATCACTCTCTTTTTTTGCACTCTCTCTCTCTAATTCCCCCTCTTTATTTGGCTACCATATGCATCCCTGGCTTAGGTCTGACCCCTGCCAAAGTTCCTGGACCTTGACCCTGTATTTATGCATTATGTAGCTCATCCTCTATGCCCATTGTATGTTTTCAGCTTATCTCTGTGGACTCATGTAGTACCTGTCCCTTTGTGCTTGACTAACTTCATTTAGCATAATTTCTTCCAACTCTTCCCATAAGGCAATGGGCCACATGCATTCATTACTGCTTTTAGGGCTACATAGCTCTCCATTGTATGTATAGACCAGTTTTCAAATCCATTTTCAGTTGATGGAAATTTAGATCGTTTTCAATTCTTTGCAATTGTCAACTGCGCTACGATGAACCTTGGGATGCAGATGTCTGGTTTCAGTCTGTCTCTTACTTCTTCTAGGCATATGCCCAGTAGGGGGATTGCTGGATCATATGGTAGCTTGAGTTCCATTTGTTTTAAGTATCACCAACTTGATTTCAATAGTGGCTGCACGTACCTACAGTACCACCAGGAGAGGATGAGAGTTTCTATGTCACCGCACTCCCTCCAGCACTTGCTGCTTTCTGATTTTTTTGGAGATGGGCAATCTTTGAGGGTGTTAGGTGGTATATCATCATTGTTTTTATTTCCATTTCACTTATGGCCAGTGATCAGGGAACATTTTCTCATGTGTTTAACTGGCCATTTGAATTTCTGCCCTTGTGAACCTTGAGTTCAGCTCTCTGACCAACATCTTCTGTGGGCTCTTTTTTCCCCCTTGTAGGCGAATAGAGTATTGTATATTTTAGTAATATGCATTTTGTCTGACATGTCATTGCTAAACATATTTTCTCAATCTGTCGGCTCTCTTAATACTCTCGGAGAAATATTTCAATATGCACAGGTGTTTTAGCTTCAGTATATCCACTTGCCAATTTGCGTTTCATCTATGTTTGTGTCCTTCCCTATTTCCAATAGTCTGTATATTCCTTTTGCCAGAATTCTTAGATTTGTACCAATTTCCTTGTTGATGACCCTAATAATTTAGGGTTTTACCTCGAGGTCTGTGATCCACGTGGACTTTATTCTTGTGCATGGAGTAAAGGGAAGGTTTTGCTTAATTTTTCTGCAGGTACATACCCATTTTCCCCAGTACCACTTGTTGAAGAGGACATCGACTTCCAATTTGATATTTTGGGGGCCCTTATCAAAAAGCGGTTGTCTGTAAACTGATGTTTTATTGCTGGATTTTCTGTTCTTTTCCATTGTTCTGAGTATCTGTCATTATACCAATACCACGCTGTAATGCTTGTATAATCATTGTTACAGTCAGGTAAAGCAAGCATTTCTACTTTGTCCTTCTTCTTTAAAAAAAAAAACATTTTATTAGGGGCTCATACAACTCTTATCACAATCCATACATATACATACATCAATTGTATAAAGCACATCTGTACATTCTTTGCCCTAATCATTTTTTATTTTTTCTTCTTTTTTTTACATTTCATTAGGGGCTCATACAACTCCCATCACAATCCATACATACACCAATTGTACAAAGCACATCCGTACATTCTTTGCCCCAATCATTTTCAAAGCATTTGTTCTCCACTTAAGCCCTTTGCATCAGGTCCTCTTTTTTTATTTCCCCCTCCCTCCCCTCTTCCCCCTCCCTCATGAGCCCTTGATAATTTATAGATTGTTATTTTGTCATATCTTGCCCTATCTGGAGCCTCCCTTCCCCCCGTTCTCTGCCATCCATCTCCCAGGGAGGAGGTCACATGTGGATCCTTGTAATCAGTTCCCCCTTTTCAACCCACTCACCCTCCACTCTCTCAACATCGCCCCTCACACTCCTGGTCCGGAAGGCATCATCCACCCTGAATCCTTGTGCCGCCAGCTCCCATATGCACCAGTGTACAACCTCTGCCCTATCCAGTCCTGCAAGGTAGAATTCGGATCATGGTAGTTGTGGGGAGGAAGCATCCAGGATCTGGGGGAAAGCTGTGTTCTTCATTGGTACTACATCGCACCCTGACTGACCCATCTCCTCTCCTAAACCCCTCTATGAGGGGATCTCCAGTGGCCGACACTTGAGCCTTGGGTCTCCACTCTGCACTTCCCCCTTCATTCACTATGGTATATATATATACCTTTCCTTAACTGTCCTTTTGTTGATTTCTAGTCTTGCATAGTGGTCTGAGAGGGAAATCTGAGTGATCTCTATGTGCTTGAATTTACTCTGGCTCAACTTGTGCCCCAGCATGTGGTCTAACTTCAAATATGTGCTCTGTTTGCTTGAAAACAATGTGATTTTCTTTTTAACTTGGGCAAAGAGCTCTAAAAATTTCTATTAGGTCAAATTGCAAATTGTAGAGTGTAGTTCTGTAGCTTTCATGTTAAGCTTCTTTCCCTGTGATCTATCATTCTCTGAGAGCTGTGTATTAAACTCACCTACTATGATTCTTGAGCCTGTGACTTCTTTTTTCATCTTTGGAGTGTTTGATTGATGAATTTCTCAGGTATATCATTGGGTGAGTATGTATTTAGTATCCTCACTGGTTCTTGGTCTACTGTTACCTAAAGTGTTATATATTTCCTGTCCTTATCTCTTGTTTTGGCTTGAGCTTGAAATCAATCTTACCAGAGATTAGAGTTTCAACCCCTGCTTTCTTTGAATTTTGCCATTTCCTTGGTATATTTTTCACCAGCCTTTAATTCTCAGCCTGTTTTTGCCTGTGAGCTTGAGATGTGTCTCTGGTAGACAATAGATCGATGGGTTATGTTTTCTAAGCCAGTTTTCTAGTCTTTGTCTTTTAATGGATGAGTTCAGTCCATTGACTTCCAGAGATATTACATCCATCTGTGGATTCTGTGATGTCATCTCATACATTTTTTTGTTAGATATTCTTATCATTACGTTGTGTGTGTGGGTGGGGTGGTCATTCTTGCCTTCTTTGCATTATTGAGCTAATGTTATCTTGGGACTGTTTTTGATGTACTGATGTCTGTGTGGAGTTGCTCTATGTGGTGGTCTCCTAATTGTGCTTGGTGTATGTTATTCTTCTGACCACGGTGAATCAGGAACAATTTTTTTGCACAGCTGTGTTTCTTTTAATGTATTCTTTTTTTAATGTTTTAAATTCTTTATTATTTTTTTAAAAATGTATTCTTTAAGAGTGTCCTTGTCCCGGAAAAATTCGTACCTCTCTGTTTATCTTGATCGATAATTTGGCTGGGTAGAAATTCTTGGGTTGGTATTATTCTGTTTCAACTTCTTGAAGATGTTACTGCACTCTCTCAGCTGTACTTTTGTGAGTCAGCACATCCAGCTCCCAAAATTAAGTTCATAGAGGCAGCCACTTCAGAAGACAGATTGCTGTCCTAAAGCAGTCAGCCTTGCTTATTCTGTGGTCTGCTCATTTACACCAACTTATTTCTTTTTGTGCTTCCAGTTAGATGTTCTCTATTGTTATGATTTCAAAGTTACTAAATATTTATCTGGCAGTATACAATCTGCCATTAATCTGGTTCATATGATTGTTTTATATACATATAATTTCTGTCATGCTTTTCAAGGTATCCACTTGTTATTTTCTTATATTTTCTGTTTTTATCTGTACTATATCAGGTTTTTCTTTACACTTGAGCATACTTATAGTGCTTATTAAAAGTTTCTGTCTGACTAGTTTCTCAGTTTTGTTAATTCTTGATCTTTCTTTGTGTTGAGTCACTCTTCTCTTGGTATTTTAAAATAACTAGCAATTTTAAATTGGATGTTGATCATCATGTTTCTATGTTATTGGATATTGAATTTTATTGCTTTCCTTTAAGGACTGTTACCCATCTATGATCAAAGGATTGTAAATAATAAAGTCCAAATCTGAAGGAGGTGTGGAAGCATAAAGATTTCTCCCAAGTTGTCTCCCCAAATATATGCCAAACCCACGATGCTATTTGCTACACAGGGTAAATGTCTGTACACTGGGTCATTGAAAGTAGGTCAAAAGTTTTTCTTCTTAAGGGCATCTAGAGCAATCAGACTGTATTGTCTGACTCACCCAAAGTAGGGCCCACTCCCTTCTGATATTGTTCCTTTGAAGGAGTGCTCAAAGGCAAGACCAGGACCACTCCAGGATATCTAAATTTAGGCTACTATATTGAGTCAAGGGTACATCCATCATGCCACCTATGTAATCCTATTTCTTCCCTGTACTATTGTGTGTACACTCCTAGGTCATCGCCCTCCTATTGCTTGTGTTGCTTAGGTTACTACCCCTTTGCATGACGTACTTTTTTAATATAATCAGATGGCATGCATGCCCCCCAAAGATATAAGCCTTGGTTAGAAATAAAACCTCATGAGAGCTCTCTCCTGCCCTCTCATCCCCCACCTCCATGTGTACCACCAAGAGGAGCTGAGGTGAGCATGCTACCATGAAATGTGTCTGACTCCTTTATGTTACTCTGCCTTTCCGATCTCTCCCTATTCTCTATGACTTTACTATAATCTTTATATATCCTAACCATACAATTGTGCCTACTGAGCCCGTGATTAGTGTTGGGGGCTGGCTACCCCCACAAGGAGGGAACAGTATTGTAGTCTAAATTGTGAACATCTGGCTTGCAGAAGGCTATGAATGACAATGGAAGTTCAAAGTTCCTTTGCAGGTCCACACACAAATCCTCTTTGACTGTAATCCAGGCATGTGACTAGCTTTATCATCAAACAGAGAGCAGTGTAATGCCAATTATGGCTCATGTATTTAGGTTAAAATGGCATACCTTATCATTTTGATCTCCCCTGTTTCCGTGTTTAATATTTCCTGCTTTTTTTTCTAGTTGAGGTTTCTTCTTGTTTTGTTTTGATATTGTCGCTAGGCTTTTTGTTTGCTTCTTGGTTGTGTTTTGTATGATTTTCTGCATATGAAATCCAAAATTGGTGAATCTATAGAGGCACTATGAGTACAAAGAAGAAAATGCTCTAAAATTGATTGTGGTAAAGATTGTACAATTTTTCTTGATATAATCGAACTATTGAATTGTATGACATGTAAATGAATTGCCCATAAAAAACGTTTTAAAAAATCTATAGCAGCAGCAACTGGATTAATAAGTACCTAGGACCATGACAGAGGAGATTGGTACAATGAGAATGAGGAAGAAAATGTTCTAAAATTGATTATGGTGATTACTGCACCATACTTGTCACTGTAATTGAATGATATATGAATTATATGGCAATGATTTTTTAGATGATTAGTTCTAGCTTTATATTTAATTTTTAAATAATTTTATTAGGGCTCATACAACTCTTATCACAATCCATACATACACCCATTGTATGTCAGGCACATTTGTACATTTGTTGCCCTCAACATTCTCAAAACATTTGCTTTCTACTTAAGCCCGTGATATCAGCTCCTCATTTTTCCCCTTCCCTCCACAGCCCCCCTCCCTCATGAACCATTGATAATTTATAAATTATTATTATTTTGTCATGTCTTACACTGTCCAATATCTCCATTTACCCACTTTCCTGGTGTCCGTTCTCCAGGGAGGAGTTTATATGTAGATCCTTATAATTGGTTCCCCTTTTCTACCCTACCTTCCATCCACCCTCCAGTATCGCCACTCTCACCACTGTCTGTCCTAGATTCCCTGTGCTTCTGGTTCCTATCTGTACCACTGTACATCCGATGGTCTAGTCAGATTTGTAAGGTAGATTTGGGATCATGATACTTAGGGTGGGGTGTGGAGGAAGCATTTAAGAACTAGAGGAAACTTGTATGTTTTATTGTTACTACACTGAACCCTGACTGGCTTATCTTCTCCCTGAAATCCTTCTGTAAGGGGATGTCCCCTTGCCTACAGATGGGCTTTGGGTCCCCAATCTGCTCCCCACCTCATTTACAATGATATGTTTTTTTGTTCTTTGATACCTGACCCCTTCAGCAACTCGTGATCACACAGGCTGGTGTGCTTCTTCCCTGTGGGTTTCGTTGCTTCTAAGCTAGATGGCCATTTGTTTACCTTCAAGCCTTTAAGACCCTGGACACTATAGCGTATGACAGCTGGGCACCATCAGCTTTCTTCACCACATTTTCTTATGCACCCATTTGTCTTCAGCGATCATATTGAGAAGTTTGGCTCACTATATATACTCATATATATATATATATATTATTTTTTTAAAGATGCGTTAAGCTCTGTGGACACAGGGAATTAGATGCTTTATACATTAGCTTCAGTTTTTGGAAGTGTCCAGTATATTTATTTCCAGATATTCATTGCCTATAGTTGTGAAGTTGCACCCAGGTAGTTTAGTATTCAGGAAAAGGTTCAATGAGATCATTATGAAGTTACTTGGAACTCTTTCTATACTGTTTTTTCTACAAAATTATAGCCTATTGTGAACTGTGATCTCTACTTCCTCCAGCAGGAATTCTCTTCCTGGGATTCTCCTCTAGCATGTAGTCTAAACGATTCTCCAAGCAGAGCACCAGTGCACCATAGAACCCAGCTTCTTTTCTCTTGAGTGCTATATGCATGTCTTGCCATGAAAAAAGATTATTATCTCATATTTTACCTGATTTCCCCCTTCTTTAACTGAGGGGGATGGGACAGTATGTCAAGCTGCAGTTACTCTCTATTTTAACTCAACTTTCACATCATTAATGTAAATGAAACTTCATTGAACAGCTGGAATATTTCAATGTTATCTTGGTGCATTTCAATTTAAGCGCTAACTCGGTGCCTCTAATTTCTTGAGAATATCATACATTTTTATGTCTTTTACTTTTCTTTGACTATTTAATCTTTAAAAATTAAGGCAAGAGTTTATTTATTTATCTTTAAAACAGTTTTATTGGAACATAATAAGACACAAATCATGCATTTCAATAATTCAATCATATCCAGAAGAGTTGTACAATTATCACCACAATAAACTTTAACACAATTTCTTCTTTCTTGCTCCCCATTTTGACCCTACCTCCCCTGTCCAGTCCGCAAGAAATAATTAATCCACGTTTGCCTGTCTAGATACATAAGGCAAGAGTTTTATTATAAAAATACAAACTCACTGATGTCAAGTCACTGCTGACTCATAGCCACCCTCAGTAGGGTCACCACAAGACTGTTTACAGAAGAAGAAAGCCAGTCTTTCTCCCATGAAGCTGCTGGTGGTTTTGAACTGCTGACCATGCAGATGGCAGTCCAATACTACTCCACCAGGGCCCCTCTTTTATTGTAAAATATTTCCCTTTTCTCTTCCGTTATCAGTACCTATATTGATGGTTTAAAAAGAGAGGAGATAGGGACGTGATACAAGATTGTGGGAATCACAATCAATGAAATGGGTGTGGGTAGTGTGTGCGAATGATGGAAGGAAAAATCAGTCAGCTCTGTAAACCTTCACCTCATTGGCAATAAAAATTTAAAAATAAATAAATAAAAGGGCCCTGGTAGTGCAGTGATCAAGCACTTGGCTGCTAACTGAAAGGTCGGCAACTTGAATTCACCAATGGAAGACAAAATATGGACCATCTGTTTCCACGATGATGACAACATAGGTGTCCTTATGGGGTATTTCTGTTCTGTCCTATAAGGTCTCTGTGAGTTGGAACTAATTCACTTGTAATGAGTTTGATTTTCTGGGTTTTATGATGGCTGAGTTCTGACTTGTTGCTAATTACATCTCATCTTGACATGGGATGGACTCTCCCATGAGGTAACATGGAAGGTGATTGAATATAGGACAGGGGTAGACTTGTCTTCATTGGACAGATAGGTACAGCATGTTTCCCAAACCCTCTTGTTTTATGTGTCCTGTGGACATGCTCCAACCCACACCCGGCCCCAGTTTGATTGTTTTAGAGGTGGATTGCCACAAACAAATGGGTTGTTCCATTCAAGTCTGTGTAAGATTTCACGTTGTGATGACCACTTACTTCCTATTTTCCTGGAGGTCCTCACTGCCCTTGTGGGTTACCAAGGCTATGAACCTTTCAGGGATTAGAAAGCATTATATTTCTCCCATGACAGAAGTCTATAAGGAGCCAAATATTGATTAAGGGCTAATAATTCTAACAATGTTCTAGAGGTGCTAGACAATGCAGTAGCTAAGCAAAAGGAAAAATGCATGGAGAGTGATGAAGAATAAGTAAAGGAAATTCTTTTCAGATTAAACATTAGCTACATAGCAAAGCACACAGAATGTACAACAATATTATCCTAAGTACTGAGTTTCTCAGGTTTACAGGATAATAATAGTTTTCCCCAGAAGGGAAATAAGAAAACAACCAAATACTAGGTCCTAACAATGTACAGTGGGAACCCAACACTACCCCAGGGAAAGCCCATTAACTAAGCAAAGTCCTTGGGTGGTAGAGGAAAAGGGCTCTGGTGTCTTTTGGACTCCCAAAGTGAGATACCTGGTCCTTGGTTATGACCTCCCAGAGGCGCTGGCATCTACGTCCTTTGGTGGGCATCATCCTGTTTCCATCCCATGGAGTCATGTTGGGATTGTCACTGGTCGAGCCCAGCTTCAGCCAGAACCACCACCAGGATCAGCAAGACCACAGCAGAGAGGCCCAGACGCACACAGTTCCCCCCCCAGTAGTTCTGGGAGGGGGCAGCTAGAAACAAGAATGGGAAGTCACTGTGAGGTGCACATGACCAGAGCAAGTATGACCCTGGAAATAGGATCTCTTTGTCCAGTTTCCTGGCCAGACTCCATCTCCAACCATCCCCAGGGCAAAGTTCCAGTGTCTTACTTGTCTTGGATTCGGTGTCTGTGAGTTCTGTGGGAGAGAGACAGGTGTTACCAGGTGTTCTAAGGAATCTGGACTCCCTGCCATGGTTGATTCTGACTCATAACAACCCGTTAAGTCAGGACAGAACTGCCCCTGTAGATTTATAATTCTCGGGACTCTGAAAGTGTTGGGGGAAACCTGGGGCAGCCTTTACTGCCCACTGCTCAGCTTACTTTCAGTTCATGAACACCTTTTATGACCTTTCTTGCATCCTGTTACCCCTGTACCCATGTCCCCTGGCTCTATTTCACACCTCCCTGTGCTTCAAGCTCCCTGATGTTTACCCCTCTCATCTCACAACCAGTCAAAGAGTAAGCCTCAGTGATCCAGGTGAAGTTGAAAATTTGAGGTCTGCGTGATTAATCCTCCCGGGAGTCCACAAATGCCATCATACCTCTGCCCATGGGGATAGGGAGTGGGGGGGATGAAAAGTGGCTGGCCATCAGCACACAAGGGAGCAAGGACTGGGGCTCCTCACCTGGCACTGTGATCTCCAGGGAGTCACTTGGGTGTGAGAGCAGGTAGGGAGAGGTGTGGCGTGAAGCATAGCACCTGTAGGTCCCGGCATCGGTCAAAGTCACAGGGCTCATGGTGAAGGTGCCATATTTCCGCTGACCTTGGTATTGGAATCTCATATACATGAGCGGACCAGCGGCCCCATCCTTGGATAGAAGGAACTTGTCCACATCCTTCGACGAGGTGCACTGCAAGGTCACATTCTCTCCTGAGACGAGTGTGTTTTCTGGCCTAAGCCAGAGGTAGGGTGTGTAGGGGAGAGCTCCTACAGAGGAGGAAGGTGAGGGTTGGGTCACCTTCACTTGGCTCACAGGTGAGAGTCCATCAGGTGCTTGCACGGAGAACCTCTCAGGCTTTCTGTGAGACCCTCACTCTCCCATTCCCACCCCTGCCTCTTCCTGTGATCTCTTTCTCAATCTCTCCCTCTCTCTCACTTCCACATCCTACATTCCCAGAGCTTGTGCAGTTACAACACCTGGCAGGGCTGAGAGGGAGGCTTTGTCGTACACTCCTGGAAAAGAAGGAGGCTGGTGTGTTACCTGAGGCTCTGAGATCATTCCATATTATGCAGGACGGGGATGGGAGAGGGGAGACATTCTCCCTGAGGGGCAGGTGCGAAGGCTGGGTTACAGAGTGTCCTCTCACCTGTCATCACCAGATCTAGGGGCTCACTGAGTGCTGACAACCCAGTGTTGCTGGCATAGGAACAGCGATATCGTCCTGCGTGGTTCACTGTCATTTGTGGAATGAAGAACTCAGCCTTGTTCCTGGGCTCCAAGGGCTTAATTTTTTCCCAGAACACTGGACTGCCCTCTCTATGTAGATGGTATTCCATAGCCTCCAGGGACCCCTGACACCAGATGGTCACAGGTCTCCAAGACATGACTGTAGAACCAGGCTCAGCCCAGATGGTCGGTTTGAGAAGAGTCCCTGGAAGGGAATCAGAGGGAATTTAAAGAAATTGTTCCTTACCTTATCTCCCTCTTCTCTCTCTCTCTCTCTCTCTCTCTCTCTCTCTCTCTCTCTCTCTCTCTCTCTCTGTCACACACACACACACACACACACACACACACACACACACACACACACACACCCTGCAGAAATAATTCCACCATATTCCAAGAACTCACATCTCCTAAAAATCCGTAGGACTTACCAGTCTGTGCTTCCATCTTCTGGCCCAGACTCAGTCCTGGAAAAGAAATCCCACTGAGAGATTTGTCCCCAATGTCCAAGCACACCCTCTCCCCCACTTCTGTCTCCTGATGTCCTATATCAGATTAGATATGAGCCAGGGGTCCCGCCCAGACTAGTGTTCCTCTCACCCTCTACAGATCTCACCCAGGAAGAGCAAGGAGGTTAGCACGGCGGACATGGCTGCTCCACACACTGAATTTGTACCGCAAATGAGCGAGTCCCTGGCACCCGACAGGAGAGACGGGCACACAGGCTGTGGTCACTTCGACACTGACTTCCGTCCTTCATGGTGTTGTCATGACAGTCACCACACAGGAAATCAAACACCTCCTCCCCATGACCCTGCCTCTCAGCTCCCCAGAGGTGGGATGGAGTGGGCACTGGACTTCCGGGGACATTTCAGGAAGAAATGAAGTTTGCTGTGTCCCTGGCTGCATCTCTCTCATCTCCACACATCTTGAAAGGAGAAGACAGGAGACCCCATTCCCTCCCTGAGTCAGTGCCTCAAGCTGAACCCACGGGAGGTCCCTTCCCTTCAAAGAACTCTCCCATGGGCGTCTGCTCCTCTCTCAACGTGCCATTGCTGGACCCATGGCATTGTCCTTCTCATGACAGACCCTGCAGATGCTTCAGGAAGATGAAGATTTGGGCTCTGCTCTGAAAGCTCAGGTTCACCACGACAGTCATTCACAGCAAACTCCACATGGAAAGCCTAGTTCCACTGTAGCTATGACTACAGAGAGAACGACAGGGAAATTTGGGGACAAAATATGATTATTGATCTTGCCCCAACTTTGAGAGTTGTTTTCCTTCTTCGTCTTTTTTTTCTCTCCTATTCAACAGACCCTATGATGGGTCTTCCATTGTTTATCCGGAGAATATCGCCCCGCAAATTCCTGGGAACAAATTCCAGAGCAACGATTCCTCCTCAGGGCTCCCTATGTCCATGGGCATATTGCTCCTGCTCTAGGGTGGACCTGTCTTTTAATTATAGGGAACATTCCATTTGAAGGCTCGCTGAAGGGTAATCTTTGTTTCATTCGGGACCTCTTGTCACCCCCCTGTGTGTCCTTCAGACGCAACCTCCCTTCTCTGAGACTCACATTCTTGGTGGAGCCTGTTCTCATGGCGCCCACTGCTCAGAGGGGATGGGAGAGTCAGTGACGTTTGGGGGGATGGGCTCCACCTTATTCACGTCGAGAGCAGATGAAGACACCAAGGCTAGATGTGGAGTTCCACCGTCAAGGTGAAGAATGGGTATCCCACTCAAGAAGATCAGAAAGGGTGGCTTGTCTGGGAGAAAAGGTTTGACATTGCCTTGATGGCCCCCCAAGAGGAGCATCTGCCCAGAACTGTATGTGTATCACAGATGTTTAACCCACTGTCTTTCATTCTTGGTCGACGCAGGTACCACAATACCCTCTACCTGGATTTTACAAATCCTGTCTTTTCCTTGCCTTTAGCGTACCACATAGGCCACACCAGAAAGACCTGAATTGGAAATTTTCCTAAGGGAACTGGATTGAGCCTTAAACATACCTATTGCACATTAAAGGAATTAACTGAGCCTCTTTCTAAAGACCCCAAGGATGAGACGGGGTACACGAATTTCCAAATCAAACACCTGTCTTCATTCCTCAAGACAGTGTTAGGAACCACAGAGATAAACTTTTTTTTAATTCAGCCTGCGCTGTGGGCAGACCTGGCTGTTGAGATCATGGTCATCCAGGAGGTGAGCATGCTACCATGAAATGTGTCTGACTCTTTTATTTTACTCTCTCTGTCGCATCTCTCCCATTTCTCTATGACTTTACTATAATCTTTATATATCTTAACCGTACAATTGAGCCTACTGAACCCATGATTATTTGTGGGGACTGACTTCCCCCACATCCAGGCATCATTAGCTTTCTTCACCACATTTGCTTACACACCTATTTTGTCTTCAGGCTTATGACAGGATGTTGAGTATCATGGAATGCTGCATTATTAGAACAAACCATTCCTGAATTGAGGTAAAATTAAAGCAGAGTTCCAAAGTCAATGCTTTCTTGTTGCATTTGCATATATATACATAAACAAATACACATGTATATATATTTTTTCTTTTGTCTTTTCTCTTTACTTTCCTCCTACTCCACTATTATGTTTACCCATCATTCACCTCGCTTTCAGATAGAATTCAATTGATCAAATACGACCAGTACATCAAACGCCCCCCCTCATCATCAACTTTAGAACACCTATTTTGCCCCTGTACCATCATTGTCAGCTCCCCACTCACCTCCCACTCTCTCCTCTCCCATGGCACCAAGAAGGGTGGCTACAGTCGCTGTCCCCATAAGATAGCCTCTGCTGCCTATCTTGTAGAGATAAACACCACGAAGAATCAATCAATATACAGCTAGTCACAAGACTAACAGGCTCCTGACACAGAGCAGATCAATATTTCTCTCTCTCTCTCCTTCTCTCTCTCTCCTTCTCTCTCTCTCTCTCTCTCTCTCTCTCTCTCTCTCTCTCTCTCTCTCTCTCTCTTAAATGCAGAGAAGGACGTGTTATAAACCATCACCCCAGTCCCCATTTCTTTCAGGGTTAGATATCCTGGGTCCTGCTTATCAAACAACACAAACACCCTTTTAGTCTTCCACATTTATGTCTGAAAGGCATACAACTTAAGACCCCCTTGCTATTTGTGCATTCAGGCACGGAATGTTCTAGTGCCCGCCCCCATCCTTCCTCCCACTCCTGCCACCCCATTATAGTTTCCTGCCACCCTGTTAGACTTTCAGTGTGGCCTCCTTGTGGGTAACACCCAACAGTTCAAATGGAGTGCAAAGTACTGCCCCTGAGTCAGAAGTCCACTATGGGGATGCTTGGGGACATTATGGCTTCACTCCTGACACTGGTCTATTGTACTTTCCTCTTGGTTTGTCCATGTAGGGGGTCAGACCAGCTGCTGTCCCTGAACTGTATTTTAGGGCTGTCCTCTGCAGGACTATCATCCAGGGAGAGGCCTTCACATCTCAGGTTAGGGCCATCCTGCAGTCATCTCTAGTACTGAGTGACTGAGCAGGAACATTGGCTTTAAGGATTGGCACACTGGAATGAGGTCTACTTTCCCTCTGCCTTCCTGTGGAGATATAAACAATACCCTCCCCTTTGGTGTTTAGCACCCTGCTACCCCCATTACTGTTGTTTTTCTTCCCCATCCCTCTGTGGACCTGAAAGGCATATGAGGGGGTAGGGGAAGATGCCTTTGGACACAGGTGCTAACTGCATCTCTTTCTGATGACATATGAATCATTGGGTTTGGTCAAGCTCATGCCAGAAATACGATGAGGTACCTAAAAAAACTGGAATTTGTTTTGAAAAGCTATCTATTTAATCTTTTTTAAAATAAAATATCTTTTTGTTTTCCAAGTACTCGCCATTACACTTCATACATTTGTCAAATCTGTGATTCCATCCTTGGAACTCATCTGTTTGGGTGGCTGACAGCATCTCCCTCATGGTCCCCTCCCCCCCGCCCCCATGTCTTCTATATCATCAAATCGCTTCACTTTCATGTCCCTCTGCCTTCTCAGAAACAAAAAGAAGTCACACGGAAGGAGGTCTGGTGAGTAAGGATTGTGGGGCAAGAGAGGCATGTTGTCTCTTAGCCCAAAACTGGCGCCCTGAGATGGCTGCGCGTCAGCAGATGCATTGTCGCGACGGGAAAACCAGTCAGTCCCCTCTGTGCCACAAATCATCCCGTTGATTGCACACTTATGCTATTTTTCAGAACCTTTACAGAGAAAGCTCGATGAACAGTCTGACCTGGTGGAACAAACTCCAAACACACTGTGAGTGCACATTTTTGTCCCTTCAAGAAGTTGATGGAAATCCAGGATGACCTTTGTCGTCAATCGATATTTCACCTTTTTGAAGTGAGAAAGTCACTCCATACACTTGATTTTTTTCTATTAGCACTGTCCTTCTAAACTGTGTTCAACATCTAAACGGTTTCTGTGACATTTTTCCTGAGCAGGAAACAAAATTTCATAGCCACATGCAGTTCTCTTAAATCGGCCATCACAAGAAATGAAGTTTGAATGAAATCGCTTTTACAAAAAAATTCACTGTGACCCAAGAGAACACTCCCAGGTGATGCCACTGGGTATACTAACTCAGAGTGAGTTGCTTGGTGCTCACATTGTCAGAAAAATGCATAGTACAAAGCTCTGCCAAGCGGAGCACTTTTCTATTCTTTTTTTTAATATCGTTAAACCCTTGTCTGTTCTTTAGCCCAGACATTGTGTGTTGTGTGCTGTTTACTTTGTGGCCATTTTGTGTTTTGAAGTTACCTTAGTGGACTCATGTTGTACTTGGCTTTTGCAACTTGGCTAATTTCATTCAACACACCCTCCTCCAATTTTTCCACATGATGAGGTGTTTCATCGTTTCCATGCTATTTTTTTAGGGATTCGTAATATTCCATTGTGTTTGTATATTAGGTATTGTTTGCTTGTTTTGTTTTTATTCATCTATTGATGGAAATTTAGGATGTTTCCAATGTTTTGTGATTGTTCAATGTACAGTGACTAACTGGATAGCAGATGTCTGGTCGTGGTCTGTTTCTTATTTCTTGTGGTATATATCCAGTAGTGGAATTGTTGGGCCCTACAGTAGCTCAATTTCCATCTGTTCATTTTCTTCATTCTTGTACTCATTATTATCACCCCATTTACCACCAGCCTTCCCTACTACAAGCCTAAGAAACTATTTTTAAGAGTTTGATTGACCTATGTTCACATATCATACACTTCTGTAGTTCAGTTCATATTTTTTATAAAAGAGTTGTATAGTCATCACCACAATCGGTTCCAGAATATTTTCTTCCCTTTTCTTTTCTTTACCAGCTCCACAATTCCCTGAAACCTCCCTCACCCTCTGGTGCTGTGTCCCAATAAGCCCGAAATTCAGCCATTATCTCTATAACTTCTCCCTACTGGCTCCACATACTGGAAAACATTAAAAAATATTAACAACAACAATAACAAAACAAACAGATAAACAACCCCAATCAAGGAAAAGGCAGGGAGGATTGAAAAGCACAACACATTTAAAATAGGTCAAAAGGTAAATCAAAAGGGGCTGTATCTAATTTTAACCTAATTCCACCTGCCACCATTGAGATTTGTATACTCTCTGTTTCATAACAAAGCTATCTGTCAACTGTGGTCAGAAGAGATTCATCAGAGGCTTACTTTATATGGGCATCCTGCAAATGGATTTTGGGTTTCAACTTTCATGCATGGAATCCCTCATGGTGTAGTGGTTATGTATTGGGCTGGGTTGCCTAAGGGCAGAAGTTCTAAAGTGCCAGCTCTTCCTTGGAAGATGACTGGGCTTTCTACTTCCATGAACAGCTACAGCCTTCGAAACTCAAAAGGGCAGTTGTACCCTGTCGTATGGGGTCACTATGAGTGGCATTGACTCGATGGCAGTGTGTGAGAGTGAGATGTCATCCATTGCCTTCTGCAAATAGGTATTCCCAGTTTTACCACTGCTGTCATTCCCTCCTTCAGATTTGGAGTTTATTATTTACAATCCTTGGATCACACAGACTGGTGGAGGTAATTGAATGTCACTGAGAGGGCTGCTTATTGGGAAGGAAAAAAAAAAGAAAATCCTTAAAGACCCAGATGCTATTGTTTTTGATAACTGGGACCATCTGCTTTCTTCACAACACTTGGCTGTAGTTCCCATATCATCAGGGATCTCTTCATGAAGGTAAGCATCAAGCAGGGCAATGTCATTAAGTGAATTGTTCTAATATTGTGACTAGAATTAAGTGGGGTATCTACATTCTTTCACCTATTGTGGTTTATAGATAGATCTAGTTGATTGATATGACAGTGAACATTATCAGTTATCCACTTTGGGTTTAAGGCCATTCTATTGATCGTGCCATTAATTTATCCAATTGTAGAGAATTTAATGCACTGTTGAAAAAAGGTGTAATTCAAGTGCTGACTGCCTCAGAACCACATTCTATGAATTGTCGATTTGTACACATTAATCTCTCCAAAGATTGAGAATTATTTTCATTGACAATGGGGGTTGTTGATAGGACAATAATTTCTATTCACCTTCATTTCCTAGAGCAGCATCATGCTCATCAGATTCAAACATGTCATGGTCTGCCCTAAGAAACTATTAATACAGTTACAGTCCCTATAGATTTTCCTATTCTACATTATGTATAAAAAAACACCAAAAAACAAAACCCAACAAAAATAACAAATGATAGAGGAAAAACTCTAATAGAAAAGTAAACAATGATATGAATTACAACAGATCAAAATGGGTCAAAAGGGAATACTAAAAATAAAGTGTTATAATTTAACCCAAGGACATCTATGTTCATCAATTTTCCAGTGCATTCAGCCTGATAAGAAGGCTCTTCACAACCCTGGACAATGGTCAAAGGGGATTCTCCAGAGAATCAATCAACTTCAGCAGAGACTTAAAAATAACAACTAATTCCTTGATGATATCCTTTCTATACACTTCAGAATTTATTGGGATTCAGTAATCTGTCCCCAATGCCTTTTTAATGGAATTGAGTATAAATCATTGGATGTCCAGAAAGTGAACGTAGGATTATTTTAAAAGTTTATGTTTCATGGTGTTATGATTCCCCGCACCCCCCTTTGTTGTTTGAAACCTGGTCCCCTCAGCCCTTCATGATCACCGTGAATGAGGGGAGTGCGTGATGGGGACCCAGTGTCCATCTGTAGACAGCTGGACATCCCTTGCAAAGGGGGTAGTGGGGAGGAGATGAGTCACTCCGGGTTCAGTGTAGCAACAATTAAACTCAAAACCTTCCTCTAGTTCTTGAACGCTTCCCCCCACCCCCAATTATCATGATCCCAATTCTCCCTTGTGGACCTGGTTAGACCAGAGGATGCACAGCGGTGCAGTAGGGATCTGGAAACACAGACAATCTAGGAGCGGTGAGAGTGGCGACACCGGGAGGGAAGGGGGCATAGAAAGGGGGAACCGATCTCGGGGATCTACATGTAACCTCCTCTCTGGGGGATGGGCAACAGGAAAGTGGATGAGGGGAGACGCCGGGCAGTGTAAGATAGGATGGAGTGAAAATTTATAAGTTATTAAGGGTTCGTGAGGGAGGGAGAAATGGGGAGGGAGGGGGAGGGAAAAAAGGAAAATAAGCTGATTCCAGGAATCCAAGTGGAAGGCGAATTTTGAGAATGATGAAGGCAACAAATGTATAAGGGTGCTTTACTCAATTGATGTATGTATGGATTGTGATGAGTTGTATGAGCCCCAATAAACTGATTTATTGAAAAAATAAAAGTTTATCTTTTACCGGCGGTCAAAACGACGACCAGGTGAGCCGCACACTTTGAGGGCTCTTTCGAACAATGTGATTTTAGTGTCCAGTTAGCCAAGTGGGAGGAGACTGCTGAGTGAAAGATCCCCCTAGGACATCACCCCACCCACAGCCAATGCATTTGTCCTGAGCTGGGTTCTGAGTAATCCAGGATCTGATTCTTGGGGAATCTCGGCTCATCAGGACGATCTCCTCCACCACATGCCACCACCACTGCCATGATCATTGATTGACCACTCCCCCCCCCCCCCCAGGCTAGGCCTCCATGCCAGGAGTTGCTTGGCTGCCCCCGCCGAGATACGCAAAGCTGTGGCGGACCCCCTACAGCAGCTGCCCAACTCATGGGAGTTCACTGGGAGAGAAGTCTCCCTTTGTGCAATTCTCCTCTCCCCACGTGGCAGTGATCTGCCCCGTGGGCTCGGGTCCCTCCTTCCATTCACCCAGGGCCCTGTTAACTGACCTGCAATCTTCCCGGTAGCTGGTTGGGTGACCTGCACTGGGGATGATTCACACCCATTGCTGCCTGGGAACTGGCCACTGGCACCCCGTTTGCCTGCCTGCTCCAGCCAGCTTTGCTCCCGCTCCCTGCCTGGGAGGCTACATTGCAGCACGCTCTCAGCCACCAGAGCTGGGCACTTCCCGCTGGTGCCCGCCTATTGCTAGGGCCCATCCCTCTTGTACCCATGGCCCTGCATTTCCGTCGGAGCCACTTCAGGCTGGCCAGTGCCACGGCAGTGCCCTGTGGGGTATCCAGCACCGGCAGCTCTGAGTGCTAAGCCTGCCAGCCCCAGCCCATTCCTACCAGTGCAGAGGGCTGGCACCACTGCCCTCTGTTTGCCACCAGAGCCACCGCTGTCCATCTCCAGCCCGGCTCATGCCACTGCGGAGTCTTGCGCTGTTCACAGTGCCGGCACCCCGAACAATAAGTGTTCTTGCCTGCTAAGGAGCAGAATGACATAGCTTTGCGTTTCTTGCAAATGGCCCCAGCCCGTTCCTGCTGGCATAGTAGGTGAGCGCCTCCGCCCGGTGCTTCCCACAGCACCCCTTGCTGCCCCAGCCCTTTCCGGGCAGTGCAGGAGGCTCGCTGCTGTGGTGCGTCTCCTGCCAGCACAGCCTCTGCCTACCAGCTTAACACTACAGGCTTTCAGGGACACGAGGAGTGTGTGCTCGATCTGAAGAGCATTCATTCCCCTCACATAGCCTGGCTCCAGATCCCTAGATCAGCACCACTTCCCATGGCAGCGAGGCCTCCCCTACCTTCTATTAGGCATCTCAAGAAATTGGAGGGAAAAGGAGGGGGAAATTTTGTTTTGTTTTCTTCTTTGCTCTCTCATTTTTTTCTTTTTCCTCTTTTATTACTATTTCTTTTAATTTTTTTTGCTTTCCTTCTCTCTCTCTTTTAAATTAAAAACATTTTAATTAAACCAAAAAGTTGCTGTGTCCTGACAGACCAGGTCAAAGTAGCCTAGGGGCATTCATTTAGGCTTCAGTTCCCACTCCAGTCACTGAAACTTCTGACCACTGTGGGCCACTGAACCATTGAGGAACTTCTGCCTACACAGCATTCTGACTCACCTCTATAGTAGGTCACAGGAAGCCCCCTGAAAGTAACCTTAATAGTTACACAGAGAAGGACCTAAGGACCCTCTGGTCTCCCAGGAACATGGGGCCCACAAAAGGATCAAGGAAAAATCAACAGACCACATTGCTCCCAACCAAAAAAAAACAAACAGAGAGACAAAACACAGTAGCAGAATTAATGACTCTCGTATTTGAATCAGACATGGATCTGTCACATAAGGAATTCTTCAGAAGTCTGCTCAGAGTAATACAGGAGCTGAGGGAAACAACACAGAATAAGGATGCAATGATAGAGAATATGAAGTCCATAATAGAGGGGTTGAACTACACAATAGAGGGGATGAAGTCCGCACACCAAAGGGACATACAGGTGCTAATGGATGAGGTAGCAGAAGCCACACATAAAGTTACAGAATTTACTATTAGGCTTGAGAAGGCAGAGAACCATAACAGTGATTTCGTATATACCCAAACAGACCTAAGCAAGCAGGAAAGACAATGCGATAGAAAAATTAAAGAAGCAGAAGATAAACTGAGATCAATGACAGATGCCGTGAAGAAGAATAACATTTGAATAATCGGTCTACCAGAGCAGAACACACCACGCAAGTCAACATCCAACATAGTGAAGGAGTTTCTGAAGAAAACTTTCCCACCTTAATGAGTGAGAGCCAGGCACTCATACAGGAAACAGAAAGGACACCAACTAGATTAGATCCCAAGAAGAACATAACAAGATATATAATAGTCAAAATAACCAACTTCGAGGAAAAAGAGAAAATTGTAAGCGCAGCAAGAGAAAGGAAGACAGTCACATACAAAAGAACTCAGGTAAGAGTATGCTCAGACCTATCAGCAGAAGCCGTGAAGAGGAGGAGAGGGTAGAGCAACATCTTTCAAAAGCCGAAAGGCAAAAATGCCTCCCCCAGAATCATTTACCCTGCCAAGTTATCCATTAAGATAGATGGGGTGATAAGGTTCTTCCAGGACAAGGAAAGACTCAAAGAATGTGCTGCAAGACACCTGACCCTGCGGAAGATACTGGCTGACTCACTATGGCCAGAGGATCAACCTCCACCAAGAACAAGCACATCTTCATCTAGAAGCCAACGTTCAAGCAACAAATACCAAGAAGACAGGGCCTCAGAGGGAAATGAAGACAAGATAGATACTCAAACACAGCACACTGATATGAAGGGAGAGAGGAAAACACCCAAAACACAAGAGAGGGTATGACAACTATGAATCCACAGATTGTGATAATAACTCTGGATTCCAATGGACCCAATTCAGACATTAAAAGAAAAAGGCCGGAGGACTGGCTCAGAGAACATAATCCATCAATCTGTTGCCTGCAAGAGACACATCTTAAGCGCACAGGCAAAAATAAAGTAAGAATAAAAGGCTGACAGAAAGTATACCAGGCAAATGGCAACTTATAAAAAGCAGGGGTGGCAATCTTAATCTCTGACAAAATGGGCCTCAAGGTTCAAACCATAAAAAGAGACAAGGAGGGACATTACATAATGCTCAAAGGCTCAGTAAACCAAGAACCAGTTAGCATATTGAATATTTATGCGCCAACAATGAAACCGTGAGATTCATCAAACTATTAAAAGACGAAAAAAGAAATCACAGATTCAACAATCATAGTAGGTGACTTTAACACACTCCACTAGCAGAGAAAGACAGATCACTGGGAAAGAAGCTCAGCAAAGAGGCTATAGAGCTAAACAATGTAATTGAGCAACAGGACCCGAGAGACATTTATGGAACTTTGTATCCAAGCGCAAAAAATTTCACATTTTTCTCAAGGTCACATGGATCATTTTCAAGAACAGACCACATGCTGGGACACAAGTCAAACCTGAGTAAATTCAAATACATAAATATTCAGACACCTTTCTCAGATCACCATGCCATAGAGGTGGAGATTAATAAAAAAGTACATCCACCACCCCTTGCTGAAGGGTTGTGGGGAGGAGGAGATGAACCAGTCAGGGTGCAGGGTAGCAACGGTGAAACATATAACTTTTATCTAGTTCTTAAATGCTTTCTCCCCGCCCACTATCATGATCCCAATTCTACCTTACAAATCTGGCTAGATCAGAGGAAACACAGGGAATCCAGGACAGATGACTCATTCAGGACCAGTGGTGAGAGTGACGATGCCTGGAGGGTGGAGAGAATGTGGGGTAGAAAGAGGGAATGGATTACAAGAATCTACATATAGCCTCCTCCCTAGGGGAGGGACAGCAGAGAAGAAGGCGGGGGGAGACATCTGACAGTGTAGTATATGAAAAATAATAATAATTTATGAATGATGAAGGGTTCATGAGGTAGCGAGAGTGGGGAGGGAGGGGGAAATGAGCAGCAGATATTAAGGGATCAAGTGGAAGACAAGTGTTTTGAAAATGATGAGGGCAACAAATGTACATATGTTCTTGACACAATGGATGGAGTATGGATTGTGATAAGAATTGTATGAGCCCCCAATAAAATGATTTTTTAAAGTATGTCCAGAAAAGCAAGGGCAATCAATTGGATGATAAGCAATGATCTCCTGTGCCATGAATGGGTACAGGTTCAGATTAGAGAGGATATTAGGAAGCTTCTAGACAATAATTAGAATAAAAATACAATGTATCTAAACTTATACGGTACTGTGAAGGCAGGTATCAGAGGTAGCGTGATATCAAAGAAGAGAGGCTTATGACAGATATGTTATCACAAAACCTCCTACAAGTAGAACAGAGGCAACAGAATAACCCCTCCAATAGCAAAAGAAACGAAATAAGAAAAACCAGGTCAGAGTAAACCAGTGGGAATACAAAAGAATGATGCAAAAGATAAATGCAGCTAAAAGCTAGATCTATGAAAGGATCAACAGAATTGACAGACCGCTGGTGAATCTGATAGTAAAGATGAAAATCTTAGCCAAAGCATTCCAAAAGTTCAATGCTATTCTGATTCAAATACCAAGAACCTTCTTCAAAGACTTGGAAAAACTGATCACCAATTTCATATGGAGAGGGAAGAAGCCCAGAATTAGCAGAGAACTCCTCAAGAAGAAGGATAAAGTTGGAGGACTCACCTTACCCGATATTAATGCCTATTACACAGCTACAGTGGTCAAAAGTGTGTACTGGCACAAGGACAGCTACTCAGACCAGTGGAAAAGAATAGAAAGCCCAAGAATAAAACCATCAGCATACAGACAATTGATCTTTGACAAGGGTTCCAAAATCATCTAGTGGGAAGCAGATACCCATTTTAACAAGTGGTGCTGGAAACAATGGATATCCACATATAGAAAAAAATGAAACAAGACATTTACCTCACCCCATGCACAAGAATAGACTCAAGGTGGATTAGACCTAAAAGTAAAAGCCAAAACCATCAGGACCATCAAGGAGGGAATTGGGACAAACCCAAGATCATTGGCCCAGGGAGCTCATAGGTTCACTGCAATAGGGAAGGGTACACACACAGGTGAACTGGAAATCAACAAAATAAGAATAAAACACCTGTGCGCCTCCAAAGACTTCACCAAGAGGGTGACAAGGCAAACCACAGATGGGAAAAGGATTGTTATCAATGATACATAAGACAACGGGCTCATTACTAAAATCTATAACACCCTCATAGTGTACAAAAACAGGAAAACAGTTAACCCCCTAAGGAAGTGGGCAAAAGAACTGAAAAGAACTTTCACTAGGGAGGAGACCCATATGGCCAACAAGCATATGAGAAAGTGTTACCGTTCATTAGCCATAAGAGAAATGCAAATTAAAACAACCATGACATACCACCTAACACCCATGACAAGTGTTGGAGGGGCTGTGGTGAAGCAGGAACCCTCCTTCACTGCTGGCGGTCGTGTAGATTTGTACAGCCACTGTGGAAAGCAACCTGGAGATCCTTAAAGAAAATGGAAATTGATTTACCCAGGCATCCCTTTACTGGGCATATACCCAGAGGAGGTAACAAATGAAACACGACCAGTCATATGCACACCAATGTTTGTTGCAGCTCAATACACAATCTCAAAGATTTGGAAACAGCCTAAGTTTCCATTGTTAGACAAGTGGATTAGTAAACCCTGGCACATACACACAATGGAGTACTATGCAGCACTGAAAATCATGGATGATCACATGAAGCACGTCGTTTCATGGGAAGAGTTGGAAGGAATCATGTTAAGTGAGGTAAGCCCATCTCAAAAGGACAGGTATCACATGAGTCCCGGAGGTAAGTACAACCAGCATGAAAGAAATAGAAGAACAGACACTTATATCACTATACACAGGTGGAAGCATATGTTGTTGGCGTGAGGGCAGACCACACCCAGGGAGGTGCATGTCAGTGAAACATAAGGACAGGGAAAGGGCGAAGGAAGAGGGAGAATCAGGGTGGGGAGAAACCGAGATGATGACATGTGGGAAACTGGGCACTAAGCCACCCAGGAGGAGAGTATTGGTTGTTTTCCCACAGAATTAGAATGTGCATACAGACCCCACCATGACACGCCAAACCAGGAGGGCAACGTAACACGTGTAGAAATCCATAAAAGATTGGACTGTAGGGCTGGCCCCAACCAGAAACAGCCTGACCCCCACATGAAAGGATATGCCACAGAGAGTGACAATAGGCCTTCTGGTGGGGGAAAGGAACTGACCTACTATACCCAGATGGAAGTGGAAGCAAATAAAGGGGGAAGGAGGGAGTGGAGCACACCAGGTCCCATGAAGCCCTGAGGACAATAGCCCCACTCAGAACAGCCAATGCACAGAAAGGACCATATGGCCGGTCCTACTAGGAGATGCAACATCCTGTACTGACCCATAGCCCTACATGGGACAACACTGGCGACAGAGTGTGGGATTTGTGCCAGAACTGACCCCACTATACCGAGGAGAAACACTAAGGTTGTGCAATAGAACAGCAAGGGGGAACAGAGTCAGGAAGACAAGAGGGAATATAAAAAATAAACTTTGGGGCCAAGGCGTGGCACCCCATCAAACCCAACCAGAAAATACTCCTAAATGTGAACAAGCAGACCTTGAACTATTTAGAGGATCTTCTTTCTTTCTGTTTTTTAGTTTTTCTTTTTGATTTTGTATGTCATTGTCTTTGTTGTTGCTGTCGCTTTGTTTTTCTGTGTTGCTTTTTTTGGCTATGTCTTGTTTTTATGTGCATATTATTATCTCTGCAGTTCTATCTAGATAAGACAGTCTAGATAAACAATCTGGAGAAGAAAACAACTGGACCCATGTACAGGGGGGAAATGGGAGAGGAAGGGGTGGGGGAAAGGAAGTGGTGTTAGCCAACCTAGGGACAAGGGAACAATGAGTGAATCAAAACCAGTGGCAAGGAGGGTGTGGGAGACCTGGTAGGGAGTGATCAATGGCACTGTAACCCAGAAGAATTACTGAAACCCAAATGAAGGCTGAACATGATAGTGGGACCAGAGGAAAATATAAGGAAATAGAGGAAAGAACTAGGAGGCAAAGGGTATTATATAGAGGTCTAAATATAAGCATGTACATATGCTAATATATTTATATATAATGATGGGAAATAGATCTATGCGCATATATTTATAGGTTTAATATTAAGGTAGCAGATGGACATTGGGCTCCACTCAAGTACTCCCTCAATATATGAACACTTTTGTTCTATTAAACTGACATTCCATGATGCTCACCGTCTGGACACGATCGCTGAAGACTAATGTGTGCATAAGCAAGTGTGGTGAAGAAAGCTGATGGTGCCCGGCTATTGAGAGATATAGCATCTGGGGTCTAAAGGTTTGTAGGTAAACAAGCTGCATCTAGCCCAGAAGCAACAAAGCCCACGTGGCAGAAGCACACCTGCCTCTGTGGTCACGAGGTGTCCAAGGGATCAGGTATCAGGCACCAAAGAAGAAAAACTCATATAATCATGAATGAGGAGGAGTCTGGGGAAGGGACCCAAGGCCCATCTGTAGGTAACTGGACATTCCTTTGCAGAGGGGTCGCAGGGAGGAGAAAAGTCAGTCAGGATGCAGTTTAGCACTGATGAAACACACAACTTTCCTGTAGTTCTTAAATGCTTTCCCCTTCCCCCCGCCCACGATCATAATGCCATTTCTACTTTAGAAACCTGGCAAGACCAGAGGATGTACACTTGTGCTGACAGGAACTGGAAAAACTGGGACTCCAGGACAGATAAACCTCTCAGAACCAGTGGTGAGATTGGCGATACTGGAAGGGTGGAGGGAAGGTATGGTAGAATGGGGGAACTGATTACAGAATCTACATATAACCTCCTCCCTGGGGGGTGGACAACAGAAAAGTGGGTGAAGGGAGACATCAGGCAGTGTAAGATATGACAAAATAATAATAATTTATACATTATCAAGGGTTCAGGAGAGGGTAGGGAATGGGAAGAGGGAAAAATGAGACGCTGATACCAAGGTTTCAGGTGGAAAGCAAATGCTTAGGAAATGATGAGGACAACACATGTACAAATGTGCTTGACACAATGGATGTATATATGGATTGTGATAAGAATTGTATGAGTTCCCAAAAAAATGATTTAAAAAAAGTTTATCTCTGTATTTCCTAACACTGTCCTGAGGAATGAAGACAGGTGTTAGATTTGTCAATTCACGTACCCTGCCTCATCCTTGGGCTCTTTAGAAAGAAGCTCAGTTAATCCCTTTAATGTGCAACAGGTGTGTTTAAGGCACAATCCAGTTCCCTTCGCAGATTTTCTAATCCAGGTCTTTCAGGTGTGGCCTATGTGGTGACCTAAAGGTCAGGAGAGGACAGGACTTGTGAAATCCAGGTAGAGGGTAGTGTGGTACCTGGGTCGACCAGGAATGAAATACAGTGGGTTAAACATCTGTGATCCAACATACATTTTTGGGCAGATGCTCCTCTTTGGGGGACCATCAAGGCAATGTCGTCTTTCCCCCAAGGACAAGTCCCCCTTTCTGATGTTCAGAAGCTAGTGGTCTCGAGTGGGACACCCATCCTTCACCTTGACCTTGGAGTTCCACATCAAGCCTTCCTGTCTTCATCTGCTCTCGACATGAACAAGGTGGAGCCCATCCCCCCAGACGTCACTGACTCTCCCATCCCCTCTGAGCAGTGGGTGCCATGAGAACAGGCTCCACCAGGAATGTGAGTCTCAGAGAAGGGAGGTTGTGGCTTAAGGACACACAGAGATGGGCGAGAGGTCCCGCATGAAGCAAAGGTGACATTTAGCCCTGCAGTGAGCCTTCAAATGAAATGCTCCCTATAATTCAGACAGGTCCACCCCAGAGCAGGAGCACTATGCCCATGGACACAGAAAGCCCCAAGGAGGAATCGTTGCTATGAAAATTTTTTAATTAAATACTTTTATTGGGGGATTCTTAAACACTTATCACAATCCATACATTCATCCATTGTGTCAAGTACATTTTTTTTAGTCTCCTGTCACTTTTATTTATTGAGGTTTAAGAACTTGGTTCATATTGTGTATATAGGGCCATTATCTCAGTAGTTTTCTACAAAGATACCCTTTCCCTGATTTTTGCTTTATATTTCTTTTTTCAAATGTTTTATTAGGGGCTCATACAACTCTTATCACAATCCATACATACATCCATTGTGTCAAGCACATATGTACATTTCTTGCCATCATCATTCTCAAAACATTTGCCTTCTACTTGAGCCCTTAATATCGGCTGCCCATTTCTCCCCATCTATCCCTCTTCCCTCCTCCCTCATGAACACTTCATAATTCATAAATTATTATTATATTGTCACACTGCTCTGAAATTTGTTCCCAGGAACTTGCAGGACAAGATGCTGTGGATAAACAATGGAAGGCCCATCATAGGGTCTGTTGAAGAGGGGGAAAAACAGAAAACAACTCTCAAATTATGGCCAGGATCAAGAATCATAATTTCTTTCTATGATTTTCTCTATTTATCTCTGTAGTCATAGCTACAGTGGAACTAGTCTTTCCGTGTGGAGTTCGCTGTGAATGATCGTGATGGTGAAGCTGAGCTTCCCAGAGCAAAGCCTACATCGGCATCTTCCTGAAGCATCTGCAGGGTCTGCCATGAGGGTGGACAATGCCAAGTGCCCAGCAATGACATGTTGAGCGAGGAGATAAGGGAGAGGATGGCCATGGGAGAGGTCCTGTGGAGGGAAGTGACATCCCTTTGTTCACATTCAGCCTCAAAGCCCTGCTATGGTAGGGAAGGAGCTTCTAGTCTTCTCCCTTTCAAGATGTGTGAAGATGAGAGAGACGTAGCCAGGGTTCCTAGTAAACCTCAATTCTTCCTGAAATGTCTCTGTACGCCCAGTGCCCACTCAGTGTCAGCCCGGGGGAACCGAGAGGCAGGATCAAGGGGAGGAGATGTTTCACTTCCTGGGAGGTGGCTGTCATGACAACACCATGAAGGACAGAAGTCATTCTCCAAGTGTCCACAGCCTGTGTGCCTGTCTCTCCTGCTGGGTGCTGGGGTCTCACTGCTCTGCACAGATAAAGACAATGTGTGCAGTGGCCATGTCCACCGTGCTGACCTCCTTGCTCTGCCTGGGTGAGACCTGAAGAGGGTGAGGGGAACCCTAGTCTGGGCGGGATCCCTGGCTCACAGCCAGGTCTAATCTGCCCCAGTTATCAGGAGGCAGAAATGGCGGAGAGGGTGTACTCAGACACTGAAGACATATCTCTCAATGGGGTTTCTCTTCCAGGGCTGAGTCTGGGCCAGAATATCCAAGCACAGGCTGGTGAGTCCTATGGGGGTTTCAGAGACGTGAGTTCTGGGAATTTGGTGGTGTATGTCTCCGGTGTGTGTGTGTGTGTGTGTGTGTGTGTGTGTGTGTGTGTGTGTGTGTGTAAAGAGAGAGAGAGAAAGAGAGAGAGAGAGAGAGAGAGAGAGAGAGAGAGAGAGAGAGAGAGAGAGAGAGAGAGAGAGAGAGATAAAGTAAGTAAAAATTTCTTAAAATTCCCTCTGATTCCCGTCCAGGGACTCTTCTCAAACCTACCATCTGGGCTGAGCCTGGCTCTATAGTCATGTTTGGGAGATCTGTGACCATCTGGTGTCAGGGGTCCCTGGAGGCTATGGAATACCATCTGCATAGAGAGGTCATCCAAGTGCCCTGGGATAAAGTTGTCCCACTGGAGCTGAGGAGCAAGGCCAAGTTCTCCATTTCGAAAATGACTATGGACTATGCAGGGCGATATCGCTGTTCCTATCTCAGCCACACTGGGATGTCAGCACTCAGTGACCCCCTAGATATGGTGATGACAGGTGAGAGGACACTCTGGAAAGCAGCCGTAGCACCTGCCCCTCAGGGAGAATGTCTGCCCTCTCCCATCCCCATTCTGCATGACATGGAATGATCTTTGATCCCCCTGGGAAACATACCTGCTTCCTTCTTTTCTAGGGGTCTACAAACCACCAACCCTCTCAGCCCTGCCGAGCCCCGTGGTGACCACAGGAGGGAATGTGACGCTCCAGTGTGGCTCATCTCTGCAGTTTGTCAGGTTCACTCTGTGTCGGGAAGGAGAGCAGCAGCGCTCCTGGACCCTGGACTCCAAGCAAGCATCCCATGGTCTCTTCCAGGCTGTGTTTTCTGTGGGCCCTGTGACCCCCAGCCACAGATGGACCTTCAGATGCTATGGCAACTTCAACAGCCATCCTCACCTGTGGTCGAACCCCAGTGATGCCCTGCAGCTTCTAGTCTCAGGTGAGGAATTCATGGCCTTTCATTGGAAGGATATAGGGTCTGAGAAGGGACTGTGGAGAGAGAGCACGTGAATCCTAAGCCGGACACGCAGATTCAGAAGCACAAGAAACCCCTGCAGGGCTGAGGGACATTTTTGGCAAAACCATCTCCTTCACATGTCTCTTGACTGACTCTATAAGAAACCCTTTCTGTTGACCCAGCAGGACCCAGTCATGTCCTCTAGACAGGCTGAGTGACCGTCAGTTGTAGCTCTGATGTCAGATAGGACACATTGGCTCTGTGCAAGGATGAGAACATTTTCTTTCTCCATCCCCTTGGCTGTCTCCCCTCATTGAGCCTTGCCATGTCTACATCTCCATGGCCAATCCCACCAAGGAGGGCCAGTTCATATGTAGTGGTTGATGCAGCCTATCAGGAGAGTGTCTGGCCAAGAGTGACTGTGGACATCTGGTCCGAGGTGAAGAGACCTGAATGGCTTCCTGCATGTTGTCAAGTCGGTGCAGGTCTGTATTGGAAGCTCTAGACCCTAGAGTCTTGGGGGTAAATGCTGCGAACCTAGAATGTGGAGTCAGCATAGATGAGAAACACTGAAAGAGACTGGAATAGGAAGGGAGACAATAGGGACCAACACAGACTGAGAGTCGGAGAGGTCCCCAGCCTACACACCTGGTAGATCCTCAATTCAGGATGCAGTTGAACACAGGGCAGCCCCTCCCTGTTTCTATATCTCTAGGAGAGTTCAAGGACACAGTCACCCTGTAGGATTCCCAGGCTTCTCAGTGCCCTCGAGGGTGGCCCCAACTTTACAATAGGCTTCGTTGAACCAAGTGCACACCTTCCTACTGTGGCAGGGGGAGAAAGTCCGTATGCCCATGCCCCTGACATCTCAACACCACAGCCAACTGAAACAGGCTCACTTCACCAGGAACTCCGTGACCTCAGCTCACCCAGCACAGGCACCTGCACGTGTTGTAGTTCACTCAGCACTGCCCCATACGTGTTGTCACATGTCAGCGAGCCCTTGTTGAGCCTGGTACCAGATGAGGCATTCCTCTCTATAAATCTTCCTTCTTTGGGTCGCTGGACCTGTTTTGTGCCTGGGGGAGGATGCCGGTTATTGGAAGTAGCAAATAAAGCAAAACCTTTCCCCCCTGTGGCATGCCAAGATTGTATCTTTAGGCAGAGATGGCGGAAGAAAGAGGGTTGGAATAGAATGCGGATGAAAATGGAAGGGATCATGATGTGTGGGAGGGAGGGAGACAGAGACATATCGCACATGCTCACTCCAGGTGAGGCCCATCTGTACCTACCCTGATAACCCTGATTTTATGCTACAGTCCCCAATTCAACTTTGCAAATTAATTTTGTCTCCTAAAACCTTTTTTTTGTTTACCCAATGACTACAATATTCGCATGATTTTAAATGTACACCAGGCCTTCAATGAGAAGGGACTGGTTTTAGGTTTTTTGGTTTTATGGATCATTAGATATTTTTCTCTATCAGCTGTGTTACACTCTCTAAGACAAGGTTAATATAGTGCCATTTTTATGGTCAATTTGGTTTCAGGCCAGAATTTTATTTTAGAAAGTGTTATTGACTTGTAATTCACATTCTCTCCAATTAAACAGTTTAACCATGGTGAAAGGGGTTTTACACTCAACACCCCCAACAATTTAGAGCAGGTTCTTTGTTCCTTTTTATTTTCAATCAATTCTTCATTCCTCAAATGACGGTGAATTGCACAGGGCAATATTACTGTTAATATCTCAGCAACACTGGGATTTCAGCACCCAGTGACACCTTAGAACTGATTGTGACAGGTGAGGCAGCTCACAGGCACCCAGCCTTAGGATCTAGCTCTCAGGGAGAATGTCTGCCCTCTCCCATCCCCATCCTGCATATGGAATGATCTCTGAGCCCCGGGTAACACACCAGCCTCCTTCTTTTCCAGGAGTCAACGACAAAGCCTCCCTCTCAGCCCTGCCAAGTGCTATAACTGCACAAGCTCTGTATGAGGAGTCCCAGGGAGTGACCACTGGGGATGTAGGATGTGGAAGTGAGAGCGAGGGAGAGATTGAGAAAGAGATCACAGGAAGAGGCAGGGGTGGGAATGGGAGAGTGAGGGTCTCACAGAAAGCCTGAGAGGTTCTCCGTGTAAGCACCTGATGGACTCTCACCTGTGAGCCAAGTGAACATGATCCAACCTTCACCTTCCTTCTCTGTAGGAGCTCTCCCCTACACACCCTACCTCTGGCTTAGGCCAGGCAAAACACTCGTCTCAGGGAAGAATGTGACCTTGCAGTGCACCTCGTCGGAGGAAGTGGACACGTTCTTTCTATCCAAGGATGGGGCTGATGGTCCACTCCTGTACATGAGAATCCAATTCCAAGGTCGGTGGAAACACGGCACGTTCACCATGAGCCCTGTGACCTTGACCGATACCGGAACCTACAGGTGCTATGCTTCACGCCACACCTCTCCCTACCTGCTCTCACACCCAAGTGACTCCCTGGAGATCACAGTGCCAGGTGAGGAGCCCCAGTCCTTGCTCCCTTGTGTGCTGATGGCCAGCCCAGTTTTCACCACACACCCCCACTCCCTATCCCCATGGGCAGAGGTATGATGGCATTTGTGGACTCCCGGGAGGATTAATCACGCAGACCTCAAATTTTCAACTTCACCTGGATCACTGAGGTTTACTCCTTGACTGGTTGTGAGATGAGAAGGGTAAACATCAGGGAGCTTGAAGCACAGGGAGGTGTGAAATAGAGCCAGGGGACATGGGTACAGGGGTAACAGGATGCAAGAAAGGTCATAAGAAGTGTTCATGAACTGAAAGTAGGCTGAGCAGTGGGCAGTAAAGGCTGCCCCAGATTTTTCCCAACACTTTCAGAGTCCCGAGATTTACAAACCTACAGGGGCAGTTCCGTCCTGACTTAACGGGTTGTTATGAGTCAGAATCAACCATGGCAGGGAGTTCAGATTCCTTAGAACACCTGGTAACACCTGTCTCTCTCCCACAGAACTCACAGACACCGAATCCAAGACAAGTAAGACACTGGAACTTTGCCCTGGGGATGGTTGGGGATGGAGTCTGGCCAGGAAACTGGACAAAGAGATCCTATTTCCAGGGTCATACTTGCTATGGTCATGTGCACCTGACAGTGACTTCCACCTGACAGTGACTTCCCATTCCTGTTTCTAGCTGCCCGCTCCCAGGACTACTGGGTGGGGAACTGTGTGCGTCTGGGCCTCTCTGCTGTGGTCTTGCTGATCCTGGTGGTGATTCTGGCCGAAGCTGGATTCAACCAGCGCCAATCCCAACATGACTCCATGGCATGGAGACAAGATGATGGCCACTAAAGGACGTAGATGCCAGCACCTCTGGGAGGTCATTACAAAGGGACCTGGACGTTCACAGTGGGAGTCCAAAAGACACCAGAGCCCTTCTCCCCTTTGGGTTTTAGGGTGTACTCAGTGAATGGGCTTTCCCCGGGGCAGTGTTGTGTTCCCACTGTATATTGTTAGGACATAGAATTCGATTCTTTACTAATTTCCCTTCTGAGCACGACTATTATTATCCTGGAAACCTGCTAAACTCGGTACTTAGGGTAATTTTATTGTACATTCTGTGTGCTTTTCTATGTAGCTAATGTTCAGTTTGAGAAGGAATTCCTTTACTTATTGTTTGTCACTCTCTGCATTTTCCTTTACCTAGCTACTGCATTGTCTGACACCTCTAGTGCATTGTTAGAATTATTAGCTCTTAATCAATATTTGGCTCCTTATAGACTTCTGTCTTGGGAGAAAGATAAGGCTTTCTAATCCCTAAAAGATCCATAGCCTTGGTAACCCACAAGGGCAGTGGGGAGCTCCAGGAAAACAAGAAGTAAGTGGTCATCACAACGTGAAATCTTACAGACTTGGATGGAACAACCCATTTGTTTGCTGCAATCTAACTCTATAGCACTCAAACTGGGGTGAAGTGGGCGACTAAGGGAATGTCCACAGGACACAAAAAACATGAGGGTGTGTGAAACATGTTGTGCCTATCTGTCCAATGAAGACAAGTCTACCCCTGTCCTTTATTCAACCACTTTCCGTGTTACCGCACGGAAAAGAGTACATCCTATCTCAAGATGAGATATAATTAGAAACAAGACAAATCTCAACCACCATAAAACCAAGGAAATCAAACCCATTACAAGTGAATTAGTTCCAACTCACAGAGACCTTATAGGACAGAACAGAAATAGCCCATAGGGACACGAATGCTGTAATCATCATGGAAACAGATTCTGTCTTCTGTTGGTGAGTTCACACTGCTGACTTGTCAGTTGGGAGCCAAGTGCTTGATCACTGCGCTACCAGGGCCCTTTTATTTATTTATTTTAAACAATTTTTTTCAAATGGGGTGAAGGTTTACAGAACTGATGGTTTTTCATTTAATCATTCACACACACACTCTGCACCCATTTCATTGGTTGTAATTCCCACAATACTGTGCCACATATCCCTCTTTCCTCTCTTATTAAACCATCATAATACGATCTGTTAATGGAAGAGAAAAGGGAAATCTTTTATAACAAAAGAGGAGCCCTGATGGGGTAGTATTGGACTGCCATCTGCATGGTCAGCAGTTCAAAACCACCAGCAGCTCCATGGGAGAAAGCCTGGGTTTTCTACTTCTGTAAACAATCTTGTAGCAACCCCACCAGGGGTCGCTATGAGTCACCAGAGACTTAAAAGCAGTGAGTTTGTATTTTTATAATAAAACTCTTGCATTATATATCTATACAGGCAATAACTGGATTAATTATTTCTTGGGGGCTGGACAGGGGAGGTAGGACAGAAATGGGGAGCAAGAAAGAAGAAAATGTGTTACAATTGATTGTGGTGGTGATTATACAACTCTTCTGGATAGGATTGCATTATTGAATCGCATGATCTGTGTCTTATTATGTTCCAATAAAACTGTTTTCAAGATAAATAAATAAGAAACTCTTCCCTTAATCTTTAAAGATTAAATAGTCAAAGAAAAGTGAAAGAGATAAAAATGTATGACATTCTCAAGAAATTGGAGGCACCAAATTAGCTCTTAAATTGAAATGCACCAGAACAACATTGAAATATTCCATCTGATCACAGAAAATGTTTCATTTATATTAATGAAACATCCCCCTCATTTAAAGAAGTGGGAAAGCAGTTAAAATACGAGGGAATAATCTTTTCTCATGGCAAGACATTCATATGGCACTCAAGGGAAAAAGAGAAGATAAGCTGAGTTCTATGATGCACTCATTCACTGCTTAGAAAATCTTTTAGAATACAGTGCTGCAGGAGAATCCCAGGAAGGGAATTTCTGATGGAGAAAGTAGACATTACAGCTCACAACAGGCTATAATTCTGTAGAAGAAACAGTATAGAAATAATTCCAAATAGCTTCATAATGATCTCATTGAAACATTTCCTGAGTATTAAACTACATGGGTGGAATTTTACAACTTTAAGTAAAGAATACCTGGAAATAAAAATACTGGACACTTCTAAGAACTGAAGCTAATGTATAAAGTATTTAATTCCCTGTGTCCTCAAAGCTTAATGCATCTTCTTAAAAAAATATGATGTGCCCACATTCCTGATATGATCGCTGAAGACAAATGGGTGCATAAGAAAATGTGGTGAAGAAAGTGGATGGCACCAGGCTATCAAAGATATAGTTTCTGGGGTCTTAAAGACTTGAAGGTAAGCAAGAAGCCATCTAGCTCAGAAGAAACAAAACCCACATGGAAGAAGGACACTAGACTGTGTGATTACGAGGTGCTGAAGGGATCAGGTATCAAGCATCAAAGAACAAAATCCCATATCATTGTAAATGGGGGGTAGTGCAGAATGGGGCCCCAAAGCCCATCTTTAGGCAACTGCACATCCACTTACAGAAAGGTGGCAGGGAAGAGACCAGCCAGTCAGGGTACAGTGTAGCAACCATGAAACATACAACTTTCCTCTAGTTCTTAACTGCCCAACCCCCAACTATGATGATCCCAATTCTACCTTACAAATCTGGCTAGAGCAGAGGATGTACACTGGTACTGATAGGAACTGGAAACACAGGGAATCATGGACAGATGATCCCTTCAGGACCAGTGGTGAGAGTGGCAATACTGGAGGCTGGAGGAAAGGTGGGGTAGAAAGGGGGAACTGATTATAAAGATATATATATAAGCTCCTCCTTGGGGGACTGACCACAGAAAGTGGGCGAATGGAGACATCGGACAGTGTAAGATATGACAAAATAATAATTTATAAATTATCAAGGATTTATGAGGGAGGGGGAATAGGGAGGGAGGGGGAAATGAGGAGCTGATACCTAGGGTTCAGGTGGAAAGAAAATGTTTTGAGAATGATCATGGCAACAAATGTACAAATGTGGTTGGCATGCAATGGATGGATGTACAGATTGTGATAAGACTTGTATGAGCCCCTAATAAAATGATTTTTAAAAAACAGTTGTATGAGCCCCAATAAAACTATTTTTAAAAATTAAATATAAAACTAGTACAAATCATCTAAAATTGCTGTTATATAATTAATATATCATTCAGTTACATTGGTAAGTGTTGCACAATCATCACCATAATCAATTTTAGAACACTTTCTTCTTCATACTCATTGTACCAATCTCCTCTGCCATAACCCTAGATAATTATTAATCCAGTTGCTGCCTCTATACATTTTTAAAAATTTTTATTGGCAATTCAGTTACATTTCATAAAATTCAATAGTTCAATCATATCAAGAAAAGTTGTACAGTGTTTACCACAATCAATTTTAGAACATTTTCTTCTTCTTTGTATTCATTGTGTCTTTATAGATTGAGCCATTCTGGATTTTATATGCATAAAATCATACAAAACACAAACAAGAAGCAAACATACAACCTAGCAACAATATCAAAACAAAACAAGGAGCAACCTCAACTAGAAAAAAAGCAGAAAATATTAAAAATGGAAACAAATTTAAAATGAGTCAAAGGGGAGATCAAAATGATAAGATATGGCATGTTAACCTAAATACATGAGCCATAATTGACTTTACAATGCTCTCTGTTTGATAGCAAAACTAATCACATCCCAGGATTATGGTCAAAGAGGATTCGTGTGTGGACCTGCAAATGGATTCTGAACTTCCATTGTCATTCATAGCGTCCTGCAAGCCACCTGCTCACAATTTGAACAATTTAAACTATGACGCTGTTCCCTCCATATGGAGGTAGTCAGCCCCCGACAACTAATCATGGGTTTGGTGGGCCAATTGTATGGTTAAGATATATAAAGATTTTAGTAAAGTCATAGAGAATAGGGAGAGACGAGAGGGAGAGAGAGAGAGAGAGAGAGAGAGAGAGAGAGAGAGAGAGAGAGAGAGAGAGAGAAACAATGAAGTCAGACACATTTCATATGGAAGAAGCACACTAGCCTGTGTGATCATGAGGTGTTGACAGGATCAGGTATCAGGTATCAAAAGATCCAAAACCAAAAAAAATCATGTGAATTGTCTGTAATAAGCATGGGCAGTGTTTGCTTGGCTGTCAAGGTTAGTTCAGGCCTGCTCATCAACAGCCTTGCATGTCAAGAGGAACTTGACTCTTCTGAAGAAAAATTTGGAGCCTGTGGGAGGATATGGAACAAGGGTGGGTCTAAACCTCATAAGGTTGGAGATCATTTGAGGAATGAATAGCAATAGAGGAAGAAGAAGTCTTTGTGAAGTGGAAAGCCCGGAAGGAGACTACAGTGATGTCACCAACATCACAGGTGCGATGCACTTGTTGAGAGCCACGGTGGATGGAACACATGGAGAAGCATCAGGGGCATAACTCTTTAGATTCGGTGATCAGATGTAAGCAGTAGAGAGTGAATGTCTGAAGGCTGTTCCACTCTCTGACTTGCTTGACTGGAGAAGCTAACGGGGCTGTCAACCAGAGGATGGCCCCGGACGGAGAAGGGGCACAGAGAGATGAGCACAAACTGTTGACTGCCTCTTGGAAGAAACCACAACTCTTCCTTGTAGCCTGGGATTCTGAGCTTTCTTTCTTTGAAAATACTTCCTTCCCTGACTTTCTTGTTTTTATAAGTAACATCATCTTTCTTTTCCTTTTCCTTCAAATCCTTTGAGTCACCTCTGCTCCTCAATGTTCTTTCTCTCTTGAGCAGAACTTCCTCCATCTCCACCCCAATTAAAAAAAAAATCCAACCTCTCTTGGAGGCCCCTGAGACCCTGAGGTCTCCCAAGGGACTGATACGGGGGTGGGGGAGTGTTGAAGTGGACCTTATTCCTCCTTTTTGCCCAAATCTCACTGAGACTAAGAAGTCAATAAGGGTTAGGGTCACAGCGCTGTTTTCCAGAGTCCGCAGCAGTGCAGAATAACTATAGACCTAGAACTCAGGCCACAACGATCTCTTTGCAAGGAGAGATGTTGTATTTCAGGCTGTTTCTTTTTTCTAGAAGTTTCTTTCAGAGCTGATGAAATCAGACGGCATGCTAGTTCAGGATGCCCTTTGATTGGATGTTTTCATTCCCTTGGCCTCCTAGAACAGTCTATATCCAAACAAGCCTCCTCTGATGTGGGACCTTCTTATCTGAAGTCGTTGCGATAGCTAGAAAATTCCAGGGAAGCAGCCAATGCCCATTTTCTACGTCCTCAGGCAGAGACTTTCAAATGACTACATCTTTAGTCAGTGGCTTCTTGATAGTGCTATAATTGTCCAACTCTTGGTAAGCACCAGTCCTCTTGTGGTGTGGGCCAAGCCAATCCGAAATTATGATTTATTCTAGGTCACAACAACTCATGTTTCAGTTCTGCTTTAACAGTGAGTAGAGATTTTAATTTTAGCACTGACATGCTAAATGTGAGGGGAAAGAGGCTGAGGCATAAGGGACCAAAGTGAATGAGGAATATATTTAGTCTTACAATTGTAAAGGCAGAGTAGTAGAATTTTCCTAGGAATCAAATAACCCAAATCTGTATTAAAGTGATTGAATTTGAGTGTTTTATCCTATGCCTGTCACATCCCACTTCCCATTCCATTGGCTCACCACTGATATCACACTAGATACAATAGACACTTCTGTAGGTCTCAGGGGGCCCTGGTGGTTTAGTGGTTACACGTTGGGCTGCGATCTGAATGGTTGGCAATTCAAAACCATGAGCAGCTTTGTGGGAGACAGTCTTTCTACTGCCATCAACAGTTACAGTCTCAGAAACCCACAGGGTTTCTATGAGTCTGCATTGACTCGATGGCACCAAGTTTGGTCATTGGTGGGTCGCAGGATCATTCAGATGGTTTCCCATCTCAAGAACACCATGTGCCTCTCCATATTTCAGTGTAAAATTTTTATCGGAAAGAAATGCAGCCACAAATCGTGAAGAAACTAAGAACCTCTTGGAAAAACCTCAATCTTTGGAGAAGGGGAGTCAATGGCTATATGCCAAGTGCCTTGTGCTTTGGAAGGGAAGTTCCAGGTTGGGTTTTGTACACTGGTAGACATGCTGGTGGATCCTGGCCCATATAATCCACCAGAGAGAGTTCTCCATAATTCCTTGCCTTAGGTCTTGCATACAATCCTTTCTCAAACTGCTCAACATTCTCTACCATAAGCAGACTATTAATCTTTTGGACACATTTCACATTATTCATCTCCTCATCAACGAGTCATTCTGACCTCTGTTTATTGATAAGTGCTTAAACATTTTAATCCTGCCTCGGTGGTTTTAGCAGGCAGCGAAGAGACGGAGTTGAACGGAGCAGCTGACTTCCCTGCCTTTGTGGATGGCCAAGGGAGAAGTGAAAGGAAATGAGTAAAATGATCACACCAAGATATCTACTATGAAAAATAAGGTTCCTCTTTTGAGTGAATGATCGAAAGTCATAGGGCAGCATTAGAGAAGAACCGGTACATCCTACTTTATGGATTTGGGATGGAAGGTAGTTATGGGGGAAGTTTAGATCACATATCAGGAATTAATCGGCATTAAAGAAATGAAATAATGGTATAGTGCAGGAGAGGAAGAGCGTTGCTCACCATCACAGGTTAAGGTCATGAAGTGAGTGGTGCAAGGTTTTAGAGACAAAGGATAAGGTATGAAAGAGAAAACATGAGTATTCGTTAATAAGGTTTATTTAGGCATACCGGGAGTTACAGAGATCAAAGGGAATGAGAGAAAGGGGGTCAGGGTAGTCTAGGGAGATTGGAGTCAAGTGAAAGGAGAGAAAAGAAAAAATACACCTAGCCTATACAATATAAAGGTGATGGGACCCTCAGGTACACAGGAAAAGAGAGAAACAGGTTTTAATACAGACTCACGAGCAAGATACAATTGTTTGGTGAAGAAGGAGTAATGGCTGCAGTCACTGCCTGCCATTTATTGCAGAGAGCAAGTTTATGGCAGGCAAAAATGGTGAGGGAAAAGAAGGTGGCAGATAGAAGCAGAGAAAGGGGAGAGAGAGAGAGAGAGAGAGAGAGAGAGAGAGAGAGAGAGAGAGAGAGAGAGAGAGAGAGAGAGAGAGAGAGAGAGAGAGCTGCCTCTTCTCACAGGAGAATCAAGAAAGTAGTAAGAGAGAGAGAGAGAGCAGTTAAGTGCAGGATGGGACACAGTACCAGAGGGATCAGAGAGAACAGAGACGCATCTTGGGTTTTTAAAGACCTTTTAAGACCTCTGTAACTCTTTTAGACAGGAAAGTTCCCATGCGTCTTTCTGGCTGGATCCTTCTGCGCCTCTAGGCGGACACTCCTATCTGCAGGTTGTGATGATTTCATCGTTTGGCCTCCAGGCTGCGCAGCATGATGTGGGGAGCATGGATTTGTTTGTAAACAAATAGCGGAGGATTAAACCTGGCTGGAAACTGCAAGCAGTCTCCCTGTTGGACCCTTTCAGTGGAATATAACACATCGGAAAACTGAACTATATCGCACCGATGCTTAACTCCAATCGACTCCTGGAAGTGCTTTACACGGAAACGAAATCTTTGGGGTTTGCCCAAAGCAAGATCTGCTTAGAACAGCGGTTCTCAACCTGTGGGTCGCGACTCCTTTGAGGGTTGGACGGCCCTTTCACAGGGGTCCCCTAAGACCATCGGAAAACACCTATTTCCAATGGTCTCAGTAACTGAGATACGGCTCCTCTCTCCATCTCCTGGAGGGTCCGCCCACATGAAGATATGCCCACCTACGAGAGTACACGACGGGAAGACTGTTACCCATGCTACACCATGCTTCAAGACAAAATTTCATTTATTTGCCATTAGAAATAAATATTTCACAATCTAGAATGACATATTGTTTTTGTGGTTCAGCGCTATGCTTTCATGATGTTCCATCAGAAATCATGTTCTGGTGGGGGGTCATCACCACATGAGGAACTATGTTAAAGGGTCGTGGCATGAGGAAGGTTGGCAACCACTGGCTTAGAACGCATACTCTGTGATCACTTGGATACATGGTGAAGTGATGTTCTAGGGTTCGCATGGCCCTCATTTCCATTCCGGTTACACAATCACACTCCACTGGGAAAGAAGACTCTCCACCCTCCATCAGTTGCTTCTCTGGGGAATGAGTTCTTTAGTGAGAAGTGATCAGCTGGGGGGTTTGTTGCTATGCTAGCCAGACTTGAAATGTCCTCACGTGTAGTGTTCTTTATTGCCAATCAGCTCTCCACTGGGCTGTGTTTCTCTGGGCATGTGCTAGACACTGGCTTCTCGACTCCATACATAACTCACTCATTTCCTATCTCTCCACTAATTGATAGATAACAAGAAAAGATATGTCTCAACACAGAGCAAAGCTCTAGAAGGATCCACAACCAATGATCCCCTGTAATGAATCCTATGGACAACGGACTAAAGCCAGGTGTGGGACTCAAATAATTTAACAACCACTTTGCTGCCCTAGTGACTACTTTAAGTATATTTTAAAAAGATATACTGAAAGAAAGTCTATTATTTCATAATGTTAATACTTAAATAAGAACAATCGAAGAGGCACACACACTAGGTGATAAGTTTAAAAATAATGAAAAAGATTACATGGTACCTGAATAAAACCAACAAAACTGACAATTAAGAGATTCCCAAATTTCTCTTTGATTGATGTCCTCACTAGCAATATTATTCGCTTCTATCCGAGCTTCATTGGCTGTATGATTTAGTCTGAACCATCTCTTCACCATAAGAGGAGGAGCAAATTCCTTTTCAGTGACGCCAATCAGACACTAGTTGTTTGATAGACTAGGAACAGGGGACTTCTCTTCTCTGAATACAGTTGGCTCATCTTTGAAAAACCCCTTTCCACTTCTGCTGAACTTCCAGCAACTCTTCTGACAATATTTTTAGCCCTTTGAACATTTTTAGGAATTGCTTAATTCGCTCATAATGATCTCATGGGAACTTGAGGAGTACCACAAAGCTGAAACAAATGACAGCTTGTCACCCTCGGGTTGTTCGACACTTTTTCACTTTAAATTTTATGTTTGTTAATTTATAAATTATCAAGGGTTCCTGAGGGAGAGAGAGAGGATGGGGGAGGGAGGGGAAAATGAGAAGCTGATACCAAGGGCTCAAGTAGAAAGCAAATGTTTTGAAAGGATGATGGGAACAAATATACAAATATGCTGGACACAATGGATGGATGTATAGATTTTGGTAAGAATTGTACGAGCCCCCAATAAAATGATTATTTAAAAAATTTATGCTTGTCGACCGATGTAACAAATACAAGGAAATAATAATGTAGTATTTCATCAAGAGTATAACAAGTTTTATGAAATGAACAAATAAACGTGACAAGCATAGTTCCGTCTAATTTTTTATACCTATGGGTGGAATGAACATTACTTAGAAGACACTGTTGTGCAGATGAATGTCTTAAAAAGAGTAAGGCCTGTAATTGTGTGATTTCCACATTGGGCAACAAAGTAGAGAGAATCCAGACTACAAGTTCCATTATAACAACTGTTTCACCCAACTCAACAAAAATTAGCTATCAGTTCTGCCAAACCGGTGCAAACCAGGCGAATCCCACCACCACTAACCCCCAAAGCCATATAGGGCATCTTCATCCCCCTGACAGGAATGAGAAAAAGGGCTAGTCTTGAATTCTGAGTTTCCAGAATAACACTATTTTATGTTTTCCTTTTCAACAGAAGGATGCTGATCTTTGGCGGGGGACATCATCTGCCCATCCACTCCACCCCCCACCCCGCCAACTGTTTTCCTGATTTACAAATCCAATTACAGATTAGGTGGGCCAGACATTCAAGCACATCAAAAGCTTACAGGTACACACTTCTGAACCTGTAGTAAGCCAAAGGGTGCCTGCAGCTCCATCCTCACGGGGCCTCTTGGTTTCTTCTCTGGCTGTGCCATGCTAAACATACCAGCGCCCCTGTGACCAGCAGGAGCAAGCCCGACAGGCTCGTGTGAATGAGAGTCACCAGTATGTAATCTGGCAGAGGTGGACCTGGAAACAGTGGGGTAGAGATGTCCTTGAGGGTTAGCACAGGTCACATTCAACATGACGTCCCAGAACGGACATGTACATCTTCCTCCCTTGGACCTGGTCATTGGCGTCCTGTGTGTATCTCACTCCCCAAGCAGAACAGACCAGGGTACTCACCACTCTTGGGCTCTGGTGTCTTCAACGATGGGCTGTTGTTAAAAGGAGGCCCTGAGAATGAGGAAAGCGGAGAGGATAAGGAGACAAAGTGTCCCAGGCCAACATTCCTTTTACCCTCTGTAATCCATTGCCTTCAAATCGATTCCCTCTAGGTTCTGTTTGGTTGTCTCCCGACTCCTGTCGGCATTTTGATTGGCTTCCATGATGAACCTTTCTCCGGTGTCGGCCTCCCTATGGTGTCTTGGTTGCTTGTAGTTGCACCTTGTTGCTGGGCCTAGTGCCCAAGAGATCACAGAGGAGAGTGACTCCGATGTCTAATGGCAGGCGGAGTTCCATTATTGAGATGTGACAACCCAGGGCCAGGCACAAACAGTGCTCTTTCAGATTCTCAAGCTCCAAGGGATGGCTAAAATCATAAGAGCTCAGCTCCTGCCTCCTAGAAAGTCCCACCCATGGCCCACGTGCCTAGAATAAATGCCCAGTGTCATTGCTCCTGCTACCTGGAACTTGTTCATAGTGATGGCTCTGGGGACATCTGTATGGGGAGAGTTGTGGGGCTGACCCTTCTGTACATCTTCATCTTGGGGACACCATCCCACCCCTTTTAGGCCCAGACCACCAACACTCCTTCTCATCTCACAATTACAGAGGTAGTGACTGTACCATTCACACACTTGCTGGAGCCCACCTGACCCTGACCCTCACGTCCACCCTCACACCTGCTTGACTGTGGACACTGCTCTACCCATGTATAGAGAGCAGGGTTGTGGTGACTTTAGTAACTTCTAGAGTCCCAAGAATGATGCTTACTCAGCACACCTGGAATCAAGGGCTGGTGGTGAGGGACTGGCACACCTGGGGACTGTGATTCTGAGATGAAGACGATAGTAGGGAATGATTGAAAATGGATGCGTAGGCAATGCATCAGCTACCTTTAAGAAAGATGCCCTGTCAGGGCTCGATGGAAAGTAAATGTCTAGAAAAGAACGATGGAATATCTGTACGAATATGTCAGATGCAATTGATGTATGGGTTGTAACAAGAGTTGTAAGAGCTGCCGATAAAGTGATTTGAAAAAGAAAAGAAATAAGATGCCCCTCGAATAGATAGATTGACATAGGGGCTCTATCAATGGACACAAGTATAACAGCAATTGTACGGATCATGCAGGAACAGGCAGTCTCTTATAAAGAACGACTCAAGAAGCAAACTTGACGGCACTTAGCAACCGTATGGGTGTAGTAGTAGTGAAATATTTAATGCTGCTCTTTTAGCAACGGGCTAGAAAACTCGGGGTTTGGTAAGAAGGTTGGGGAAGATTACTCCTGTGAGTGATTTCTAATAAGATTCCCTGGAATCTTATTACTCCCGTGAGTAATTTCTAATAAGATTTCTCATTTCTAATAAGTAATTTCTAATAAGATTCCCTGGAATGCCATCCTTTAGAGGAAGGAAGAGGGAACTCATTACCAGCAAGAGCCAGGAAGGGAGCACACCCTGAGAATATGAGATCCCTGTGCAGCGACCCTTCCAGACCCAGAGACAGCTCTCGCATTAGAGGAGCAGCAACAGATCCCGCATCCAGAGCATGAGACAGCGTGAGGGACCTCTGAATCCACAGAACAAGCAAAGCTGGGCACTTTGGTGCGGGAGGCTGGCTTGTGGAACGGAGAGTCTCTGAGCACTTAATTGGGGAATTGGGTTTTGCTAACCAATGGAGCTTAAGCTAAATGTGCTCTGGTTGAAACTTATAGCAGAGTGGGGTGCCCGTTGGTCATTTATTAAACTTGACTGAATGGCGTAGCTCATCCCTGGTCATTTCTCAATGGCATTGCGGTTTGTTAACTTCTTTAATAAACCATTTAATTATGAAAAAAGAAAGAAAGAAAGATGCCCTGTCAATTCTCCCACACCACATTTTTTCTCTCTCCCTCTCCCTCTATCTCTAGCTCTCCCCTTAGCCATGGTTAAACATTCAGAGCAAGGCTGTTTAGGTGTGGGAGATCCTGGTCTACGTCCTCCTCCTGGTAACAGGCTAGATCCTCCCCTTGCAGAACCTCGCTTGGTGCCCCTTTATTTCTGCCATCCCTCAGGACAGCCGTGGGGACAACACCCTGAACTGACCATCGAGAACAGAGGGAGGACCGGAACTGGAGATCCTCACCTGAGACCCTGAGCTCTAGAGGGCCACTAGGTTGTGACAAGATGTAGGGAGAAGTGCTGAGTAAACCGTAACATCTGTAGGTCCCTGCGTGGGCTGAGGTGACAGGGTTCATGGTAAAGTTGGCCTGTTTCCATTTGCCTTGGGGCTGGGCCCTCAGGTGTGGAGGGAGCTTCTCTCCCCCCTCCTTGAAGAGTAAGAAGGTGTCCGCTTGGTTCGACGATGCACACTGCAGAGTCACGTTTCCTCCTGCGACCACGGTAGGGCCTGGCCACACCAAGAGGGAAGGTGCATAAGGGAGTTTTCCTGGAGAGAAGCAGGAAATGGGTCAGGAGACCCTCCCTTCCACCACAGGTCAGTCCTGTGGGCTCACGAGATACCTTCTGTGTCTCTCTTGGTCTCTATTCTCTGTGAGATCTTTACTGCTCGTCTCCTACCCACCCCCATCCTTGTCTCTTTCTCTGTTTCTCTCCGTCCACATCCTAGGTCCCTAACCATCACCCCCAAGGACTCCTTCTGCCTGTGCGGGGTGAGAGTACCTGGATCGACACAATGGCAGCTCCTCACCTGTGACCAGGACTTCCAGGGGGTCACTGGGAGCTAACCACTCATGGGAGTGAGTGTATCCACCGTAGCACCTGTACTTTCCCCTGTGGCTGCGGGTCACATTGCCCAGGTGGAAGTGGGCCTGAGAGATGCCAGTCAAGTGTTGCAGGCCGTGGAGGACAGCCACCTGTTGTTGAAAGTCACATGCCCCCTCCCTGAATAGAGCGAATCTTTCATATCTGACATCAGAGAGACACTGGAGGCTCAGGTGCCCTCCAGAGACCAAGAGGTGACTCTGCAGGCTCTGGAGAAGCTCAGGTTTCCTATAGAATCCTAAGAAAAACAGTAGGCTTCAGTGAGAATTAGTTGTTTTTTTTCCCCAAACACCCGTGTCCCCCTCCTAGAGTTACTAGTGTCACCATGGATATACACCCATTTCTCTGGCTCAGAATCCACGAGCTCCCCACTCCCCATCCTCCTTGCTCACCCAGATCCTATGTCAGGCAAGGGGGAGGTCATGAGTCCCTCACCCGAGACCAGCAGTTCCAGCGAGTCACTGGGTATCGACCAGACATGGGAGTAGTTCCTGTACAAGCCATGGCATCTGAATGTCCACCTCTGGTTGGGAATCATGGAGCCAAACGTGAACTCAGCCCGGAAAAGCCCATTGGAGCATGGCTGTGGGTCCAGGGCCCAGGACTGTTCATGTTCTCCTTTCTGAGACAGAATGAACCTGTCATACCCCACCCGAGAGCCACCCTGAAGGGCCACAGTCCCTCCTGAGGTCACCACCGGGCTTGGCAGGGCTAAGAGGGTTGGTTGGTCATAGACTCCTAGAACAGAAGGAGGCAGGTGTGTTACATGCGAGCTCAGAGATCATTCAGTATCACATAGTACAGGGCTGGGAGACAGCAGATACCCTCCCTGAGAGGGAGACCCCAAAGTTGGATCCCTGAGCCTCCTCTCACCTGTCATCACCAGGTCCAGTGGGTCGCTGTGTCTTGATGGTCCAGTGTTGCTGAGATAGTAACAGCGAGATTGCCCTGCATAGTCCATGGTCATTTGTGGAATGGAGAACTTGACCTTGCGCCTGGGCCCCTGTGGGAGCTGTCTGCCCCACGGCACTCTGTCTCCCTCTCGATACAGAAAGTATGCCTTCGCCTTCAGGGGCCCCTGACACCAGATGGTCACAGGTCTCCCTTGGAGGCTCATAGAGCCAGGCTCAGCCCAGATCGTAGGCTTGGGAAGAGTTCCTGAAAGGGAATTTTAGGAGATTCTTATTAACCTTGTCTCCCTCTGCTCTCATCCCCATGACTCTCTCTCTCTCTCTCTCTCTCTCTCTCTCTCTCTCTCTCTCTCTCTCTCTCTCTCTCTCTCTCTCTCTCTCACTCACTCATTCACTCACTCACCTTTCAGACATACCACTACCAAGTTCCAAGAACTCTCACCTCTGAAAACCCCGTAGGACTCACCTGCCTGTGTGTGGATCTTCTGGCCCAGACTCAGCCCTGGAAGAGAGATCCCAGGACAAATCCCAGGTTTGTCCTCAGTGCCTGAGCACACCCTGTCCCCCACTTCTGCCTCCTGATGCCTGCACAGATTAGACTTGGCTGTGAGCCAGGAATCCCTCCCAGACTAGGGTTCCCCTCACCCTCTTCAGATCTTACCCAGGCAGAGCAAGGAGGTCAGCATGGTGGACATGGCCGCTCCACACATTGTCTTTATCTGTGCAGAGCAGTGAGACCCCAGCACCCAGCAGGAGAGACAGGCACACAGGCTGTGGACACTTGGAGAATGACTTCTGTCCTTCGTGGTATTGTCATGACAGCCACCTCCCAGGAAGTGAAACATCTCCTCCCCTTGATCCTGCCTCTTGGTCTGCAGGGCTGACACTGAGTGGACTCTGGGATTCCGGAGACATTTAAGGAAGAAATTAGATTTACTGGACCCAGGCTATGTCAATCTGTTCTTCACACATTTGAGCAGGAGAAGACAGTGGACCCTGTACCTACCATGCGTCATTCCTTTCAGGTGAATGTGAGCAAAGCGATGTCACTTCCCTTCAGAGGACCTCTCCCATGGCCCTCTGCCCTCTCCCTTAGCTCCTCTCTCAACAAGTCATTGCTGGGCACTTGGCATTGTCCACCCTCATGGCAGACCCTGCAGATGCTTCAGGAAGATGCAGATTTAGGCTCTGCTCTGGGAAGCTCAGCTTCGCCATCACGATCATTCACAGGCAACTCCACATGGAAAGGCTAGTTCCGTTGTAGCTATGACAGCAGAGAGAACAACAGGGAAATGTGGGGAGAAATTACAATTCTTGACCCTGCTCAGACTTTGAGAGTTGTTTTCTTTCTTCTTTTCTTTTCTTTCTTTCTTTCTTTCTTTCTTTCTTTCTTTCTTTCTTTCTTTCTTTCTTTCTTTCTTTCTTTGTTTCTTTCTTTCTTCCTTCCTATTCAACAGGCCCTATGATGGGTCTTCCATTGTTTATGCAGAGCATCTTGTCCCCCAAGTTCCTGGGAAGCAATTTCAAAGCTATGATGCCTCCTTAGGACTCCCTGTGTCCATGGGCATAGTGTTCCTGCTCTAGGGTGCATCTGTCTTTGAATTATAGGGAGCATTCATTTTGAATGCTCACTGCAGGGCTAAATGCCATCTTTGTTTCATTCGGGACCTCTCTCCCTCTCTCTGTGAGTCCTTGGCCGCAACCTCCCTTCTCTGAGACTCACATTCCTAGTGGAGCCTGTTCTCATGGCACCCACTGCTCAGAGGGGATGTGAGAGTCAGTGACGTCTGGGGGGATGGGCTCCACCTTGTTCATGTCAAGAGCAGAAGAAGACAGGAAGACTTGATGTGGAGCTGCAAGGTCAAGGTGAGGATGGGTGTACCACTTGAGACCTCTCCCTACTGAACATCAGAAAGGGTGGCTTGTTCATGGGGGAAAGGCTTGACATTGCCTTGATGGGCCCCCAATGGGAGCTAATAAAGAATTAAAAAGGGGAAAAAATGTGCTGAAACTGATTGTGGTGATGATTATACAAGTGAACTATGAACGTGTGTGATACGTGAACCATTTGTCATCCAAACTGGTATAGATAGTTTCTTAGGCTGATAGTCATGAAGTTTGGTGGGAAATGGAGTGCTAATAATGAGTATAAGAATAAAGAATATGTTCTATATTGATTGGAGTGATGATTGTAAAACCCCTTTCAATATGGTTAAACCATTCTATTGGATAGCATGTGAATTATATGTCAATTAAATGGTCTAAAATAAATTTAAAATGAAATTATGAGCTACAACAATGTGAACATATTAAACAACCGTGTTTTAACATTGTGCTAGAGAGTGCAACATAGCTGGTAAAGAAAAATATTCCCAGCTACCCAACAAGAAAAAATATAAAACAATTTCCTTCTTACAGAACACCTGATCTGCACTTCAAATCATATAGGCTCTACAATGAAGATATAATAATTATTAGGGAGACAGAGCAAACTTTGAGGATGCAAAGTTAATTCTCAAAGTTCAATGATGCACTTACAGCAACATCAATTTGGAAATTGTAATAAAAACACGATACATGCAAAGAAAAATTTGGGAGTTGCAATAAAAGCACCAGAAGTGGTCCGTGTCCTCTGGACCCCAAGATCCTTGTACATTGAGCCTCCTTGATTGAGGAGACAGCTGTGACACCAGAAGAGGGTCTGAGGAACAGCAGAACCAGGAGCCAGAGCAGGAGCCCAGAGTGGTGGGGGAGGTAGTTCATTTATTGTGCCAACCTGGCCGATAAACACATGTGGGGTTAATTGAAGGGTGGAGAGATAATGACTTGGTGAGCCTCACCTGTCAAGTTCTCAGGTCTCTTTCTTTGTCATGGTCGGACCAGTGTGCAGCTTCCTTTGCCAGTTCCCTGCTTCAGCTGGCAAGGCTCACTTCCTGCAAGACATCCCTGTGGAGAAGTCACATGGACCCACCCTGATGCAGCCCTGGGTGCTGGAGCAGCTGTGTGGGGACCCCTGCCAGCACTGAGATGCTTACACATTCACTGACTTGGCTTTCCTCCTGCAGCCGGCATCATTGTGTCTGTTTTGTGAGATGGAGGAGAGGACTTTGTGGATTGGTGTTGGACATATGGGTTAATGGGTTAATGTTGGACTTGTGGGCTTGGGCAACACTGAGTTGAGATGTTTTATTAATGTGCACTTAACCTTTATGTAAAACTCTCTCTTATACATGAGTTTCAGTGGCTTTGTTTCTCTAAAACACCCAGACTAACACAGTGGGCTTCCTCTGACATACAGGATAATCTCATGTGACTTTATAGAAGCATGATTGGAGCTATAGAAGAAGAGAGGAGGAGGACTCATAAATATCTGAAGATACTAGGAGTAAAATGCATCAATAGTTGATGAAAAGATGTATCAGCTTACCTGAATGAAAGAGAACAAAGAATTTGGGCACTGTTCCATCAAATTAATTTCAGGTAATAAATAAGGAGTGATAAAAATCAAAAGACAGATGGAAGCAATTGGTCAAATTGACTAACACGCTCCTCAAACATCCCCCTCCATGACCTCAAGACCAGAAGAGGTAGATAGTACTCCAGCTATCACCATCGACTGCTCTGAAAGGAAGTAGGTTAGAAGAGCCTAGATAGTGTAGGAAGGGGGGGGGAGTAGAATAAAAGGAAAAATTATTAAAGAAACCAGGTTTACTGGTCCTAGAGGTACCGGCGGAACCCCAGAGACCGTTGGTCACTGTTCATGTCTGGGATTGAACTTATCCCCTTTGCTCAGTGTTCAGCCCCAAGCAGCCTGGTCTGTAGGGAAGGACTAACAGTAGTGAGGTCTGCACACTTTAGAACCATCACCCATTTCAGATCAGAAGGGAAGCACTGACTCCAGGACAGCGTTCGGAGGGTCGGGAAAGAAGGAGGGTGGAAACAGGAAACACCGGGAGGACGTGGGGTGAGTGGAGGTAGCGTGAGGGGGTTGTGATGAGTGAGATGAGATGAATCAGAAATGTTGACCGTCAGACTGGGGAGCTTCTCTATAAACTTTCACCCCATGTGCACACAATGGAATGTCTTAAAAAGAACAATCCTAGATAAAAGTATAAGATCCAGCGTCTACATTATAATATCGATATCACTCTCTGCTCCTAGAGTGGAATTTTGTGACACTGTGTTTCGGGGCTTGACTGCTAATTGAAAGGAGGGTGCCATCCGCTTCTGTAAGAAGCAGAACGGGACTCTATGAGCATTCTGACTCTGTCACACAGGATGATTGTGAGTGAAAAAATGAAATAGCGCCCAACAACAGCAAATTTCATAACGCTTCTATGGGAAATCAGATATTTTTCTGTTACTTGGTGTGGTGGTTACATACTTTGATGTCAATTTGAAGATATGTAAAAGTGAAAATATAAATCAAAGTGTACGGGAGGCATTCAAACTGTCAATCATGTCGCAACCTGATGGTGCCTCCTGTGGGCATGGCTTCTCATAGGAGAGCCCAGGGAACTTCCCTCCCGCCCTCTCTCAGCCTTCACCTTCCTGCTTGCTGGCCACCCTGAGAGCTGCCAGAGGCCTGCCATGTTTCCATTGCCATTGACTCCACACGACTTTGCAATCACTGGCCTGTGATCTTCCTGCATTCTGCATCATTGCATGTGGCTGCATGAGTCTGAGGAGGGACTTATGGACTAGTGCAGACTTATGGCTTGAGTTGGACTAGGCTGGGATGTTTCCTTGATATATCATTACTTCTTGATATAATGCTCTTTCTTACACATATATGAGTGTCACTGGATTTGGTTCTCTAGTCAACATTGCCTGCCTCACTTGCATAATATGAGAAATGTCAGTGAGAAAAGAATTTTGATTTACAGTTAACCTTTGAACAACGTAGGGGTTTGGGGTGTTGACCTCTGTGATAGCTACATAAGCTGGTGTCAGTTTGAGAGGATTATGAGTGAAGGGGTAGAGCCTGACCTGTCAATCAGGATATAGCCAATGAAGCCTCTCTGTGGGCATGGCCTTCCCCTAAGGATTCTGGGAATTCTTGGATTTCGTCCTTGGAGGTGGGAAACAGACTCTTTCTCTGGGCTCACTCCCAGACTCTCTACTGACAAGACACATGACACTACGCTGATAGAGCAAGTGCCTTGGGAACTGGAGAAGGCACGTGGAGACCCCTGCCAGTGCTGAGATGCTTACAATGCCACTGGATCCAAAGACGTTCTACCCACTGCCTGTAGTCCTTCTGCATTGGCATCATTGCATGTGTTTTGTGAGTCTGAAGAGGACTTTATAGATTGTTATATGGGCTAATATTGGACTTCTGGTTTTTAATGTAAAATTACTCTTTATCTACAACTCTTATACATATATGAGTCTCCCTGGATTTGTTTCTCTAGTCTACCTGGATGAACACAATCTCTCATTCAGTCAAAAATCCACATGTAACGTATAGTTGATCCTTGACCACAGTATTGAACTGCCAGGGTCCACTAGTACAAAGAGTATTCTTTCCCTGTGTCCATTGTGGTGAGGACTCAAGTGTGTGCGTTCTGCTCCATGTGAAGGAGATCATTTTCACATAACTGGAGGGGCCAACTGCTGACTTGGAGATGGTTAGCATCGCACAGTGTTTTCAGTTGATACTTACAAGATTTGTTGTTAGGTGCCATAGTGATGCATGCAAACAGAGAGAAACACAGACTGGTCCTTTCTATCCTCACATGTGTTCCTACGCTGAGCCCATTGTTGCAGCCACTGTGTCAATCCATCTCCTCGAGGGCCTTCCTCTTTTTGGCTGCCCCTCCACTTTACCAAACATGGTGTTCTTCTCTAAGACTAGTCATCTTGGAAGCTCTGCTGAAACCGATTCACTTTGGGCAACCTTGTTGGCGTTTAAACTACGACTGACCTAGCTTCCAGCATCACAGTAACACACAAACCACCGCAGTACAACAAGCTGACAGACAATTGATAGCACAAGACTTATGGTCACTGAAATCGCAACAAAGGCGATAAGGGCAAGAAAACCATATGAACGGAAGCCCATTTGGTCCAAACCCGTGTCAGGGTCAGCTGTATGCTGTGGTTGGGAACATCCCATTTATAATATCTACTAAATCCCTTGTATATAACATGTGAAGCAGATTTCGAAACTCAGATCAAATGAAAAGAACACGTCCAATGCTTCTGATAGGCATACAGGTATGGGTCATTCTGTGAATGAGAGATTGAGTGAGATGCACTTCCGATGAGAGCATGCATGCCTTCTTTTATGGCACATGAATTTAGTATGCATCCCAGATACAATGTTTTCTACAGTTGAACTTTTATGGCAACCTGATATCAAGCAAATCTTGTGGCGCCATGTTCCCAACAGCATGGGGACACCCCATGTCTCTGTGTCACATCTGAGTAATTCTCACAATATTTCAGATTTTTCGCTAATGCTACTGCAAACTGAATAGTCTACAATATGTAAACAACTCCTTCAAATATGCTTAAGCGATTAAACTGTATGGTATGGGTATGATACATAAATAAAACTAAATTTAGATAGATACATAGACTACTCACTCCCCATGCCAAATCCTATAGGACAAGTTAGGACAGCCGTGTGAGTTTCCAAGACACTCACTCTTTACAGGAGTAAAAGGCCTTATTTTTCACCCATCAAGAGGTGTTAGGTAGCTTAGCCTAGGGGTTGGGAAGTCCATTGATGCATGCCCAGGAGAGCCAGCATAGGAAAAAGCTGGATCTTCCCGCAGGTGGGCGCGGATGGGCATTACACCTGGAGCAATCCATCTGGTCCAGGTGACTGCAGTTCAGCCAATGGGAGCGACCTGGGGTCCTTCACCATGCCTCCCCCGGGAACCCTTGAAAAGGCAGGGACCGGAAGGGAGAGGGGTCCTGTCTGGTCGTCTTCCTTGGGAGAGAGATCCTTGCGTGACCCTGAGCAGCCTCTCCCCGGCTGCATGGTCAAAGGAATCCTATGGGTGCCGTGTAAAACCTGAAGCTTCTTTTAACTCTCATTAAATTCACTTGGATCACGAGCCCGGCTTCGGCGTGAAATCTTTCTCACGCAGAGCCAAGGACCGAGGTTGGAATTTAGCCCGGAGAGAGAGACCTTACAGAGGGTGGTGGTTTCAAACTAATAACCTTTCATTAGCAGCCCAGTTCGTAACCACTATGCCATCAGGGTTCCTTAGATAGACTACAGTATGTGTAAATACAACTTCTGTATACACCAAGAAACGAAACATTTTGTGTGACTCACTCTCTTGCAATGATAGCTTTGTTACATTGGCCTGGGGCTGAACCTGCCATATCACCAAGGTATGCCTGCATATGATAGAAGCAATTGCTCTGAAAATTTTCCAGGAAGTTGACTTCCTTCTTCACCTGGCCTGCACCCCAGCCTTTGCAACGTTAATACACGCTGCATTCTGTGCCTTTCCGCGTGTGGTCAGTCAGTTTGCAAACTACGTGAGCTGCGGGTCTCCTCAAGACATCCTGTGTGTCTCAGTTGTTGACTTAGGACCTCCTGTGCAGCAGACGCAGCACCATGTCCCCAGCACTGATCGGCCTCTTGGGTCTTGGTAATTGCTATAGCTTATTGTGCCAGCCTGGTCAATAAACACAAGTAGGATTAACTGAAGGGCAGAGGGATAAATGGCTTGGTGAGCCTCACCTTGGTTGCTCTGTGCCTCAGTTTAAAGGGGTACACTACCTGTGGGATGCCTAGCCTGTGGACTGTGTCGCTGTAAGTTGAGGTCCCTTTAAGCCCACACTATTGGAATGTTCATCTCTGGAGCTGGGGACTGGCAGTTGATGACAGTTGGGGACCTGCCTTGCTGTTTGCTGCCTGGGTATATATAGCCCAGCTCTCTCTACAGAAGGGGACTGGCACCTGGCAGCTCTCAAAACTTGAAGGACTGCTAGTGTCTCACTGCTTTATAATTTAACTGTTAATTTCTTGTATTATCTATCTGTATATAATTTAACGGTTTATTTCTCGAATTATATATCTATCTTTATAAATATATTTATATATAATTACTAGCAATCTGGTTTGTCTCTCTAGAGAACCCTGTCCAATACAGTAAGTCTTGAAAAGAAATGGAATGACGGGAACATTATGGGCAAAAGGACTGACCGCAAGACTTGATGTTCCCATGGGAACATCTGCTTCCAAGAGAGTTGAGGGGAGATCTAGAGATCTGAGTTTAACTTGAGCCAAGCATAATGCTGCCTTAAAACAGAAGGGACTCTAGTGGGCGCACTGGCTTTGTATGCATATGGATGAAGCATGGTGGATTTTTTTCCCCAGGATTCTTTATGGATGAGAGGATCTGGGTACAAGAAGGTAAGTCCTTTCCCTGAGATGTAGACTGCCTTTCAACACCAAATAAGAGGATTTTCCATAACATGAAGACACACAAGATAGGAAGTTGGGCAGATGGGTTGACCATGGGAAGCTTTATGGTGGAGTACTTGTGAACAAGAAAGTCAGGGCCCTGAGAATTCTAGGATGAATGTCTATGCTAGAGATCTCTCCAGTGCTCTTCTCATTGACTGAGTAAATCTGTGCGCATATCAGGAAAAAACCACGAAGCTCAAAACTGAGACTGTAGATTAGATAAAGAGAGAAAAGTCAGTACTAGGAAAACCAGACCCACAGTCTCCAGCCTTTCCATGACAGTAGAAGAAAGATGGGGCTGTCTAATTTTGTGAACATTTAGTCACAGAAACCCAACGGGACAGATCTACCCTTTCTTATAGAGTAGCTTTGAGTCAGAATCAACTCAATGGTAGTGACTTTTAAGAACTACTACTGAGTGTAGATTGGGCACCCAAAGCTCATCTGTAGGCAACTGGACATTCCCTTCCAGAAGGGTCACAGGGAGGAGACGAGCCAGTCAGGGTGCAGGGTAGCAACGATGAAACATATAACTTTCCTCTAATTCCTAAATGCTTCCTTCTCCCCACTATCATGATCTCAATTCTACCTTACAAATCTGGCTAGACGAGAGGATGGACACTGGTACAGATAATAACTGGAAACACAGGGAATCCAGGACAGATGATCTCTTCAGGACCAGTGGTGAGAGTGGTGATTCTCGGAGGGTGAAGGGAAGGTGGATTAGAAAGGGGGAACTGATTACAAGGATCTACATATAGCCTCCTCCCTCAGGGATGGACAACAAAAAAGTGGGTGAAGGGAGATGGCAGACAGTGTAAGACATTACAAAATAATAATAATTTATAAATTGTCAAGGGTTCATGAGGGAGTCAGGACCAGGGAGGAAGAGGGAAAAGTGAGGAGCTGATGCCAAGGGCTCAAGTAGAAGGCAAATGTTTTGAGAATGATGAGGACAATGAATGTACAAGTGTGCTTGACACATGGATGGATGGATGGATGGATGGATGGATGGATGGATGGATGGATGGATGGATGGATTGCGATAAGGGTTGTATGAGCCCCCAATAAATGATTTAAAAAATAAAAGATAAAAAGAACTCAGAGATTACTGAGTTGATGGGCATAAATATTGTGTTTTTCTCAGCTTTATGCCATTCTGAGTACCTAAAGATTGTACCAATTAATAATGGAGTATGTATGAATTTTTTAAAATTATTTTTCAGGAAAGAGAGCTCAGATCATGTGGACAAACTAATAAATAGATGAAAAGGGGAAAAAAAGAAGTACTACTACTTTCCCATCTGTTGTACATGAGGTCACAGTGAATCAGAACTGACTGGATGGCACCTAACAACAACAATGACAACAACCCTCCTATCAGAAGAGGTGGGAGAGCCACATGCAATGGTGCCAAGAATTGCAGACTATGCTGATACAACTTCAACTGCTCCATAGTTTTCACATGTTGTTGCTATTGTTGGATGCCAACCAGTCAATTCCCACTCGTACAACTCTATGCACAAGAGAACAAGACACCGCCCAGCACAGAGCCACCCTCACAATTAATCTTGTGTTTGAGCCCACTGTTTCACCCCTGTGTAAAGCCACCTCCTTGAGGACCTTCCTCTTCTTCACTGCCTGTCTACTTTACCAAGCCTGATGTCCTTCTCCGGGGACCTGCCCTCTTGACAACATGTTCAAAGCACATGAGAAGTCTGACTGTCTTTGCCTGTAACGAGTCTTCTGGCTGTTCTTCTTCCACAACAGATTTGGTTTTGCTTTGGACTAAAGGGGAAGTCTACCCTGTCAGATGGGGTCCTTATGAGTCACAATTTCATCAACGGTAGTGTGTAAGTTTGAGCCCTGTGTTAGTCAGAAACAGCTGAGTGGCAGTCATGTTCTGGTGGTGGCGGTACT